>NC_089753.1:34806412-35006412 GCF_040412425.1 Macrobrachium rosenbergii | reverse complement strand
CTACTGTTGCTTTCCCTCGCGGTAAATCACCAGGTCTTTTCCCCAATAGTTTCTCTGTTCCTCTTCCAGAAACCCCGTTCTGTATAATGAGTTTTATCTGAGTGGGAAGTTGCACGCAAATAATTTTCCTTTGCACTCACCAACATTCTCTTTCGTGAAAGTTTGCAGGTCATACACTGCCCAAAAATGGAAAACTGCAGTATGTGCAAAATTTTCGAAATTGAGATATGCCACCACCTATTGGGCTCTTGAAACACTAATACACAGGTTACTGCAGTTTCAGTATGATTCTTCAATGCTTTCAGTATCTGCAAAATCAGTAGTAAGGCAAGGGAAAACTGCAGTATCTACCATCTTTCTCAGTTCTGTACTTTTGCAGATACTGCAGTCTTCCATTTCAGGGCAGTATAGTTTAATTAGTTTCAAGGGAATGCAAGGAAAACGATATTGATGAAAATAGTTTTGTTACAGTTTTCGTAACTGAATTATTTTCTTGTTGCACGTAGAATATCTTTAAAAATGCAACTTCCCCAGAGAATTTGTCTTATTATGAATACGTCTGTAAGTTGCAGATGAGGCATTTAACGGGAAATCCGTTTATCTACGAAGGAGAAATCTTATTACTATCACTACTAGCGGCTCCATCGAGCAATGCTGCTCATGGTGCACGCTCAGCGTATGTGGGATTAGGAGTTGAAATTCATGGTTTGCTAAACTGTTTCTGAATTTGGTATACCATGTCTACATTCGCCATCTTGAAGTCATAAATGTTTGAAAGTAATATACCTCGCCATAACTGAATCCTGCAAAAGGTAACATTTTAAGAATATTTGGTGTAGAAAAGAAAACATTGAAAATAATTGCTGAAAAACAAATACATCCTCAATCCGAATCAGGATCCGGATTTTCACACATGTAAAAATCTATTCCATCCATATCCTAGCTTAGCCCACTCTTCAAGTTAAAATAATTGATGGTGATCAGAAAAAAAATATGTAGCAAAAATTGACTAAATTGCCGTGGTGGCGCAGTGGCAAGGTTCTCGCCTACCAGTCGAGAGGACCGTGGTACAAACCCCGCCGCTCACTGGTGGCTTGGGGATGGCGCCATTGCGTGAACCCGGTGGCCCGCCAACCTAGCGGTCTGAAAACTCGAGAGGGTTAGTAAGAAAATAGGTACCTGCCCTCGGGCTGGGGTTTTAAACAGTGGGCCTAGCAACACACTGGCCACGTGTCTTAGGCAACGGGACTTCTCCCCCACTGGCTGTCGGCCTAAGAAACTGGAATTCAGTGCCGGCCCTACGAGCCTTGTGAGGCCCAGAAGGACTTTAACCTTTAACCTTAATTGATTAAACTAAAGATTCCCAGTGATCACCGTAAACTCAAAAAATAAAAACTAGCGATCACATGTTAGAATATGAAACTGCCATTCATGGTTTCAAACCAGCCTCATGAGGCGGTGGGTGAATTGCTGAAACAGATGAGTAGGAAATCTGTCTCATCCAGTAATCCCTGAGTCCTTTCTGTCCTTGCACTGCCAGGCTGTGAATTTTTCCCCTACCTCTTGATTTCCACACATATACGCGACCTTTCCTTCCTTGCATTGTGTCTGTGTATGTGCGTGTGTGTATTTGAGAGAGAGAAAGAGACAGAATATTATGTGTTCTGTAAGAGACATGCAGAAGATAAGTGCATCTGTGTGTGTGTGTGAGAGAGAGAAAGAGAGAGACCCTTGTCTGATTAATACTTCAAATGTAGGTTATTCGTACGACTCAGTTGCCTCCTGTTTTTTTCTGTTTGTGAATATAAGTATAGGGTATGTAGGTGCGTTTATATATATCAGATGTACCGCGTAACCTGTGAGTTTTGTGTCAATATTGCAAGAGAGAGTACGTCGTAGCAACGTTGCCTTCGCTCTGCGAAGTAGGTCATTGTAGGCACTTTTTCCATCATAGATCTCTCTCTCTCTCTCTCTCTCTCTCTCTCTCTCTCTCTCTCTCTCTCATTTACACCCACACACACACACACACACACAACAAGTTCTAAATGTCTTTCATGCATTCATAAATAATTATTCTTTCTCACTTTTGCTTTTTCCATTATATCTCTCTCTCTCTCTCTCTCTCTCTCTCTCTCTCTCTCTCTCTCTCTCTCTCTCTCTCGTTCATACACACACGCACCCACAAGTTCTGAATGTCTTTCATGCGTTCATAAATAATTATTCTTTCTCTTTTTCTCATAGATACATTTTTCTTTGCCACTCATATCGGCGTCTCTCTCTCTCTCTCTCTCTCTCTCTCTCTCTCTCTCTCTCTCTCTCTCTCTCTCTCTCTCTCTCTCTCAACCAATCCGGTTTGAACATTTCTCCCTGTCACTCATATCAGCATTCTCTCTCTCTCTCTCTCTCTCTCTCTTTCTCTCTCTCTCTCTCTCTCTCTCTCTCAACCAATCCGGTTTGAATCAATCTTTGCTGAAAGCAACGAACGTGTTAATTCATGGAATTTACCTTTGGACTCTTAGTTGCTTACGTCACCGTCGTAGCAAAGCTAAATCCGCACTTTTAATAAACACTTCTTTTTGTTCTTGTCCATTGTGACGTCATGAAATACGTCATCGGTGAACATTGTTATTTTTTTCCCCACCAATGAGGGGTCATAAATGTCACTTTTGATCTGTTACGGAACAGGTGTTCGGCAATTAAGCGAAATTGATGAATGTGATCAAACGGTCATGGTTATGACTCGAGAGAGAGACTGTTATTTATGTAATAGATTCTTCATATTGGTGTTGTGAAGTACTAATGCTGTATTTCCTTGTAATTAGTTTTGTAATTAGTCTTGTTCTGACGCAGATGATACGTGCAAGTGTATTTCTATTATTCTCCACTTTTCGTTCTCAGGACATTACTTATGCGAGTGTTTGGGATATACTGTATGAATGTATATATATATATATATATATATATATATATATATATATATATATATATATATATATATATATATATATATATATATACAGTATATATACATATATATATATATGTAAATATATATATATATATATATATATATATATATATATATATATATATATATAAATATATTAATCTGTTCCTCGTGTAGTAAAATTATGGACAGAGCATTAGTTAGATCGTTTTAGGTTCAACCATGTGTGGGAATCCCTTTCTGTTAAAGTGAAGTAATATTTAACAAAAAAACAAAATGTTACATTTACATTTGAAGAGTGAATATTGCCCAGTGACAGCGTATTTTTCACGTTTTGTACTAACTTAACCAACTCAATTTTTAAAAATATTTTTTCCAAACTTTGGGATGTTCTGCTATCGCCTCTGTTTTACCGGGCCATGCCCTTTATGACAGGGGATTATATACTTCCTTTGTGGTAGTCTCGATTTTTATAATAATAAGTTGCCTGCCATATTATAAATTAAGTTCTTTGTTCATATTTGTGGAATGTCTTTTTTCATATCTGAAATTCAGCTGTAGATGCAGAGTAAACGCATTTGTTACATGAATTGCTTATAATTGGTAAAGGGATGTTACGTAGGCATTCGACATTAAATTTTTACCAAAGATTGTCCACTGTATAAAGCTACTTCTCGAGTTATCAGGTATCTCTGGATGTGGTATGACATTTAACTAACTACTAAACTCTTACAAAGGATGATGTTCACATTTCGCAAGTTTTTCTCTACGACGACAAACGGATATTACCTATGACTCAACCTATCAGCTGATATTTATCACCAAACATAGACATACTCTTTATGTACCCATACGCGCAACAGCAGTCTTTTGTCCCCCCGCGCCACCAGTGTCACCATTTTTACCGACGTATTCCTCGTTCGTTTACTCTCCTTATCAGTGTCAACTACCCTAGTCTTAATATTGCGCCACTACCAGTCATTCTCTGTGACGTCCAGTGTGCACCGTGCGTCAGTAAACAGGATGAAGATTAGATGTCCTGCGTGTAAAGTGATAGTATAAGTCCCTGCTTGAAGTTTGATGGGGGAGGAAAAAGGAGTAATGTTGTGCAAGAACGCAGTCGGAAGAGCGCGAACGTGACGTCATAGCTGTCGAGCATCCCACGGAACGATCCGTGTGTGTTTAACGCGTTGCATTCTTATTTAGGGCTGTCGTCTTTGCAATTTTTTCTCAGTTAGTTTTCTTGATTACTTTTATTGCTTTATTATTTAATTCCCACTCATATGCAAGTGCGTGCAGAGATTCTCACGCATCACTGAAGTGAGAGGAGAGAAATCTTAGAATATGAGAAGGAATTATTCCTGATGTTTCTTTTTCTCGGTCTTACAAAAGACCTGGATCGATTAATCTCCGAGGGGTCTCTCTCTCTCTCTCTCTCTCTCTCTCTCTCTCTCTCTCTCTCTCTCTCTCTCTCTCTCTCTCCTTCCCCATGCCTTGCTCCTTCTTTTTCTCTCGTCTCTTTCTCATTGTCATGCATTTATCCACACATGAGCTCATCCTTAGAAATGAGAGAAGAAAAATGCAATCAAGTTGAACGCACCCGTGGGATATGAATTGCATTTGTGCAATATCAGGAGGAATGCGAGACCCTTTTTCACCATGTCCCATTTATCAGGTAATCCCCCTTCTCTCTCTCTCTCTCTCTCTCTCTCTCTCTCTCTCTCTCTCTCCGTATATATAGTATATATATACAGTATACATCATATATTTTGGGATGAGGTAGCTAGCCCCATCATACCCTTTCCCCCACCCTAACTGTGGCCTACCGTATAGCTCACTAATGACATAGCATTAAAGTTACAGTGAAATTTTACATCATATGCCTCAATTGCATACCTCGCTCTTGAATCAGATCCAGGGTAGGCCGAGTATTATGGTACATGTTTCCAGTAGATATAGTCTGATGCACGTACTATTCTCAACGAGTTTAGTCGATTACCATCGACGAATGTCTCGTTAAGTGTCTTTTAAGAGTTATATCTCGGTGGCTCCAGCATCCTCGAATCCTCTCACTCACTTCTCGCCCGGCCTCCATTGTCATCCTTGATGATGTCATCACTTACGTCACGTGGTGCGGGAGTGTGATGTTCTTTTAAGAGGCGATTGAGTGAACTGCGTTCTTCATCTTTCGCTGAGCGATTTAAGATTGTTATTGATGATGATGATGATGATAATAATGATGGTATATAAGCAATTTTCCTAAGGTGGGGTGGCTTCAGCGTATTGCCAATGGATTAGTCCCATACGTTTTCTAGCCGATGGAGCAAAGATGAACTTACATAAAATTGAAAATTATCCCACGGCTTTGTAACAGCTTCATAAATCTACAGTTTCTTTTTTTCTTTTTTACATTATTAATATGTTTACTATTTTCCTAAGTCACAAAGATGCATAAATGAAAATTTGTATGAGTGACCATCAAGAAATGTTATAGACGCCGTTGGCATATGGGCTCCGACAGATTTCATATGTCTAGTTTTTTTTAGATATTGGCCTTTAGTTAAAAACATTAGCTTTTGAGAAACGTGACTTCCGGCATAAATATCATGTGTGCGACGTCATAATTTTAACGAATGACAAATTAATACAAATAAGGAATAAAAGTAGCATTTCTAATGAGCGGGAATTAGCTTGGAAAAATGTTGATAGTTGTTTTACAGGATTAGAAAAGAAAGTATTTATATGTATATGTATATATATATATATATATATATATATATATATATATATATATATATATATATATATATATATATATATATATATATATATATATATATATAGATCATGTATTTTTATGTAATAAAATTAAAAATAAATAGTAATGATACTGCAGTACATATTATATTATGTAGTTTTTCCATGCCTCTCTCTCTCTCTCTCTCTCTCTCTCTCTCTCTCTCTCTCTCTCTCTCTCTCTCTCTCTCTCTCTCTCTCTCCCCTTGTGCACCCTATAATGCTAAGGATCCACATCTCCCCCCCCTCCCCCACCCAGACCCATCCCACCTATTACCTCCGGGTCCTTCAGCTTGATTTTCCATTTAGTCCTACCTGTGGACCCCGTGAACTCTCCGTAGGCCTACTGCTTCTTGAAAGTTCATTGACCTCTCCTCTAGGATTATCGAGTCCTCGTAGAAGCCAATATCTTCGTATTTCCGCCCCGTTATTTTTTCTTTCTTGTGTGCCTATATTTTTCCCATACGCTTTATGGCAGTGGTAACTCTTGTCATTTTTTCCCCATTTGTAAATAGACCTTCGTAATTAATTCAGTTTTTTTTTTCCAGCGACATAGGCTGGATTCCAGCCTCGGGTTCACACGGTACATTTGGCTCTGATGGGGGAAAGTCGATGGGTGTGGAACGTAAAAAGTATTCTGGCTCAAATACGAGATGTTTTCTCGACTCCGTTGGTTCCGTTTATATTGATTCTAGTCTCTCTCTCTCTCTCTCTCTCTCTCTCTCTCTCTCTCTCTCTCTCTCTCTCTCTCTCTCTCTCTCTCTCTGTAAATGGGAAATGTAGGCCTAACCACGGTGAAAAGCTCGGGCATTCTATAACGAGATATCAGCCTAGACTTATATCGTAATTCAGGTTCGGCTGTTGTAATTATTGGGAGTTTCCTCATATTCTGTTCCTTTATTTTTCGTATAAGTTTTTTTTTATATAATTTTATTTTAGACAATCAGCCTGACAGGCTAAAAAGTGCGGGAAGGGATACTTGAAAAATTTAGACCGTTACACCAATCAGCTTCAGAGAGAAAAAGGCTTCAAAGGTGTAACAGGAGGAAACCCTCACAGTTGCACTCTGAAACAGTTGTTAGGGGAGGGTGGAAAGAAAGATAATATGAACGGAGGTGTAATAAAAGGAAAGAGAGGAGTTGCAGCTAGGGGGTCGAAGGGACGCTGCGAAGAACCTTAAGTAATGCCTACAGTGCACCGCGAGAGGTGCACTGATGGCACTGCCCTCCCCAAGAGAATTCGATATCAAAGCTTCAGTTGAGCAGGTTTAAATCTTGTAGGAATGCTTTAGACAGCATTGAATTAGCATTGTGAAAATGAATTTTAACATCAGAAAATGTGTCCCCGCCCTAGACCATGTTGGTGTAATGCATCCATTTTGTTCTATTCATTGTGTTGCGCTCTTGGTGTTTTCCTGCCCTTCTCTTTCTTCCTTTTATTTATTTACTTTTTTTCTGGAAGCCTTTCTGAGCGTGTATGCAAGGGGATTTATTCCTGCGATCCGTATTCTTATTCTAAATAGGTGAGATAATCATATGGAAATCCCCGTATTCAGCTACACGCATTGGATGCATTTAACAATTTTTTACCGTTGGAGAGAGAGAGAGAGAGAGAGAGAGAGAGAGAGAGAGAGAGAGAGAGAGAGAGAGACGCTAGCCATTCAAGATAAACATGAGCATTGAAGCTTTGGTCCTGTTTTCATCCAGCAGAATAGTGAGATCCCACAATGAGTCTACACGTCTCCCACCCGCCCCTCACCCATCCCACAGCCCTACCTCCGACATCACACCCACCCGCCACCACCCACCCAAGCGCGCTTCCATTTTAAAGAGAAAGCCTTGGCGAGTTCCCCATTCTTGCACCGTCCGCTTTTCTTCTGGTCTATTATGCGAAAGATGTCGGTAGCCCTTTCTATAGCTATGACCTCAAGATCTCCATAGATTACTCTCTCTCTCTCTCTCTCTCTGCGGTTTGCCTGTAGTCGTGAAACGCGACATACATACATATGTGCATTATAGCTATGAATATGTTCAAAATTAAGATGTTTAATAAGGTTTTTAGAATGTATATGTACGGGAGTATGGAAATGAATTTTAAAATCACTCTGCACATTTATGCTATATATATATTTATATACAGTATGTATGTATATATGTGCATATATATAATATATATACACATACAAAATGTGTGTATATGTATATATATGCACACGATTCTAAAATCCAAACAAAACCTGTAAACGAACACAAATCAACAGTCGTTTACGTTTGCATGCGCTCGCGCGCAGCCGTACAAGCTTATGTTTAAACTCACGCAGGAAAACTCAGCTCACATTAGCGCCCTTACGGAAATCGCCGAACCGCATTCTTTCTTATGGCTTCGCTCACTCGCTCGGAGCCCACTACGTCTGTCAGTGAGAAAGAATCGTCTTCTCTACGGAAACTTCTGTGACTGTTGGCGTTGAGGAAGTAGCGCGTTCGAGCAGTAATATATTTGGTGCTTTTATTGTAGCTGCTGCGTTATTACTGTCGCTGCTAGTAGTTGATAAAATGCTTATGCTGTTATTATTTTTGTATTGATGTTGCTTTTATTTTTATTTTAGATTCCTTTTCTTCGCCAATTCCCTTGCGTTTTATTCATTTCTGACCGTGGCATGTCTTACAAATTTACTTCGCTAAAATGAGAAGCTGAATATTTGTTTTAAATGCAAGATATATTTGCCAATGTAAGGCAAGTTAAGCGATGATTGCAAAGTATTTTTCTTTGCGTTAAGTTAAAAACTTACCTACAACCCACAACCATTTTTCTTTTTAAAGATTTAGGGGAAGCCAACAGATAATAAATGGCATCAGACCTTTGGTATTTTTTTGTCCACAGAAGATCCTGTTTTAAACAATGAACTAGGTTTCCATAGCGACTATGCGTGTGTGGGCGGCCCAGCGCTTTCAGGATGTGAATGTCAACCCATCAGTGCTCTCCTCCATAGCCTCTGTGTGTTCTTGCGTATCCAACATATGCTGCTCATGTTGGGGTATAATTTTAGTTCACCTGTAATCTTTGCGTAAGACCCCTTGACAGTAATCGTTAGTCACCTCGCGCGGTGCACTGTAGGCATTACTTAAGGTTCTGTGCAGCGTCCGTTTCGGCTCCTAGCTGCAACCCCTTTCATTCCTTTTTACTTCACCTCCGTTCGTAGTCTCTTTCTTACATCATATTTTCCACCCTCTCCTAACAATTCTAACATCCGCTAGGTTTTCCTCTGTTGCACCTTTCAAACGTATCTTTATTCTCAATTTACCTTGCAGTGCTGGTTGACCTCATAGATCCCAGCTCTTGGCCTTTGGCCTAAATTTTATGTACCAATTCCAATAATCGAAAATCATTGCCCACGAGAATAAGCGTCTTTATGGACAAAAACATTACTGCAGCGTCAGAAATGAACACCTTTCTTGACTTTCTTGTACACCTTTGCAACCACTTCTCACACCAACTCAGAAGCCTAACCAGGCACTTCCTGGGCCTTCGTTCATTCTTTTCAAAGTTTTCAGAATTCTTCGCTCTTATAGCCAACTTATCTTCTTCTATTCCCCTACCACGATATAACCACCTCAACCCCAACTGGTTATATGTTTGTTACTCTGTCAGGTCTGTTATCCTACATGTACCGCACAGTTAGTTAATTTTGGTATTTTTCTTGTACTACCACCATTCGGTTCCATGATGGAGACAGCTTATGAATTCTTCATATAATTCCAATTTTTACTTCTATTATATAGTTGGCTGCCTTTAGATTAAGATATACCCCGTAGGGGGGTAGTGTCGTCAGTGCACCTCGTGCTGTGCACTGTAGGCATTGCTTAAGGTTCATTGCAGCGTCCCTTCGGCCCCTAGCTGCAACCCCCTACATTCCTTTTACCGTAACTCCATTCATAGTCTCTTCCATCTTGCTATCCACCCTCGCCAAACACTGGTTTGATAGTGCAACTGCGAGGTTTTCCTCCTGTTACACCTTTCAAACCCCTCTACTCTCAATATCCCTTTCAGGGTTGAATGACATCAAAGGTCCCAGTACTTGGCCTTGGCCTAAATTCTGTATTCCATTTCTTAGATTAGGATGGCTTTATGTCAGCACAAGTCCTTGCCTAAGGGCATCCTGTGGGTGTGGTAAGATGTTAAAAGGTAGAAAAATGCCTGGTGTGGACCTCTGGTCATCCAACCAAATGAGACCTCCCCAGACAGTCCTCTTGTATACAACGTCTACAGAGCTTCTGTTACATTCTCTGCCTCGCCTACTTTAGCCTCGTGTCTTCTCAGTTTATTTTTCATTTTCCTAAATTTTATTCCTGAATATATTTTATCCAAGCTGCTCTAACACACTCTGCTTCTTCTTACTAAGTTTGTTTTACTTCAGTAACCTAGGGGTGAGTCCACACTACAGTAAAATATGTCTTGAACACATAGGTAATCTGTCGCACACAGTTCACAAACATGTTGAAGACAGTTTAAGGTAGAAAACGAATCTGGCAAATACTGGACAATCGTACGAAGAACTGTTCAGCAACCACCAGCAAGTCATTTACTTGTACTCAACCTGTTTGTGATGTGTTTATGTGTGTATGTCATAAGTTGCCGACATGTGTTGACGGCATGTTATACCGCAGTGTCGACGCCACCCTTAGGCCTACTAATGCTCACAGTCGACTATCTGTCTGAAGTTGTTTTCAAATTCCTCCAGTCCCCGCAAGCAAATTCCTTCGATGTATGCTAGTATTGCACCAGCCACGGTTAGGTTGTGTTAGTTTAGGATAGAATAAGTTAAACAGGCTCATGGGGAATTTGGGTGTGGGAAACCTAATGAGATTATTTTCAAGAAAATTCTATGGTTAGTTTTTAAGATAAGGCGTCCCGCTTTTTTCAGGGAAAGGTCCCAATACTCGGTTACATCTCGGGAAAATGAGTCCCGCAGTCATTGCTAAGTTTCATTCACCGTGTAATTTCCATTTGAGAAGGAATTGATTTGCTAAGTGATCTCTTTGAATTAGTCAAATCTTACCTAGTTTTCTTTCGCTTATTTCTTGCAACAATTGTTCTTCCCCTAACATCGCTTTGCGTCATTCTCTTTTCTGCTTCTCATTTGCCTTCCAAACGTAAGCTTATCTTCCTTTTCGTTAAACTACTCACTGTTATACGCACACACACGCACACACACACATACACACGATTATATGCTTGCATACATAAAAGAATACACTCACAAAAGAGAACTTCCATTGGAATAAAAAGTAAGGCTTGAAATCCATTTCTCAGTATTTAACTAACACCAGTGGAAAGATAATAAATGAATGTAAATAGTGTTAACCATTTTTGAGGATAAATATACTCTCTCTCTCTCTCTCTCTCTCTCTCTCTCTCTCTCTCTCTCTCTCTCTCTCTCTCTCTCTCTCTCTCTCTCTCCTGGGCATATTCTCCCGATCCTTGGAATATTTCAATGCAGAACTTCGGGAACCTTTGAATATGCATGCTATGGAAATCACGAACGAGAGAGAGAGAGAGAGAGTGTGTAAAATTTCCATGTTACAGTTCTGGAAAATTTTCATCGATTTTTCAAGTAAATTTATGTTCCTCCGTCTTCTTTTCTTATTAATATAAGTATTAAATATTAGTCTCTCCATCGTTGTGCATTTATATATATATATATATATATATATATATATATATATATATATATATATATATATATATATATATATATATGTGTGTGTGTATACATATGTAGATATACAATGGGAAGCAGGTGGAGGAAGACCCAAAAACTGGTTACATAGATGGTGTGTAAGATGTCCTATAAAGGAGGTCCCTAAACATCCAGGAATCTAGATGGTGGTTACATGATTCGGTGTTAGTCGTGCTGCTGGTGAGACCTCTGTGTACGCGCACGCAGCGGGTAATGCTGCGAAAGCTTTTCTGTAACTGGTGGTGGTTCATCCACTATTCAGCAATTAGAAGTATGAATGTGGCAGTGAGCGTTGTCTTGCCTTTTCTCGGGAACCAACCTTGGTAGGTGAAAAGGGTTAGTGTTGAATATATATATATATATATATATATATATATATATATATATATATATATATATATATATATATATATATATATATATATATATATATATATATGTGTGTGTGTGTGTGTGTGTGTGTTCGCTTTACTGACTTCAGTTTCCAGCGATAACAGAGATGTTGTGAGTTCCAAAATAAGAGCCAGTTCACTTAATTCCTCATTCAATACAACAGCTATTTCATTAGCCCACTCGAGCATCTTCAGCGAGTAGCCTACTGCTACAAGGTTCAAATGCACTGGGTACCAAGAGCTTATATATTCATAGACACCCCTTGATCATTCTGTAGAAGGTCTCTAGATCATATGCTACACATTTGAACATTCATAAATGTGCCTATAGAGAAATGGAGAAATTCAGTCCCCGGGCCACTGCTAACCCTGGAAGCGGGCAATAAAAAGTTATTTAATAATTGCTTTTGTGACCCTTCAGAAAGGCGGTCTCTTACATCATTTGTTCTGGTATAAAAATGCATAAGGCCCCCGCTGAGATAAAATACTACCCCACAGAGAAAAGAAATTGAGGGCCAGCTCTCTGAAAATGTCCAGAGTACCACAAAATCCATGGTCCCATCAGCCCACACTTCACAGAGACAACCGAAATTCTGGAGAAGATTAACAACTTGAAATTGCTCTCTCTCTCTCTCTCTCTCTCTCTCTCTCTCTCTCTCTATATATATATATATATATATATATATATATATATATATATATATATATATATATATATATATATATATTTGCGTGTGTTTGAGAGAGAAAGAGAGAGAGAGGGGGCAGGCCTATTGAAAGACCGATCGAATGATTCGTAAATTAGCATAATGAGAAGGGACGACCGATAATGAAGAGGGGAAATGATGTTTGTGTGTGTATGTGTGAGAGAGAAAGAGAAAGAAAGAGGGAAAGGGAGAGAGAGAGAGAGAGAGAGAGAGAGAGAGAGAGAGAGAGAGAGAGAGAGAGAGATCAATTTGTCAATTACCCATCTAATACAGAAAAACCATCTCACCCAGACGGAGCAGGTGTGAGCTTTTGTGTGATATTGTCCTTTTTTTTTGTTTTTCCTTTTTTTTTTCAAGCGCATATTGAAGCTGACATCCAGCCATGAGCAGGTCGCACCAGGAGCCAAGTTCCAGCGAAGGGCGAGTATTTTTTTTTTTTCTTTATTTGCCTTCTCCAAACACAGGATATCATTGCCCGTCTCGACCGCCTGCGCGCACACACGCACACACACACACACACACACACACACACACACACACTCCCACACCGGTTATTTAATCGCCTGCGTACACACAAACTCACAAACACTCACTTCTACATCTACATACATCCCACTCCCTAAGTCGACTGCGTACCAACGCATGCACACACCCATTTATTTATATATATATATATATATATATATATATATATATATATATATATATATATATATATATATATATATATATATGTATATATATATATATATATGACACTGAACTAACTTACGTAATCATCTGCCGGGCGCGTGCACACTTCCACGCAGACTTGACGAGCACTAGAAAATGAACCGGTGAAACACGTACGTTACTTATAGAAAAAACACACACAGATGCTGCACAACGAACAGCAATGAAGGATAGTATATTTGTGACACGCTGCTGCACAGAAAAACGAAGCGACGATGATGTTTTGGCATTTTAGAATTTTCACTCGACCGTGAGACTTGGATAATCCAACTCAAAAGGGTTAGGCCAAGTAGCCAAGATTTTTTTTGCTAATTAAATGATAAATTAGTCATGTGTATTTGGTATGGTGGTGTCGTGCAAAGGCTAACGCATAAGACTTAAATGGGGCACAATTTGACGGCAAGATTGTCAAAGGTACTCTCCCAGAAGACGTGCGTACAATGAACGTAGTACTACGCTTAAGCTGTTATTTCAATAATTATTATTTACAGAAATGGCTGTGATAGGTAAGTTGGTTCCTGTCTACGTATGAGAGGAATAAACATATGAAAACTCAAAATATTTCAATTTATGAGACGTATATGAAATGTCAAGAAAAGTCAGAAACAAAAACTAAAAAATCTTTATGGTGTTACGAGAATGGTTTTAGACCTATCCGTTTTCCTCTCTTCCTCGAATAACGTCGTCTGTTTAAATACTGCAAGCCTTCCAGCCTTGAGAGAGAGAGAGAGAGAGAAAGAGAGAGACAGAGAGAGAGAGAGAGAGAGAGAGAGAAGGTCATTGAGTAAATATCTCTGAAGTTCAAGTTAGTGCCTCCGCCTTCGCCTTGCATTCCTGGTAAAGGGAACGGTCATCGGCAAAACCCCTTTGCCACCTCTTAACCGATCACCCCATCCACCCACGCAGTCACCCACACATTCTATGTAAGCCTGAATGCCTTTCTTTTCTCCCCCACTTCCCTCCCCCTCCCCCAATACACCAACAAACTATGCAAAAGGGCGCATGCTTAGAGCATCAGCACTCGCGTAGACAGTCTCCTAGCAACCATATGATGGCCACGTATATATGCCTGAGTTTGCTACCAAGCCGGGCACTCGCACGCACGCACCGCCAGACCTCACGATCGTTCTCTTCTGTTGGGATCACTCGCTGCTGCATCCGCTTAGGAGTAGTTTACAGAGTTCCGCTGAAATGATTCGTTTTGACTGATTGATATTTACATTTCCAGTGCTTTCCAGTTTAATTCGTTGAGTGTTACAAATGTGCAAAGCCTGTGCGTGTTTCAAAACGTTTTAGTTTTTATGTCGGTTGCAAGTTTATACTGAACGGCACCCCGAAAACAAAACGGTTGAGATACGAAAGTCCATTTGGTGTAATGCCATAGAAACAACCGAGATTAACTTCGCTCCGTCGTCTCTCAACGAGTCCGGGACGTCTGATTACATCGGTCAGTTTCCTGAATGATATGTTTAACGGAGGATTGTGACCTAAATTGCCTGGATCCTAAACATTATGACAAGAGGAACAATTGCTGTGAGACATACCTCTCTGACTGTTGACCTTTCGAAAGGACAATACCTGTGATGTGTGCCTGTGTGTGGTAACCGTCCTCCCGCTGGTGTTTTAATATCTGGAATATAAACACAAAAATAGTCTACTTTTTTAACAAAGGTAATACGCATTTTGCACCCCATTCTTTATAATGAATGCTCGTAATTTTACTTTGAGTGGAGTGATACATGTTAGTTCTAAGAGTAACTTTTGACTCATTTTGAGTGTGAGCCCATAGGCTTATTTTGAATTCGTCGATGTATCGAATGTTGCATTAGTAATGGTCTTGGTAAATGTCATTATTGCTAATAAATCAATTGGCAAGCAAACGAATTGCGAATGTAAGATGCGAGAGTTCAGAATTTCCTTTTCCAATATTGACGGGTTGCCGAATGCATTAATACCATGCTTGGAATATCAGCGAGTGCCAAGCTTGTGTTTATAAAACTGCTGGCTGATTTGTGTAAGTTCAATTTGAAAGCATGGAACTTCGATTTCCATTATGGGTCTCGTTATCTTTACAGGATTTCGGTAGGTGATGATCTCATGACAGGGGGAATTGATTACAGTAATATGTTTGTGGGTTATAAGATGTGTCGTGCATGAATGAAGTGTGGAGTGCGGGCTGTTCGCGAATAATTAGGTACTGCTTGGAGATAGTGAAGAAAAGCTGTTGCAGCAAGCGAAAGATTTTGAAGGTTTTTGCAAGAGGAGAATGTTCAGAGTAATATGAGAAAGAGGTGGTTGATTCACGTTGGTACATGATTGTAGATATCACTGATGATAGTGGAATCTTACTTGGGACTTTTGAGTCAACTCTTATTTATGGATATGAAGGACTATCATAATTTTGGCAGGTGCAATGTCAGTGTTTTGAGCCCTGCTCGTAATACCATGGTTTTGACTTGTTTAACGTCAAAGATTTGACCTAACCTTGTGATGCAAGATTTTAACCATATGTGATGTCGAGAATTTGACCTAAGCTAGATGAAAAGCCTCTCTATGGAACGTTTTCAGTCTGTTTATATGTCAAGTTTTGTCTCTGCTTGTGACATCACGTTATAATATTCCAGTGTTAAAATAATTTATATTTGTTTTCATCATGTAAGGTTTCCGCTGTCAAGACGTTTACAGTGTTATACTTCAAACTCTATGTTTGCTGTTAATAATAAGAATAATAATCATAATTTTTTGGCTTAGCTTATTATATTCTAACTTTAGTGCCTTGCTTGCCAATTATTTATTTTGCCGTTGCTGCTTATGATATTTCGCAATTGATCTAATGACATCACGTTGGCGTTACCTCGATGTTTGTGGACTCCGGAACTTCCTATCTTTACCGAGTACCGTTTCTTTAATGCATTATTCAATATCTTTGCTTTAGTGCCATTTTGGAATGCCTGCGAAACCAAGTATTTTTAAATGTTGCTTTGTTTATACATTTCCAGAGGTCCTTTATTCCTCCCACTCTTTGGCTGTGGAATAGTCTCCCTGAGGACGTCGTGCAAATGGAACTTTAGAAGTTCAAGCGAAGATGCAATGCATTACTATGCTAATACAACTCTCCTTGCATTTTAATTATTCATTTGCATTTTTATCTCTTCATTGATTGATTTGGTTATTTACTTTTCTTTTTTAGTAAATGATCTCTCCTTTCTGCATTTCCATTTACTGCCTGTTACTTCTTTCTAATAAACACCAACCATATTCTTTGGAAGCTTGAATTTCAAGTCAGTGGCTCCTGCGGGCTTCTTCCATATGAATAGGGCTCTTGTACTGAATAATAATAATAATAATAATATAATATAATAATATAATAATAATAATAATAATAATAATAATAATAATAATAATACAAAAACCTGCAGCCTATTGTATTTGTTGTCAGCTTCTGTACCAGTAATATTTTGACCTATAATACCGTGATACCTTGACCTTTCAGTTATTGTGAAGAATGGCCCAAAACTTTCTCATACCGTATTTAGACAACTTAATAATGGCCATGCTTTATTTTTGAACGTGGTTACCTCATTCACGGAGGTGAGATTTTTCATTCAGCGGATCATATCTGGAAAACAATCTGAGACATGACACGCACGCAGAATTCTCTGTCGTACAGTCTGTTGTCATTATCCTCAGTGCCTAACTGGGAAAACAAACATTTCCTGCTGTTTGTGAAGGAAAACGTGAATGACGCGAGGTGTTTAGGTAACCTTGCTGTTGCTTCCTGGTATTATTTAAGGAGTCAGTTTATGGCCACGGAGAATCTTAGCAATTATGTTACTCGCAATGACGGAGTGCAGCGTAAAAAAAATAAGTGCGAGACTGAGTTATGTTTAATATGCAATAGGAACTACATGATCGGTCTGATATCCGAAATTTTCGCATTTATTAAAAAAATTTTTTGGTGTTCGTTTGAATGTTAGTAACTGGAAGTTGACGCAGTTTTAATTTTCTCTCTCTCTCTCTCTCTCTCTCTCTCTCTCTCTCTCTCTCTCTCTCTCTCTCTCTCTCTCTCGTCCCGTAGGGGGTTAGTGCATCTCACACGTTGCACTGTAGGTATTACTTAAGGTTCTTTGCAGCGTCCCTTCGGCCCCTAGCTGCAACCCTTTTCATTCCTTTTACTGCACCTCCATTCATATTCTGTCTTCCATCTTACTCTTCACCTTCCTAGTGCAACTGCGAGGTTTTCCTCCTGCTACACCTTTTAAACCTCGTACTCTCAATTTTCCTTTCAGCGCTGAATGACCTCATAGGTCCCAGCGCTTGGCCTTCGACCTAAACTGTATGTAATCTCTCTCTCTCTCTCTCTTTCTCTCTCTCTCTCTCTCTCTCTCTCTCTCTCCACTTGCTTTAATCTGGGAACGTGCCGAAATCTGCTAAATCGGGGACCTATCGCAACAAGTTGGAAAACAAAGTTTGTAGGTTAATTTTGACTCTGTTCCGTGTGTGGCGCACCGTTTTCTGCCGTAGTTCGGTTTCATTAAAGAGGAATGATTTCCAGACCTGTGGAGAGAGAGAGAGAGAGAGGAAAGAATTTTCCAGGGGTGATATTTATAATAGAAAATACCAGGAACTTTCTTGACATTTGTGTCAGTCGCCTCGCCGCTGCTTTCAGTCCCAAATAGGAATTTATTCTTGGCTTTTGTCATTTTCAGAGTACAAAAAGGCTTGCTTTCAAAACATACTTAAATGTATATATTTTCGTTCTCTTATTATTGTTTTTTTTTATATGAACCGGAAAGTATTCATGTGACTGTGATGCTCTTTCTGTTTATTTTTTTTATTTGCAAAATATGTTTCTTTTTCCAAGAACCTTTTATCGTTTTCGTATGAACTCGTAATGGAAAAGCGGACATAACTTTTGCGGTGTAAGTTTTTATTTTCGTATTTTTTTGTTTCAGGTAAAAAGAAGAATCATATCATATTTAAGTATGCTCACCAGTGTCCTGTTTTGTATAATTCTAAGTCTTTAACTTTTCTTTTTATATCGTGAAGTTTTGTATTTATTTCATGCTTATAATGTTTCCTTTCACTTTTGCGTTGGTATCAAGGCTTGATAACAGTTCCAGTAAAAGTAGGAAATTAAAAACAAACCACCATTCATAACAGTTCCAGTGAAAGGAGTAAATGAGAAACAAACCGCCATACATAAAGGTTCCAGTAAAAGTAGTAAATGAGAAACAAACCCGCATTCATAACAGTTCCAGTAAAAGTAGTAAATGAGAAACAAACCCCCATTCATAACAGTTCCAGTAAAAGTAGTAAATGAGAAACAAGTCCCCATTCATAACAGTTCCAGTAAAAGTAGTAAATGAGAAACAAACCCCCATTCATAACAGTTCCAGTAAAAGTAGTAAATGAAAAACAAACCCCCATTCATAACAGTTCCAGTAAAAGTAGTAAATGAGAAACAAACCTCCATACGTAACAGTGCCACTAAAAGTAGTAAATGAGAAACAAACCCCCATACATAACAGTTCCAGTAAAAGTAGTAAATGAAAAACAAACCCCCATACATAACAGTTCCAGTAAAAGTAGTAAATGAAAAACCCCCATACATAACAGTTCCAGTAAAAGTAGTAAATGAAAAGCAAACCCCCATACATAACAGTTCCAGTAAAAGTAGTAAATGAAAAACAAACCCCCATACATAACAGTTCCAGTAAAAGTAGTAAATGAAAAACAAACCCCCATACATAACAGTTCCAGTAAAAGTAGTAAATGAAAAACAAACCCCCATACATAACAGTTCCAGTAAAAGTAGTAAATTAAAAACAAACCCCCATACGTAACAGTGCCAGTAAAAGTAGTAAATGAAAAACAAACCCCATACATAACATTTCCAGTAAAAGTAGTAAATGAAAAACAAACCCCCATACATAACAGTTCCAGTAAAAGTAGTAAATGAAAAACAAACCGCCATACATAAAGGTTCCAGTAAAAGTAGTAAATGAGAAACAAACCCGCATTCATAACAGTTCCAGTGAAAGTAGTAAATGAGAAACAAACCCCCATTCATAACAGTTCCAGTGAAAGTAGTAAATGAGAAACAAACCCCCATTCATAACAGTTCCAGTGAAAGTAGTAAATGAGAAACAAACCCCCATTCATAACAGTTCCAGTAAAAGTAGTAAATGAGAAACAAGCCCCCATTCATAACAGTTCCAGTAAAAGTAGTAAATGAAAAACAAACCCCCATTCATAACAGTTCCAGTAAAAGTAGAAAATGAGAAACAAACCTCCATACGTAACAGTGCCACTAAAAGTAGTAAATGAAAAACAAACCCCCATACATAACAGTTCCAGTAAAAGTAGTAAATGAAAAACAAATCCCCATACATAACAGTTCCAGTAAAAGTAGTAAATGAAAAACAAACCCCCATACATAACAGTTCCAGTAAAAGTAGTAAATGAAAAACAAACCCCCATACATAACAGTTCCAGTAGAAGTAGTAAATGAAAAACAAACCCCCATACATAACAGTTCCAGTAAAAGTAGTAAATGAAAAACAAACCCCCATACGTAACATTTCCAGTAAAAGTAGTAAATGAAAAACAAACCCCCATACATAACATTTCCAGTAAAAGTAGTAAATGAAAAACAAACCCCCATACATAACAGTTCCAGTAAAAGTAGGAAATGAAAAACAAACCGCCATACATAAAGGTTCCAGTAAAAGTAGTAAATGAAAAACAAACTCCCATACGTAACAGTTTCAGTAAAAGTAGTAAATGAAAAACAAACCCCATACGTAACAGTTCCAGTAAAAGTAGTAAATGAAAAACAAACCCCCATACGTAACAGTGCCAGTAAAAGTAGTAAATGAAAAACAAACCCCCATACATAACAGTTCCAGTAAAAGTAGTAAATGAAAAACAAACCCCCATACATAACAGTTCCAGTAAAAGTAGTGAATGAAAAGCAAACCCCCATACATAACAGTTCCGGTAAAAGTAGTAAATGAAAAACTAACCCCCATTCATAACAGTTCCAATGAAAGTAGTAAATGAAAAACTAACCCCCATACATAGTTCCGGTAAAAGGAGCAAATCAAAAACAAACCCGGCATGCATAACCATAATCAACTAGTGATCACCAGTGATCACAAGTGATTAACCGTGACAGCTGGCGCCAACCCACGCAGCATATTCCTCCAATCATAACGCCTTCATCGAGTCTAAATATACTGCGGAATGGTTCTAAAAACAGCCCGGTTCGCAATTCAAGGCATTGTTATTGAAACATTGCGCATTAAATCCCCAGAGTTTTTTTGGGAGCAGTTTTGTCGTTGAACTGTTTCTCGATATACCTGCATAGTTTTTAATCTTTTTTTTTTTCTTTCTATTTTGTAGGTGGTTTTCCGCTTGTATTGAACGGTTGGTAAAATAGACCTGTAATGCATTACGTTATTGATCTCGGTTCATGCAATTATTTTTAGGCGGGTATTCACAGATGTTATTGCGTAAAAAAAAAAAAAAAAAACTTTGGTGAATTGTAGATATTTGTTTACACGGCGTGCTAATGAGAAGTTTATTTTAATAATCTGTTTTTAATTGATATTATCGGCGATTTTGGTCGTCAAAAATATTCCGCTAGTTTATATTCATTCCTGGTATTAGGACGCAAATGCAAGGAAGCTTTTTTGTGTGAAATTATCAATGAATTTGACTTTTTCATTCATTACTAGAGCACAGAAATTTAGTATTAAATATTATTTGTGCTTCTTACTAGAGCATGAATTAAAAGAGCATATGATAGTCCTTTGAAATGCCATGGGATTTTCTGACCTGTATCATTGTTTATGAGTATATATTATTATTATTATTATTATTATTATTATTATTATTATTATTATTATTATTATTATTATTATTATTATTATTATTATCTTTCTTCCATCTTGCTATCCACCCCCTCCTAACAATTATTTCGGAGTGCAGCTGCGAGGCTTTCCTCCTGTTACACCTTTCAAACCTACCTACTCATAAGTTCCTTTCCAGCGCTGAATGACCTCATTGCTCCCAGTGCTTGGCCTTTGGCCTAAACTCTTCCATTAAAATGTATGTAGTATTATTCATCCGTTATTTTCTTTGTCTCATTTTTCCTGTTTTTCATGAGGGTATTTCATTTTGTGGCGATTAAGTTTTCAAGTTAATGTCCCAGTTGTATTGCAGTTCTTTATTTCTAAATAATAATAATAATAATAATAATAATAATAATAATAATGGAAAATAGGAAAAAAATTCGTACTGATGACCATCCTGTATTAATAATATCCTTCATATCCCTGGACTTTCAGGATACACTAACCCTGTCCTTGAATGGACAAGTGTATTCCTAAAATCTGAGGATGTGTAAGGCTATGATAATTATATAATGATAATAATCTATGTATGGTTGAAAATATCACAGTGTATGTGCCAGTTACCAAGCTTCAGTTAATTTGTTAATTTATCTAAATAATAATAATAATAATAATAATAATAATAATAATAATAATAATAATGCTTGCCTCGAAATGAAACTTGTCTCTCCTTCCGTGCCCACCAATTGGTTCTTATCCATGTAAAATAAACCTAATCCTTCGGGCCAGCCCTCTCTAGGAGAGCTGTTAATCAGCTCAGTGGTCTGATTAAACTAAGGTATACTTAACGTTTTCATATTGTCACCTGGGTATTGGGCATTGCTTTGCCGGTCTCGACCCCTGTCGGCAAATATCACTTTATGCAACTCAGTGGAACCTCTAGTTTTAACATTCTCGTTCTATTTCTTGCTTTCTTAGGTCTGTGGCTAGATTAATAAGTCATTGGTTGCCCGTCCCGTCGGCGCTTGTGTTAAAAGAATGATTATTTAACCGTAAATAGGCCCTAACATGAACTTTCTTATAATATTTATGCGTGGGCATTGAGATTTTTATGACATATTTCCTTTTTTAAGACCTCAGCTATAGAGGCACTGGATTCCCGGACCCACTGGCTCTAGATTCGTCAGTGGGATAAATTTCAGGTCATTCCACCTATGGAACCTTCGGCAAGACAGTAAATAAGAATTACTTCTGTCAGCTTTTGGACATAAGTACAGCGACGCTTAGCTTTTATCCGGCCTTGAGACAGGCTTGAGTGTCTAAGCTTTCGTGGAAGCATTTAGACATTAAATACTTGACGTAGCGTTTTGGAAGGCTTCAGCACACCGATTACCAGCAGCGGTTTTAGTGTATTTCTGTTAATATTCTTAATCAAGAAATTATCAATATGCTGTTAGGGTAAGGTTGATTTTGAATTCTCTCTCTCTCTCTCTCTCTCTCTCTCTCTCTCTATATATATATATATATATATATATATATATATATATATGTGTGTGTGTGTGTGTGTGTGTGTGTGTGTTTTACCACAACATAGACGTTTACTTCTTGAGTTAAACGAAGAACAGACGAACAGAAAAGGAATAAAACTGCAGACAGATGAGAGAGAGAGAGAGAGAGAGACTGTTTACAAACAAGCATATACATACAATAAGAGGTGACGAAAGACTGGAAGATCATTGACTCGAAGTTTGCGTCGTCACGTATTTTGGTGTCCTATTGTCTTGTCGCTTGCGCAATGATTTTCATTGTTGGCGGATATATTTAGGTAATGTTTGTAATTAAACTATAATGCGTATTTAACTTGTGATACGTTTGCATATTTATTTGTATTTGCATGTGCTTTGTATGTGTGAGTTTTCATATATATATATATATATATATATATATATATATATATATATATATATATATATATATATATATATATATATATATATATATATACATATATATATATATATATATATATATATATATATATATATATATATAAAGTCTAATGTATCAATGTCTTTTCTCAAATTCAATTTACATATCCTACCAATGACTTCAAATATGCCTCCCCTAATAACTACTAATTTCCCCTCGCGATTATCCCAAAATACTAAACACCCCCCACAAAGTCAACCCTACCTGACGAAGGCTCTGAAGGTCCTCCTTTCTCCGCAGGCGTGACAAGATGCCCGAACAGAGCAACGACTACAGGGTGGTGGTGTTCGGCGCCGGAGGAGTGGGCAAGTCCTCCCTGGTGTTGAGGTTCGTCAAGGGGACTTTCAGGGAGTCCTACATACCCACCATAGAGGATACCTACAGACAGGTGAGGAGTTTCTGCGCATGCCCGGGGGTGAGAGAACTTGGCTAATAGTAATGTTAGCCTGTGGAGGGCTAATGTTACTTTGGTGCACTGTAGGCATTGCTTGTAAGGTTCTTTGCAGCGTGCCTTCCATGGCCCCTAGCTGCAACCCCCTTTCGTTCCTTTTTACTGTACCTCCGTTCATATTCTCTTTCTTCCACCTTACTTTCCATCCTCTCCTGACAATTGGCTCACAGTGCAACTGTGAGGTTTTCCTCCTGTTACACCTTTCAAACCTTTTACTGTCGATTTCCGTTTCAGCGCTGAATGAACTCGTAGGTCCCAGTGCTTGGCCTTTGGTCCAAGTTCTATATTCAGTTCAGTTCATAGTAATGCTAGTTGTAGAAATAGTGGGTAGTAGTGGCTGGTCCTGTTGTTGTTTTGGGAATAGTGGTGGAAGGAGCGATAGTACAAAGATTTTTTGTCAGTTCTAGTGACAAATAATAGTAGCATTAATAATAGTGGTAGTGTTACTAGGTTTTGCATAACTACCAGTGATTGCTGTAGTAATGTTAGCATTGTAGAGGTAGCAGTATTAACAGAAGTAGTAGAAGAAGTTCTAATAGTAGTGATAATTCATTATAGGATTTTATCAGCATTAGTATTAACTGTGGTTGTGGTGATTCTGCAGTACTGTTAGTATTAGCAGCAGTAGTAGAAATATTTCCGTTGCTGGTGGTAGTAGGAACAGTAGTTTTAGTAGAGGATTTTAGTAGCAGTAGAAGTAGCAGGTAGCAGCAGCAGTAGAAGTAGCAGCAGTTGTAGAAGTAGCAGGTAGTGGTAGTGACAACGTTGGAAACTTTTCTCATTTCATTTTAGTGTCAGTGGTAGTATTGCTAACTGTTTCTGTCGTTGCTCTGGTAATTTTCTGTTACGTTATTATTATTATTATTATTATTATTATTATTATTATTATTATGAGCTTGATGGCGCGGTACGCTGCACTGGAACCAGACGCTCCCCGTTATGTGTCCCCTACCCTCCCAATTCCCTACCTACCCCGCCACCTCCTGGGGCGGACAAACAGGTTTGCAGGAGGAGGGTGGCTGTGTCATGTCTCCCTTACCCTCCCGATCCCTACCTACCCCGCCCCCATCCCTTACCCTCCCGATCCCTACCTACCCCGCCCCCACCCTGGCCGGACAAACAGGAAAGATCCACTCAGATTTTATTATATTATTATTATTACTATTATTATTATTATTAGAAGAAGAAGAAGAGGAGGAGGAGGAAGAAGTAGTTGAACTAGTGGTATGATAATACTTATCGCCGTTGACTGGCACCTTTCCCTGCGAAATAAAATTTTTAAAAAAATGATGACACAGGCACTGAATTTTGATGAAATGGAAATCGACCTTCTTTTTCTGAAAAGAGAATTTAGATGAAGTTGCAATTTAATTATCATGAACCGGAGCCGGTTCTGATGAAGATCGTACTTTTATGAAAAACGGAAAATGTTGCCGGAATGGAAGTTTCATTTGGTTGCATCGAAGTGAATTTGGACGAGAACGGGACGAATTGTAATACGTGTGCGACCAGTATTGAATGGGTAGTGAACAGTTCACGATGGAATGCCGAGCGAATGTTAATGAAACAGGTTAATTTGACTTTGATACGTCAGTTCTCAGTGAACAACGAGAGGAATATGTTTTACCTGTGCCCAGTCACTTTTCCTCCGATGAATCCCAGTCATACCGGCTTGTGGTATGTTTCCGTTCAAGGCCATGCAGTCATATACCCGATCCGTAACTGTCTGTTGTAATCCATTCATACCCAGTCAAGTTACTTTTTCCATGCCCTATTTATGAAGTTTACCCACATACTGTTTTTCCAGTTGTTTACAGGTTTAATTTCTCGCGCTACGTTCATACCCAGTCTTCTTATGTTAAACCGCAGTCATACCCCGTCTGTCAAGTTACTGTAAACCAGTCATACCAAGTCTATACCCCTGGGGTACTCCTCAGTCATGCCAAGTCTATACTCCTAGGGCACCCCCGAGGTCATGCCAAGTCTTTACCCCTAGGGTACTCCCCAGTCATGCCGTGCCTTTATCCATTTGCCGTATTGCAGCCATACCCAATCTATTTTATGTAAGCATTAACCCAGCTTGAAGTTATACATGTTATGGTCAAGTCACGTCGGAAGGAACAATACTGTACATTCGTATTATAGCCAATGTCACTACCTAGACATGTTTACTGTGACAGGGCTTCATATTACCGCCGTTGTTATTGTCAAGTCATGTTTATTTCAACAATTCATTAATTACGATCCAGTCATTTTAGTTCTCTGTGAAAGAAAACTATTGTTCTGGCTTTGTCCGTCCGCACTTTACTCTGCCCGCCCTCAGATCTTAAAAACTACTGAGGCTAGAGGGCTGCAAATTGGTATGTTGATCATCCACCCTCCAATCATCAAACATTCTAAATTGCAGCCGTGTAGCCTCAGTAGTTTTTATTTTATTTAAGGTTAAAGTTAGCCATAATCGTGCTCCTGGTGACGATATAGAACTGGCCACCACCGGACCTTGGTTAAAATTTCATGGGCCGCGGCTCATACAGCATTATACTGAGACCACCGAAAGATAGATTCATTTTCGGTGGCCTTTTATGATACGCAGTAGCGGCTGTACAGAAAACTCGATTGCGCCGAAGAAACTTCGGCGCATTTTTTTACAGCAACAATTCATTCAAATTGCAGTCGCTATTATGGTCTAGTCTTGTTTAAGGTGATAGTTCATTCAAATTGCAGTAACTGTTAAGATCCAGCCATGTTAAATTAAACAATACATTCAAATCGCATTTGCTGTAGTGGTCCAGCCATGTTAAATTTGAGAATTCATTCATATTGCAGTCACCGTCAGTGTCCAGTATTGTTTATTGTCACAATTCATTCATGGCGCTGTCACTATTACGGTCCAGACATGTTTAATGGAACAATGCGTTTATATTAATCACTGTTTGTCTGTTCATGCGTAATGTTACAATTCATACACATTACTGTCACTGTTGCGGCTTCGCCATGTTTATATTGTTTATATTCATATTGTAGTAGCTGTTATCGTCCAGTCATATTTCATATATAACAATTCATTCATATTACGGTCCAGTCATGTTTAGTGTAACAACTCATTCACATTACGGTCCAGTCATGTTTAGTGTAACAATTCATGCATATTACGGTCCAGTCATTTGTAAGTGTAACAATTCATTCACATTACGGTCCAGTCATATTTAGTGTAACAATTCATTCATATTACGGTCCAGTCATTTTTAAGTGTAACAATTCATTCATATTACGGTCCAGTCATTTGTAAGTGTAACAATTCATTCAAATTACGGTCCAGTCATATTTAGAGTAACAATTCATTCATATTACGGCCAAGTCATGTTTAATGTAACAGCTTACTCATAATACGGCTAAGTCATTTTTAAGTGTAACAATTCATTCATATTACGGTCCAGTCATGTTTAATGTAGCAATAACACGCGAGCATCACTGCTCCCCAGGGCTTTGTTTCTCGGTAGCAATAACGTTTATATTTTATGCAAAGGCTTTTTCATGCGGGATCGATACTTACGTTGTTGCTCGATTTGGCCGGCGACGCCTCGAGACAGTCGGTAATAAATATTACAGAGAGCTTGGTCTTTCCAGGAGAATATTCCGTTGTGAGAGTAACGTGTCTCAGTGGGGGAAGGCGTTAACAAAGGATATATATATATATATATATATATATATATATATATATATATATATATATATATATATATATATATATATATATATATATATATATATATATATATATATATATATATATATATATATGAATTCTTGGTTTGACGTTTGAAATATATTCTTAATCACATAGAGGATGAAATGGCCGTATTTATCGATTGGAAACTTGAGAACGACTTCAAAAATGTACCTGTCCCAATGTACTCTAGGAGTTTATGTTTTGAATCACCAATTAACAAAAGATACTGACCTATTTATCGACAATGAAATGCGTTAATATACAGGAAGGAATTAAGTTTTTGTTGCCGCTGCTAGAATTTGTTTCGAGCCGCAAAAGCTGGTGAGAAACGATCTGGAACTGTGAGAATAGAATTACGCTGGCAGCCTTACACACTACTCCCTTTCACAGACATACGGCATTGCTTTCCCCCCCTTTTATGTAACGGCAGGGCGTGGTGCATAGAAACTTTTGTTCATAAATGGCATGTACTTTGAGGGAGTACTGGGGAGACGGGAGAGGAGAGGACGGATACCATTGCCAGACCACCCTCCTCCCCTTCCGCATCCCTCCCCTCCCACCCCACCCCGACCCCTATCCCTAAAGTGCTCTCTCTTGCTCCGTTTTCAGAGTGTTTGCTCCTGTGTCGAGCACTGAGGCAAATAAAGCGTAAGTCAATAGAGTTGCAGTTGGAAAGGGGGGGCATACTTTCTTCTGTTTTTTAATTCAATGTCCCTCTCTCGAAGCGGAATGCTGGGGAAGGGGGGGAGTGATGGTTTATGGGAGGGAGGGGGGGGGATGGGACGGATCGTGGATGTGGACTGGAAGACAAAGGCCACGCGCCACTGTTTAATTTCATGAATTACGTAATTTTTTTATGGCATTTTACGTAATATATGGCAACCTTTAGATGGGAACGGGGACCTTTCGCGCTCGGGAGTCTGTTTGTAGATGGATGGCCGGTGAAGTGGATACATGTATATGAACTTTTATTTGGAAGATATGAGACTAGGAGGATTTTTCGTTTGTCTGGGAGAGTATGCCGTTGCTCTTGGTTACAAGACTATCGCACGTCAGTATTTCCTTTGTATGAATTTGAGTAATTAAAACTTTTTTTTTTTTTTGTGATTGAATGCCGGTATTGCATAGGAACTTATTTCTTGTCGTTTATTTACATAATATGAATCACTCGAAGGCCTCTATGGTATTGACTGTCACATTCCTTGTATCCTAGAGTTTGTGTGTTGAATATGCTTTCCTCCCATGATAATATTAATATCTAACTTTATCCTGGTGTAGCCAATTAAGTTTTGCAAGTCGTATAACAACCAAGAGGGAAAGAGAGAGCTAGAGAGCACAATAGCTTTATTGCGAGGGGATTGTTCTGAAAATATTGCTTGAGCAACGAGTTCTGTTTATTAATACATAAGTAATACACTGCTGTTTTCATTTCATTAGTTCTACACATGCACTTTAACACCTTTCCCACTATTGCAGGTGATCAGCTGCAACAAGAACATCTGCACCCTTCAGATAACGGACACGACGGGGTCCCACCAGTTCCCGGCCATGCAGCGGCTCTCCATCAGCAAGGGCCACGCCTTCATCCTCGTCTACTCCATCACCAGCCGCCAGAGTCTGGAGGAGCTCCGCCCCATCTGGGAAGTCATCAGAGAGATCAAAGGCAACGAGCACGAGAACCCCCTCATGCTGGTGGGCAACAAATGCGACGAGAGCGACGCCCGGGAAGTCCAGACTTCGTACGGCGAAGCCCAGGCCAAAGCCTGGAAGTGCAACTTCATGGAGACCTCGGCCAAGACCAACCACAACGTGAAGGAGCTCTTCCAGGAGCTGCTGAACATGGAGAAGAACAGAAATATGTCGCTGCAGCTCGACGGCAAGAAGAACAAGTCCCAAAAGGGTACCAGAAAGATAAAAGAGAAGTGTCTTCTCATGTGAGTGGGAAAGCTGTTGGCCGCCTGCGCGTCCGTGTGTCTGTGTGGTTGCTGTAAGACTTCCTCTGACTGTGATGATCAAATAGTCCTCTTGACGTGAATGCCAAAAAACGTTTGTAACTGGTGCCACGGCCAGCATTCGCCTGTGGCCACTGTGGAACTGAACCCTCTCCTACGTAATGGATGGGGGAGGTAACTGTGGAGCTCACGAAGCGCTTTATCGTACCAAGTGTATGGGAGGCGGATGGTCAGTGATACTGTCTATGTCACACACGATGCAAAGAAAGCGGTCACAAACCTTTGTCTTGTTCACACATACACACAGAGTTCAACGTGTCATAATATTCTCAGCACAATGTTAATGGCAATATCCATGCATAATGTAAGGCTCCTCTGTTGTTGTAACTGGTTCCCGGCTTTGGCGGGCTCTGGTTTCGTTCTGTTGGGGTCCGCTGTCAGTGTTTGGCGGGATCGGGAACAGCTGATGCCTCGCCAACGAACCGGTCACACAATAGAAGACCCCCAAAATGACGTATTTCTGCAAACGGGTCACCCTGGTGGTGATTGTGTGTACCTGTTGGTTTATAAATAGAATTGCTAGTCTTCTTATTCTTTCTTCCACAGGGACCAGAAGATTACTTTGCACAGTTTCCCTGTATGTTATAGGTCTTGTACTGTACAGTATTGTCGACCCTGTATCCTGAAACAGCAAGCGTGTTCTTTTAGCTTCCGTTCGAAGTCCGAGGGTATGAAGCTATTTATTCCATCTCTGTCTGATTCAACAAAGTCTAGTATGATAAAAGATTTAAGATTCTATGTCCGAGTTTAAGGGGAAGCATTTTATTTACTGTTCTTGTAAATGAATTTTTGCATAACGTTTTCCTTTCTCGCATTCCAATGGCAACGATATTTAGCATTCGTGGACATTTTTTTTATCGTATAGATATAAACATAGTTTCCTGTTTTATTAAGGGAGAAGAATCCGTGATAGATATTAGTTGTTTTAGGTCAGAAAGAAAGCTTGCTAAAGCTATAATTCTGAATCCCTCAAGCTTTTCTGTGCACTTCGAGTAGCAGAATGTGATCATTAGACCAATTCCAGCATTCAAACAGTCACATCAGATTCGTTTTATCTGCGTGAGAAACCAAAGAGATGAATACAAAATTTAGGTATTTTGCAGATCGAAATAAATATGAATTACCGTATTTATCATTCACTACGAGGAACTATCGTACAATTCTCAAAGTCTTGTCACCAGAGAATGCTTAAGAAGTTACAAAATCAAAATGTAATCGGCAACTCCATCTATATTCAGGTGCCAATTAGTGGAAAAGACCTTTTGGGGGTTTCCGACTCGTAGAGATCTTTTTTAATATAAGAGTGAGATCTTGTGATTTTTAAACATTTTTGTGAGACCTCGTCTTTTGTATCCATAATCTCATACAGTTAGCCACATAAAATTAAGCATGATTTTTATTTTTAACCAATAAATACCAGTTAGTACAGAACCGTTGGTGAGATAAAAAATAAAATTGGACTTTTGTATGAAAATGAAGTCTTGAGTCACTATGGGAGTTCGTTACCTCGAGTTCTCAACCGTTCAGTGTTTATCAGGGAAACTGTCTACGGGAATAATTTTATCAGTGATTTTGTCAAAATGAAAAACTTTACAAAAAGTAAATTCTCATCCGTTGGTATTAGTATGGACCTGAGAATGTCCACAAAACATAATGAACAATTTGTAGGTCGTGTATACTTTTTGCATTAGGAAAAACATATGTTTCTGTCTGTGGATAAGGTCATGAAATTGTTCTCCATTGGGAAAGATTCGTAAAATACCTATTTCCTGAAGTGGGAATCTAACTCTAGATTAAAAAGATCGTATGCACTTCAATTTATAATTACATTATAATTTTTCGGGACGAGCTTTCAAGGACATCAGGGCTCTAATATCAAATCTTTTCAGAGGCATAATATTATAAGACGTATTACATTGAAAGACTTCATCAAATGTTCTCAAAATTGGCTATCGTGTAGTCGACTTCCGTATGTAAATTCTTAGGCACTTATGGATGCCTTGCACGACATATATATCCATTGCATAATATTACCTTTTAAATACTTCATTTGCAGAGGTTGTGGATAAAGAAGATTGTGTGATTTAAGCAGCCGAATACGAGAGACCCTATTTGTATTTAATCTCTCAATGTTGTGTTGTGTTATCGTGGACGCTACAACAACAAAAAAAAACAACTAAGTATACATATGTAGACATAATATTCCGTAAGGTTTTTTTTATTAGCTTCAGCTGTCAAACTGATGTAGACTGAGGGATAAAATATATATATTTTTTTTTTCTTTTGAGACACATTCCGTGCTTACGTAGAGGACGTAATCATTTAAGATCTGACAAAAATTCTCTCTGCTTTTTATCTTAGATTTGTGATAAAATAGGACCGAGCATGATGTGTGTATGCACGCTTTCTTTATTTGTGTATAATATCTTAACTACTAAGATTCCTCTTTTCAGGAAGAAGTATTATTAAAAAAAAATCTTTTTTGAAAATACGTTGTATTAGAAAACGCGGCGTGTCTGTATGTATCTGTATATACACTCGTATGTATATATAGGTATATACACGGTATGCGCTCGTATATATTTATATATATGGCATTTTGCCATGACAAAAAATCAAACTTGAAGCTCTCCAATCTAAGAAAATAAAACAATATAATAAATAAAAAATTCTCAGAAGTTTGTAAATAGGGTCATTAGCCCGATGACATTTCTCTTCAATAAGAGCAGAGCTCCGATCTCATAGCTGACAGCCCAGTAGAATGCTCCCAAAGAGATGCGGTTCCTTCGACTGTACCCTGTACCTTTGCCCTTGACATTTCAAATCCCTTTTCACCGTCGTCGTATGAAGGGTTAAAAAAAAGCTAATTTGATTCGGTGTTAATGTTTTTTTCTTATATATTAAAAAGTATTGTCATCTAAATTCAGTGTTTTTTGTGTATTAAAAAGTATTTTCATCTAAATTCAGTGACAGTTCCCTTTCGTACAAAATTAACTTCAATTTACACCCGCGGATCCGTTTCAATGATTCTCTTTAAAGCTCGAGGAAGTTCATTTTTTATTCTGGTCTAATTCGTGAACGTGTCAGTATCATTACAATATGATCTAAGTAAAACGTTCATGTCATTGTAACCATTCGCTTAAAATTGATAGAAAAATTTTTTTTCCATCCATACTCGTAAAACCTGAAAAAATTAATGGTTTTTTATGTTTATTTCAAACTGACTCTTCGCATTCCTCTTTGAAGGTGATTAAGCCTTCTCTCGCTCTCGACCTGTGTCGAGGAAGCCACAGAACAGGTCATCTTTAATTAGGTTATTAACAGCCATTATTATATTTGGCTATTATAGGTAGCAGCCCCGGGTCCGATTAAGACAACAGCCAGCCCCCACCCCTCCCCACCCCACCCCTCCTACACACTGCCTTTGTTGGATGTTGTCCAGAAATTATGGAGGATATACAGTTAATTGTGTCTCCCATGGTTCGTCCTATTTCTCACACGCATGCGCGCGCACGAACACACACACACACACACACATATATATATATATATATATATATATATATATATATGTATATATATATATATATATACATATATATATATATATATATATATATATATGTATAAGTTATATATATATACATATATATAAAATATATACACATAAAATCAGTGATAGCAACACTTTTAGGACAGAATTGTCTTTGACTCCTGTAAAAACCTGGTTTGATTTGGACATTCTCCTGTCAATATGGAAGCCTTTACCTTGGGACCCTTTACCGAGCATAATGGATAACAGGGCCTCGAATCGAACATAATCGCGACCAAACGTACGTCCGTTCAAATCAGAAGGTAATTAAGTGGCTGGGCCTTTATTTCCACGTTAATAATTGCTTTGAAATAGGGCAGAAGGGGGTTGGCGCGTTGTCTTCGTACTCGGAATCCCACAAAATCCGTGTTCCGTAAATGTCGAGAAATGAGTAAAATGGTATAGTCCTTTAAAAGCCGAGAGTCTCTGGGCGACATATTCTTCACCGGAAGTCTCTGCGTCTCTTGAATTCCTAGTGTTTAGTTCGCTACCACTGCTGTACTTCTAACCCCGTCATCCACGCATAGATACAGAAGAATTAGAGAAACATCCGAGGCGTTTTAGGATGTAGCAATTCATATTAGCTTCGATTCAGATGTCTGTCATAAATTGCATGTAACTTAGCCTATTTATACTGCCAAATCCTTTGTGACAATTTTATATCAGATGTGAGAGAGCAATTATTTGCAGTTGCATGGCAAGCATGATTATCTGTTCAAGAGTTTCAAAGAAGACCCCAGGCCGGACCTAATCTTCTCGTGTTGATGGATAATCATAACAAGCTTTCTAGAGAAATCAGTCACCAAAATGCATTAGAATATCTCTGTTCAAAGATGCTCGGATGTGGCAACGCGTTGTTCCAGTATCCTTGCTCGTGCCACGATTTGGTTGTGGCAACACTGTTCCAGCATCCTTCTTCTTGCCATAATGCTTGGATGTGACTGCATTGTTTTAGCGTCCTTGCTTTTACCCCTGTTACTGTACTGCACACCCGTGACGGCAGCAGAAGTTCTTCCATAGAGAGAAAATTGGGAGTTGAAACCGTCGCCAAGTTCATGAGGGTGAACTTGTGGAAGCTTTGTCAGACAGGTATTGGATGTGGTCATGTTCCTTGCTTATATAGCTACCAACTCATTTACTGCTAACTTGCAAAAAAGTACTGACGCCAAATAGCATTCCCTTTATCTTTTCAAGTCATTTCATTCGTGAAAAATATTGAATCGTGTTATATTTCACTTGTGTTTTATCAAAATTCAGTTTCGAAACGTAAAAAAAAATGTAATATAAATTGATCTTAAAACTCATCAGTTCAATTTTTATTCGTCAGTTCAGCGGTTGTACATATTTATTTGTGCAGTTTTGGGCAAATTCGCATCACTTTGTTGTTGATATACGTCTGAGGTGAAGTAATAATTTCTTAACACAAAGTAAGTTCCCAAATTCCAAAACAAGTCTCCCAAATTCGTGTTCACTTCAGGTCACATTAGATTTCGGTAGATTTCGGCCTCACAAGCCGAGTATATAAAGGTAATCTCATTGATGCCGATAATAAAGTCCCCTTTAGGAACAAATAGTATGCGATCGGTTAAATTCAGTAAGAATTTACTATTACATAAGAATTCGTTGATATATGCTGACATGACTGTGAAATCTTTGTCTTGATAATTTTACGAAAGAAGATCAGTTTTCTTAAGATATTGGCTAGGATGATGTTTTATATAAGACTGTATTAAAAAATTATGTATTAATTTCTCAGTGCTCTGTTGCTGTAAAACTCCAGACACTATACATATACGAACTTTTCAACTCTATTTTGACTGGACTGTAACTCTGTATATATAATATTGAGTCAAAAAACCTATAAAATATCTTTCTGGTTTTTATATTCGGTCGCCAACTGTCAGATAATTACCTGTCTCACATTTAGTTTTTTCCTGTCATTTGCAAGTGTATTACTCTTGGATGCTGTCCGGCTGTTCAGTTTAGCTGTTATTAAAAAAAAAGGGGGGGGGGCGAAATGCGGTTCACAAGCAAACGGTACGTCATTACATATATCGGTAACTTCTCATGCTACGGCCTGTACCGGCAACATCCGATGTTACAGGCTATACCGGTGACTCCTGATATTGCAGGTTGCCGGCAACATCTGGTGTTGCAGGCTGACCTGACGACTCTGGTGTTGTAGGCTACCGGTAACATTGATGTTGCAGGCTGGCCTGGCGACATCTGGTGTTGCAGGCTGACCTGACGACATCTGATGTTGCAGCCTGCACTGGCAACATCTGATGTTGCATGCTGTCGGTAACATCTGATGTTGCAGGCTGCACTGGAAACATCTGATGTTGCGTGCTGTCGGTAACATCTGATGTTGCAGGCTGACCTGGCAACACCTGATGTTGCAGGCACTCGGCAACATCTGGTGTTGCAGGCTGTACCGGCAACATCTAATGATGCTGCAGCCTGTACCGCCAACATCTGATGTTGCAGGCTGACTTAGCAACATCTGGCGTCGTACCCTGTACTGGGAAGATCCTGGCATTGCAATCTGCACGTGCAACTTCCGATGTAACCTACTGGCAACTTCTGATGGTTGTTCTGCCATCTCCTTCGAGTAACAAGTTATTCGCTGAAGTAATTACAAGCTACATACGCACCTACAAGCAAAGGGGGAAAGGATTCAGGAATTTTCACTTGTTGTTTTCACTCTCAAAAAATTTTTTTTTTTTTTGAAAAATTTTTTTTTTATGAAGAAAAAAATTTTTTGAAGCCGTTTATTCTTACCTGAGTAAATTTTTAAAATCTGATTATTTTTTCTGTCAATTTGTCGTTGATTTTATGGCAAAATCGTATGTGAGAGATTCATCAGAATTTGTCTTTTTTTTTTTTTTTTTTTTTTTTTTTTTTTTTTTCGCTTCTTCAGTTAGATTTTTCCTGTTTGCCAAATAACGACAACGAATAGACACTTACTAAGAAGTCCCTTAATGCTTCCATAAATGAAAGATCTTTTCAAATATATTTTGAGACAAGTTCTTTATGTTTTTCAAGTTCATGATGTAAAAGAAGGCTGATTTAATATATATATATATATATATATATATATATATATATATATATATATATATATATATATATATATATATATATATATATATATATATATATAAATATATACAGTATATATATTTTATATATATAATTATATATACAGCATATATATTTTATATATATATATATATATATATATATAATTTCTAACAAATTTTGAAGAATCTCAGTGTGTCAATGAAAATTGGATTTAGCCTAAGGTTCGTTTATCATTGTATTGTGTTGTATTTCATTGTATTCATCATTCTCTTGATGTATCTTTCTTTGGACCCAAGCACTGTATGAATAATCACCCATTTTTTTTTCTGTCGTCGTCATATTTTTTGTATTTATTTTTATTGACACGTAGCAATATGTTGCAATCTTCTCATCAGGCCTTGATACTCCGAAGCATTGACACTTCTCTACTTTGAGCAAAAAAAGAGGCATAAAAAAAAAGTTTTTGAAATCTTTTCCTCATTTGTAGGATTTCTCGTCGACCTGAGTGACACGTTCTGAACATGTTTCGAGATGATAAAACAGAAAAATTAAATCCTTTTCGTGTGAAAAGTTGTGTAAATAGGCATTTGATGTATAGAACAGCTTTAGATTCGTCATGTTATTTATTCATAGCCGAAGATTGTTTTTTTTCCTCGTCTTTTCTTGATTCTCGATTTTCAGACAAACAAACAAAAACAAAAAAATGGAAAAAATTCGTTTCTTTTCTATCGCCAAAGCTCGGCAAGGTATTATGAATGTATTTTTAAAACCTGAGAGAGCCCTTCGGTAAATCTTCGTTTTCTGTACGAGAAAAAAAAATAAAGACACTCGCCTGTCTCACGGGACGCTGTTCTACAGTCGTTCAAGGCATGCCAAAGTTGGTCTGTAACCACTTTCGAAAGTCTGTGGGCGTAACAAGAGAATGCCTTCTAAAGGTTCTATCGACGATGTCAAAATTCCCGATAGAACGGTGTATACCTTCGTACCACGATCTAAAGGTTCTATCGACGATGTCAAAATTCCTGATAGAATAGCGTCGACTATTTGCCTTGCATTCCGTGAACGTTAAAGATTTGTCATTTTCAGAATCGATGTATATTTCATGACAACAGCAGCATTCTTTGTTCTCCCCCAGAGGTTTTCGTGCAGTGGACATATCTCTTAAACTGTAGCCAAAGTCTGAACGAAGTTTGGCATCGCTCTGTAGAACAGAGTCGCTGTAGAGGGCGCGTGTGTGTGTGTGGCCATTCCGTTGTATTGCTCCGCGTCATTTTTTTTTTATTATTTTATATACATGCTATTATATAACTACATGATAACTGATACGATAAATAATAATAATTATTGTGATGCTAATAACGAACGGATTATTGTTATTAATCAATCCACGTTTTGTACTTCATTTGAAGTCGTAGGGGGGTTTTATGTAAATACTGGAGGTGGAACTTTGGCGTGGATGGGTAAGGGAAGGTCTATGCTGAAGGCTAATATCGAAAACCAAACAATTTTCATCAGATGTAAAACACTGGAAATGAAAGTCTAAAGCTTAATGGATAATTCAGCGTTAATGAAAACATTATTTTATGATATTATACGAGTGTCTGACATTATCTCGTGTGAAATGTTCACAAGAATGTAATAATTTTTTGAAAGCTGAAATTTAACAGTGATGGCAGGGTCTAGTGTTTTTTTATTTGTTAATTTTTAAAGTTGAAAAAAGAAAAGAATAGGAAAAACACCAAATTTTCACTTGATGCAGGGGACACACATTAAAAAAAAAAAATTTTTTTTTTTGTTTCAGAGTCAACTCGAAAACCTGGATCTTTCCTAGATAGTGACCCCCAACGAAGTTCGGGGGTCGTTATCTAAGACTAATATTTCTTTGGAATCATCATCTTTATGTTATTTACAGTCTCTTGTTCATGTTTTTACGGTAATCCCAAACGGGCTTGTATCAAACACGCCGCAAAGGTGGTTACACACCGGGTTAAAACCTTTGGGGGTCACTGTCTAGAAAAGATCCAGAAACCTAGTTTGTCATCATAGTTGGAGACGGACTAAGGTAAAACAGGTCTTTTTTTTCCAGCTAGTTGGTCATTTTGGGATTTTAAAAAAATCATTTTAAAGTTGGGTGCTTCTAAGTATGGAAGAGAGAAGACAGATTATTGTGATGCAAGAATTTTAACATTCTGAAAATGTTTCAAGAGACTTTTTTTTGTAAATTCAGTTTTGAATTTTTTTTCGATGTTATGCCGGAATGTTTAGACCTTCCCTTATGTCGCCTCGCTTTCATTATTAATTTTTTTTCCTCACCTCAACGACAGAGGAATAAAAAAGATATAGTGAAAGAGAGCGCGCGCAAGAGAGAGAAAGATTGGGGGCTTGGTCGGTTGGAATTTCTAATTCACAAATCTTATATGAATATTTCTGGTATACAATATCTTCAACATCAAAATAAATACACAGTAAAAGATTGACCTTGTTTTTCTATCCTCTCGCCAGTGAATTGAATAGAATTTTAGGCCAAAGGCCAAGCACTGGGACCAATGAGGTCATTCAGCGCTGAAACGGAAATTTACAGCAAAAGGTTCGAAAGGTGTAACAGGAGGAAAACCTCAAAGCAGTTGCACTATGAATCAACTGTTAAGAGAGGGTGGAGCGTAAGATGGAAGAAAGAGAATATGAACGGAGGTACAGTAAAAAAGGAACGAAAGGGGTTGCAGCTAGGGGCCGAAGGCACGCTGCAAAGAACCTTGAGTAACTCCTACAGTGCACCACATGAGGTGCACTGACGGCATTATCCTCCTACGGGGCCTCTCGCCAATGAATTTTCTTTTAAATCCAGTATGAAACAAAAAAAATAAATAAATAAAACAAGATCCAAGTCTCAAAAGAAGCAATAGGATTGTTTATGCTTTGTTGATGCGATCTTGGAGTAAGGAAATGTTCAGACCTGGATGCCTGCTTAAATAATAAAAGTGGGTTTCAGCGTTCGCGCTAACGAGTGAGATATAAAAACAAGTAAAGCGTTATATACTCCAAGTTAAGTATATCTTAGTTTAATCAGACCACTGAACTGATTAACAGCTCTCCTAAGGCTGGCCCGAAGGATTAGTTTTATTTTACGTGGCTAAGAACCAACTGGTTACCTAGCAACGGGACCTACAGCTTATTGTGGAATCCGAACCACATTATGACGAGAAATGAATTTCTATCACCAGAAACAAATTCCTCTAATTCTTCATTGGCCGGTAGGAGAGTCGAACGCTGGGCCAACAGCGTTGTACTCCAGGTAAGCCTCATCTTGTTGATGTCTGCTGAAAAATATGTAGATGAAATTTCCAACACGAATTGTTTATTAGATAAATGACTAGACTGGACAACTTGTCAACTCTTATAGGTAGTACTGAAATCAATCAAAAATAAGGACATGCTATATGGAAGGATTCTGATTTAAATGAACAGGCTTCCCATCACTGACTTTAGCCTAAGGCAGCAGCCCCGATATGAAGAAGGAAGTTGAATATGTTGGTAAGTTGAACAACGGGCAACATGAATAGCGCATAAGATACAGTGCTGTTATTAATATGAAAGTTGGACTAACCTTATAGAGTCGGGTAACGTTCAAGACGACAAAAACATCTTGCTCATCAGAAATGTGCGAATTCCTTCCTAACCTTGGAATGTTAACGGTTGAGAGCTAGTGGTATCTGGCAATGAGTAGAGAAGATTCGTTTCCATGTTGTGGTGTCCTTGATAATTTTCATTTCTCTCGCAGTTTGCGTTTGTGTGTCTTACCGTATGTGTGTGAGAGTTGGTTACTTGTATATATAAGAAACTTCACGGAGTCTGACTTTCAGTGGAAAAATTTGCAGAATCGAACAAACTCCAGTAAAATGGAGGAAAAGGCCGTGGAGAAACTAGGCACGAGTGTAGTGAATGGAGTTGAAAAGGAAACCTGTTTGACGTGGTGTGTAAATGAATTCCTGTTTTGATGCTGACCAGAACATTGTTCATGACAATGAGAAGCTACTACCATCGTAAACGACCACCGGAATAGCATGTGAATATGAGTAAGTATGGTACCATCATCCTGGCCGAAGTGGGCGGAGTCTGATGAGTACAGTCTAGATGTGAATCTGTCAACGCCGATTTCTGGCTTTCACCTTTCTCTTGATATTGCTAGGCCGTCATATTTTTGGTTTTAGCGGTACACTCGCCAAGTTTAACAACTCCTGTAGTGGGCACGAGGCATTGTGAACACAATGCTTTCAACATAAAAGTAATAAATGATTTGTAGCAAGGTCACTGAATTATGCAAAGAACGCCCATGCCCAAGGATAGTTAAGTCTGAAGACTCAAGTGAAAAATGGAAGAATGATGTATATAATGATGCCACCTGAACAGCTAATTCGAGGCATCAAAGAAACAGGAGCTTGGGTACTACAATTCGATGCATACAAGGGACCATGAACTCACATGACATTAGAGTTCCAACATGGTTGAAGATGAGGTAAGTGAGACAGCTTCCTGGCAAAACTTTAGTTATTTCGTTATATTTTAAGTTAATTTTGAGAGTTTAAGAAAATAGCTTAATAAGCCTTGATTACAGTAAGTCTAGTCCTAGACCTAAGTATTGTGCGTTCAGTAGGAAGAGAGCACCAGACCATAACTTCAGGAAAAATTGCCGTAAATATATATACATATATATAATTAGTGTGTGTATTATACATGTGGTCGTCATTGCTATGCGTCATTTATATGCAGTTACAACCACTACCTGTGGTTGTGCATACAGCATATCACGTACTAGTCTGTTGTATAGTTCCTTGTGGCGTAGCTGTTTTGTCGAAGCGATTACTGCAAAGGCTTATCTTATCGTAATACTAATGTAGTTAACTTCGTTGAGGTTGAAGCTTGACTAGTGATCGGATCAGACCCTTCACCGGAATAGTGTATGGGTAACTTCGACTGTAACCAAACGGGAAATTTATCGAAGTCGAAACAGATGGTCGTAACGTGTATAGGGGTGGCCGGTAATAGTCGCAGGAAAAAGTCAATTTTGGCTGGGAAAAAAAAAACAGGGAAAAAAGTCACATTAATTTATGGTGGCCTGTAATAAAGTCACAGGGGAAAAATTCACAGTATTTCTTAGGGGTCATTATGATATCGACAGTCTTTTGTTTGTTTATACGGAAATACCCAACGGGCTTGTACTAAACACGCCGCAAAGGTGGCTACATAAAACCTTGGGGGGTCACTATATAAGAAAGATTGTGACACTTTTTACTGGGTTCGTATGTGGGTGGGGGAGTAGGGTGGGGCTAAGGATTGTAATGGCTCTTCGGATCAATATGGACAAAAGCACGATTTGGCGTGGATTTCATGGCTTAAGTGGATGCTTTGATCATGGATATCGGAAGGATTACTATGTGTATCGAAAGGATTTGTGTAGATACGAGTGTCGTCGATTGCAAGATCGTATAAATATTGAGGGGATTGAACGAACTATGCGAAATAGTCTTTAAGCCAACAGAGGAGTCTTTTCATAGTGATTACTAGGTCAAACATTATTCCCTAATATACCCTAGTAAAAAATGCACGTTTTCAATAATCGATTAAATCCTGTTCCCATTGTTGAGTTGCATTAGAGTAGCAGAACGTTATCCTTCATAGTTGACATTATAGTTGACATTATTCCTCATCATACTTTCATATAATAATGAGTAGAAGTCTGTTGTGAAACTCGTCTTTAGCGTTAGTAAGTTACGTCAGCCCTGTCGCCACCACAGATGCTCGTAGGGCTGCAATCCCACCACATTTCAGTAAGGAATGCGAAACTAAGCAAGGTATTTGTTTGATGTTTAGTATTTTATGGAGAAACTCAGTATGAAATCCATTGGAATAGTAGAGATTTATACCACAGTATTGCATAATTTATGAAATATCTCGCCACGTAAATTGATTAGAGGGTGCTACTGTCATAGGCCGATATTAATGAAATTAACTGATACAACTTTCCCGGTCGGGATTTGCTGGTTCCGAGCATTATGGGTAAAATGGCTGACGTATTTTCAACGTATTTTTATTTTGTTTTCATCAGGAAATGTGGGTAGTTGAATAATACTAAAATCTGATTGGTTCTTGTGTTTTGAGTTTCACCAATTAAGTGGTATTCTGCAATTAAGGAGTTGCTCATAAAAACCACCAGCTTCAGGTTTGATAAAGTCATGGCTCCCTAGGAATTTCCCCGGGTTAGCCTAGCTCGGCATTACTGCAAAATATCACACAATTTTTTTTTTTAAGTTCTGGCTTTCATTTTCGTAGCAAATGAGAAGCTTTAAAGGTAATGGACCCACCTTATACCCTACATTTATGGAGACCACAGTTGGAAACCGATTTTTTGGTTGGGGAAAAATAAAAAAAAATTGAAATGCAGGAATGTATTCTAACGTCCCTGTGGTAGCCTACTTCTGAAAGTTCTGATTCAGATTAACGTAAAGTTTATTGATCGATTTCAACGGGCGAATATATCCCAGTATTTCACTCTTTGTGCCCCCTCCCCAAAAAGCAGCCCCGGTTTCCCACCGTGGTCTCTTAGTTATAAGATGCAGGCCTAAACGTGGTCCCGGTATCTCAAAAACTACTAATTTGCTACCAAATTGAATGTCAAAAACGTTCATAACACACACTGAAAAAACGGGAAAATAATATTTTCACTCTGGAATAAGTTTTGGACCCTTTCAGATAGTTAATTTTGGAATTGATTCAAGTTTTTAGATAACTGGTACTTAAAAAAAATCCATGAGTTCACCGTACCTTTTAGAAATATCGCTTTGTGTAGCATCAGAAATTCGTGTGCCCGTTTGCTGAGGATGTCATATTTCCACAGAATGTTAAGCTGGATGTAAATTTTATATTATGTACCTAGTCGGTGGTTTTTCATTAGGATAAGTTGAACTTTTCATCCTGGGGGATTGGACTTGGGAGATGGCAGGATCTCTTAATAACTGTTGAGAGAGTTTTGGTAAATATTTGTGGATGGCTTAGAAAGTAATTTTCTGGCAATGTAAAGTGCTTTTTTTTTTTTTTTTTTTTACTAGCGAGAGTTGGGCGTCTCATTCTTGGTAATTGAGGTGCCTTCCTACAGTTTATTGGGTTTTTACTGCTATTTGAAGATATTTTTTTATACCACTGTTCTGTAATCGATGGACGAGAATGATTCAAATCATTCTGAGATATCGTATCAGAGAATTATCGAGTCCTGAGGAGAGCATTGTAGTTGGCATGTTAAAGGGTGTTACCAATTTTTCATTGACATAACTCTCTTGATTATGTCAAGTCTTTTGTTATCTTTGAACTGAATTAAGTTAATAAGTATCAGTTTCTGTCTGTTTTGAGTTAACATTCAAGTGAAAACAAAAGTTGAGTCTAGTGGTACAGTTAAACGTTTATGAAAAGCTGTTACAGGCGTCTGAGAAGCCTCCAGACATTCTGCGAAGGAGTTCGTGCTCTAGGCCGAGTATCTCTGCCGTCAGGATTTGAGACATGACACGGCAAAGGTCTCTTCAGTGTTTCGACGATTACTTGGGTAACCGTTTCCTTGGAAACATCTGCGTGGTACGTTGTGATTCCCGGTTATTTTTAGCGGAGAGACGGTATGTCCTCCTTCTTGCACCTTCTCACACCCAAGGTCTCGCTCGCACCTATGAATAACAGAAAGACTGCTCCGGCTGCTTGCTGGCTTCTCTTTCTTTGTTACCCTGTTAAGCTGTTCCGAATGCTTTGCTATTTTGGCTTCAAGAGTATAGTGATCTAATATCCCCCCCCCACCCCTCTCAAACCACTTACAAGTGTATTGCCGTGGAGAGCCCCAGTTTCCAAAATTATATGGTGACAGTTTAAGATGTGTAAAGATACGGATTCTTAGTCTGGGGTCAGCTGTTAGGGCAAGGTATTTGTAAATCCTCTCTCTCTCTCTCTCTCTCTCTCTCTCTCTCTCTCTCTCTCTCTCTCTCTCTCTCTCTCTCTCTCTCTGTGAATTTGTTCCTTTTAATCTGACGAAAATAATCATAGAAGTAGTTGGCAGCTTGATGATGATTGGCTTTGTATAGAATGTCCAAATAGCACCATTATATCGTAAATAATTACTCGGCGATCCCAGAAATGTTATATCTTTTAATATAGCATGTCCAAATAGCACCATTATATTGTAAATAATTACTTGGCGATCCCTGAAATGTTACATCTCTTAATAATGCTACCGAGTTGAGAAACTATAAAAAAAAAGTGTATGCAAGTCGAATAGTAAATAGCACAGTCGCCCAAGTCAACTCCTTGAAATGGCTTCTGATACTGTTGCATACAGACGTTTTTATATTTTGTCCAGACATTTTTGAGGCAAATTGGAACAGACCATCCGCTAATTAAAAGAGACATGTAATTATCAACATTTTCTAGAGACTAGAATTAAACATGGAATTTACAAAAACTACTAGCCTATCTGAAACTTTATGGGGAGGTGAGACCGACGACCACAAACATCTTATGGCAGACATCTTCGTGTCAGTTAGTCTCCTGGTGTTTGGGGCATTTCAAAAATAACAAGTACATGGAAGTATCACTCAAATTTGCATGCATCTTATAATTTGTAACATATATGTTCATATCTTTACAATTTCAGTATCGTTACCGTAGGATTTTGAATAAAAATGAATTCTTAGGTCTGTTCCTTTTGGTTTTAACAACATGGCAACAGTTACTTCCACTTGGAAAGAATGGACAAAAAGGACTCTCAGTATCTTCCACTGTTTAACAAAAATACAAATTAGCCAAAAGAATAGTACGTAATTTTAGTTGCAGAATTACAAATAAATTCTGAAAACAAAATTTTCCTGTATTGACTTTGATGGGACAAAAAAAGATTCAGTATTTTGGGTGGTTATTACGTTAGGCCTAGCTTACCATTCTCTGGTCATATCCAGGGAAAACAAACTTCCCTTGTAAACAATAGGATCATAAATGCGATATATATATATATATATATATATATATATATATATACATATATATATATATATATATATAATTAATTTGATTTTATGCTGAGTATTACTTGGCAGAATCGCACATAAGTGCTGCTGCTGAGGAAAGCAGATGCCGGAATATGACAGAAACTGCCCTACCCGTGATAGCACGGGACGTCAATCCAGCAATAAGAAAAAATAAGTAAAACTGGAAACAAGGTATATAAATATTAAGCGAGGAATGGAAATATGTAGAAAACATAAAGCAAAATAACAATGACCTGAAAAGGCAGGACATCGTCAGCTAGAAGGGATGGGGCGAACTTAACTGAATGGGGGCTCACCCAAAACCAAACCGGCATTACTGTTGTCTGTGCCATTTAATACCTACCCCGAACGTTTCACACGTTGTAATTTTTAGTCATTTCAAGTTGTAAGGAAAGTGTAGTCTTTAATAAATGCTGATAATTTACAAGATTTTTTTTATTTAGTGTTGTGTGCTTTATTCCAATGTAATTGAAATGTATGGAAAATACATTAAAACGTCTGCATTAACTAGTTCGTATCAGAAGCCTATTTCAAGACGTTACTTTTGGACTTGGGAGCACATTTCTTCATAATCTCCCAGCTCGGCTGCGCTATCATCATATAAATTACATAAATATGTTAACATATATTTGAAGGAGAAGTTTCTCTTATTTAATAAGCTCTCAATCGGATCACCAAGCCACAGTATGGGATACAACGACGCTATTCGGACAAGTCACACGCAATCAATCATCATAATGCTGCCGACTACTGCAAAGTGCATTTTCGCCAGACTGAAAGAATTAGAGTAGTGTCCGTTGGTGATCTGTGGTGATGGGGGTGAAGCAGCTGGAAAAGTGGAGGGGGGAGGGCCAGAAACAAAGCAAGCCTTTCATGACGGCAGTGATTCGCCAGGCGGTAATTTAGTTGTCGAGTCATGCTCGTGCGTTGGTACTATAATGGACCTCTAAAATTGCCGGAGGACAATTTTCTTGATTGCGGGCCACAGATGGCGTATTTTCCTTCAGAGGTTTGCGCAGGTCACTGTTACGGGTGTCTGGACTCTGGAGTTACTTTTTAGTGCAATATTTTGTTGATAAAAAATGAAACTGGCGGGGATTGTGCGAAGACGTGTCTGTATGTGAAGTAGGCCTACATTCAACACGAAGAAAGATGGTATATTATCCCGTCCGTTTGTAGTAGCGCCATCAACAAGAAGGGATGATGTTTCTAAGGAAATGATGTTGACGTAACAAGTCATGCACTGGGCTGTTTGGCCCATGTAGTACCTCCACCGAATAATTAAACACACTCTTGGATAGGTGCAGCGCATGCGTGAACTCGGTAGTTCAATTTACTAAGGTTAATAGAAGCTTCTTTCCTGAAAGGTTGTATAATGTGACCAAATGGGAAACATTCAAACCTCAGTGTCTGAATAAAATTACTTTCCCTAGAAATTAAAGAAAGCCTTGTCAAGGTGATAAAGGCCTAAGGGGTTCATGAAATCTAGACTCTCAAACATGTGGAATGAAAATCATTGTTGTATACCCGGGAACTCATTTCTGATCTAAGTTTTTTGCAACGTCAGATAACACAGAGCGTGTCAAAGATATAAGCATAGGCTCAGATGTGATATAACACTGTATATACGCTCATAATTATTGTAGTATGGTGTTACCAATTAAGTTTATTTTTCAGTTTGTGCGTTATACCAAATCGGTACTGAAGTTGCATTTTTAACAGGAGTTGAACCTCATTCCCCAGTGCTTACAGTATTATTATTACATTTATCGCCAGTTTTCGGGCAGTTAAGAATACCAGGTTGTAAGCGCACATTGTATTATACTGTGTGTGTATATGTATATGTATATATATATATATATATATATATATATATATATATATATATATATCATTTATCCATTTATTCACTCCGCGAAATATATCCTTGATTAGTCGAGAGAGAGAGAGAGGTGGGGGGTTAGTTGGACGGACGTGTTAGACTTGTGCTCTTGCATATTGAGCGAGCCAAATATATCGTTTTCTATTTCTTGGGAATCGCTTGTTTTGTTTTGCAGATGGAAAAACACCGGCAGAAAATAAGAGTTATCAGTGACACTTTAAAAGATGGCCGGCAAGAGGGGAACAGCACTTGTGTATCGCCCGCCAGTCCAACAGAGAAAAAGATAAGGATCGGATAGGATGCGAATGTGATGAGTGGTGTCATAAAAAGCGTGTTCCCTTAGACGTCATGAATGATGATAACACCAGGAGAATGAAGTGAACCCTGCCCTAATTGTTTTGACTGAGCCTGTCGTATATCCGTTTGTGACAATATAAAGATGCGCAGAGCGAAGTTCTTTCGATGAGGGAGTGAATCGAGATGTGAGATAAAAGGATTGCAGTGTTGCCACATTTTCTGAGAAGAAAAAATTGCTGAACTTCAGCGTATGAAGGGAGAGAGAAGATGTTGACAATGAATTTTGACTATGAAATACTAATGAAGATAAACTGCTGCAAATATTTCTACTAAGAATGTTAGACTCGTCTGTACTGTCTGCGTTGCACTAGCTGTTTGTCAAAACTGGAATAATGCATGAAATGTGTGTCATGATTCACCAGTCAACCAAAACTGGATGTCCAAAATATTGAAAAGATTTTCTGCTTACTTGCAGCTAGGGCTTTGAGTCAAAAGACTATAGCTATAGATTATTTCAAGCTATATGAGTCTCGTTGCGCTTCAGATGTTGATTTTAGACTAACCCTTCAGATTTGAAGCCACAAGATTGTACAATATTTTCCCCCTTGGATATCAGTATTAAAAATATAAGGTCTTTCAAGATAAAATAAATATATTTTCTGAGTTATGGTAGTAGATTTGACAATTAATATGGAGTACGACGTACTATATTAATTATCAATGCGTCTTCGGTCGAGTGTGAAGGGCAGCGATTGACTACTGTAACTAACTCCTAACCCACCCCTAAAGGAAGATGAATTCATTTAGTTGTTGAAGAGCTTTTATAAATATTGTTGCGTCAATACCCAGTTTTTCTGAGGGTATTTTTTTGTCTATGTAATGTTAATCATAAAGCGAATTTTGAGACTTGGGTCAGAATGCTAGAGTACTTGGCTTAAAATTGAAGTTACTGACTGGTTTCTCGGCCGGATTATTATTAGAACAATCGGGGAGCGGCATGGATCTCTCTCTCTCTCTCTCTCTCTCTCTCTCTCTCTCTCTCTCTCTCTCTCTCTCTCTCTCTCTCTCTCCCCGGTACAAAGGTTTCTAGAAATAATGTTTAAAGTCACTCGTATTCCCAAACTCTTGTTTTGAAATATAAAAATGCACTTTCATTTATTAGCTGGTCTCTTATTTCTCTTTGGGTGGAGCTGAACTGCTTCATATGATGTCGGTTCAGGGAAGCAGAAGAATTTGATTATCATTCTTTCATAAGTAAAAGGAAGGGAGTAAGCTAACCATTCTTCCCTGTTATTTATAGTACCCTGTTTCTATGAAGTCCGTACCGTACTTGTATGATGGTAGATTCTGTTTACCGACATCATTATCAGCGTTAGTCTGAAACATCACAAATCCTCCGGGTTTCGCAGGAGTCTCTTTTATCCGGCTTACGAAGTCGACCGAGAGTTGCCAAGTATAGTATATTATTAATAGATTACCAGGCACTGGAGCGAGTGAAATAGCTTCTATTTTTGGGCGAATAAGAACGAACGACGTTATAACTGAGATGCTAAAGGAGATTGCAGCGAGTGTTCGGAATATTCAGCCATCGCCTTCCACGAGCTAACAGGGAATGCAGTCGTCATGAAACAGGCTTCGGCAAACAGTTTAGACCGAGAGCCATTGATCTTGATTTTAGACTGACGACACAAAGATAGGCTTACTAACAGGGAATGGTAACAAAATATTAACATTGTTTAATATTGAGGACAGCTATGTCCCTCCTCCCGTAGGGGGGTAGTGCCATCAGTGCACCTCATGCGGTGCACCGTAGGCATTACTTAAGGTTCTTTGCATGGTCCCTTCGGCCCCTAGCTGCAACCCCTTTCGTTCCTTTTACTGTACCTCCTTTCATATCATCTTTCTTCCATCTTGCTTTCCACTCATTCCTAACAATTGATTCGTAGTGTAACTGCTTTAAGGTTTTCCTCCTGTTACACCTTTCAAACCTTTTATACTGTCAATTTCCGTTGCATCGCTGAATGACCTTATAGGCCTAAATTCTATATTCAATTCAGTTCAACTAAGCCTTCCGATATAGGACGCAACAAGAAGCAGATAGCATATTTAGTCTCGCTGAACCATACAATCGATCAGACTGTTTGGCTGACTTGCCAATCAGTAACGGCAGTTTAAATGACCGTAACCTACCTTACCACCTGCACGCCTAAGTCGAACGTTCCCCATGAACTGATTTTTTTTCCACTTGCTCGAGTTAATCAGGTAAACGAAATCTGTGCTGCCGGAGTTTATAAGCGTTGATTACAATAGGAGAATTATGTGGGAATAGGAGTAATACATTAATATATATACATAAGAATACAATTATATATATATAAATATGTATAAAATGTGTATCTGTATATGAATGTGTATGCATATGTACACGTATACGAGGATAAAAAAGCCCTATAAACACACTGTATTAGCGTTGCAATCATATATTTATGAAATATTGTTGCAACGTGTATATATTTTTATGGGCCTTTTTTATCTTCATAGTGTACTGTTGGATTACATTAAGTTGCCGTGTATAAAATTCTGTCACTCGCAGTGAAATCGAATAGAAAAACCTTAATCTCTTCAATTTTATGGTTTTCCATCTCGTCGGTGTCCAAGGGATCAAAGCAAACCTTTATATAGACCACGCCTAATGGGAATATGGTTGCCATGGTAACCACGACGCTCTCTGTCGGGTTAATCGCTGAGTTCGAATGCATGACTTGGCCGTACATTCGTTTTGCGAAATGTTTTTTAGTACGTGCATGACTGTATTGTCTAAATTATAGGTGAAGGCAACGGTAATTGTTATTATGGTTTTCAAAATAACGTTGTCTGGCAAATAAGACTAGTTAATATGCAAACGCAAGTCCATGGCCACATCCGAGCGAAGGCGTTCGGACAGTGCGTGTGTATTTGTGTTCCTCAGTTGGGAAAGCTCATCCATTCGCTAAGGTAAGGTCTTATCAGCTATTAATAAATGGTAAAACATTCACTAGATTTTGTACCTCTTCAGTCGTATCTACTGACAGAGCCCGCGGTGGCTACTGTCTATACGATAGGTAAGATATTTGTGTGCAAAAGTCCTTTAGAATTGACAGAACAAGAAGTCTGGACTTTCGTGTTTGTTTGTTTTTCGGTTCTATCCTTTATTAGAGAAAATAATAATGATTCTAGATCAAATAACACGAGCTTCTCTTATGTATGAATGGAAGAAGTAGAGATAAAATTTGAAAAGTTTATTGAAAGCGAGCAGAGACCGAAAGGAGTTTAAATTTTCACGTCCCTGGTCGATCACATAGTACTACTGACCAAACCAATGCTCGCTTCATCCATCGTCGTTCTGATAGTTTCCGGTTTCTTCTTATTTAGCAAGAGTGGAGAGAAGGGCAGTTAGGGGATCCCATCTAAACGGAGGGGGGGGTGGATAGTATGAGGGCTGTGTAGATGGGAGATTTGGAAGGGAAAGTTGAGGGATATTTGAGTATACAGATGAGATGCAGGTAGAGCAAACCCATTTCCGTTGTTGAGAAAAGAGCCAGTGAGCCCACCCTAATTTAAATTGAAAAGGGACGTCATGTTGGGCAGTGGTGCGTACAGGAAAGGTAAAGGGTTGGGTAGACTCTTAGGCTGATTTTCATTCTATTTCATTTTATTTTTTAGGAAAACCTGTCAGCGAAAATGTACTCGCAACCTTTAGAGATCAGGATGCAAGGAGAAGTTATTGTAAGTTAAAGAAGTAGATTCACGGGATTGTAGGAACAGACAGGACGAACTAATGAATGCCGTTGCTATCGTGAAGGACTTTTGAAGTGTAAACTGTGTAATTCTAAAATGGTAACAGCTGGAAAGGCAGTGGAAGGAAGTATAAAAACAGTGTATAAAGGTAAAATTTACTCGCGCTTGTGTCAGAGAGAGAGAGAGAGAGAGAGAGAGAGAGAGAGAGAGAGAGAGAGAGAGAGAGAGCAGCACCACTAAGGAACAAGACATGACTTCTAAGGCGTGTGTGTGTGTGGCGAAAAGGTTGAGAAGGACAGATTTCTTACGTAAGAGGCGAGCACATTCCATTTCTAACTCGATTTAAAATTTCATAGCAAGGCACCTACGGTATTTGCAAAGCTCATTTTAGATTCCATTCCCGCGAAACCTGACGTTGTCCCTCTGGGCCCCAACGCTGCTCTTGCTGCTGACGGCTTCTTCATTTTCATGATCTTTGGGAAAGTCTAGACGTTTGCTTTTACTGCTGTGATCTCACCATAGGCCTAGACCTGTTTCGCTAATGTGAAATTACCTTTATGAAGTAATGTTTTGTCATTTTGACTACTTGATTTGCTTGCTCGTCGCCGTGAGAGACAACTATCATTTAATTACGTTATTTAAATTGACAATTTGCTTAAATTTGAAAAATAAAACTGGACTCAAAATCATCCAAAACTGACATTTGAATACCAGAGTAAGCGAAGCATTGCATCAGGAAATCAGAAATAAAAACAGCGCCGTGTGACAACATGGAACTGTTCTATACAACGGTCATTATATTGTAGTCTAGGAGAAGTCATGCCTATAAATACGATAAATCTGGTAAGTACGTGAATGAGGTCAACTCGACCTGAGAGGAATATAATAAGCAGTACTTTTAATAAGGACTCTTAAAGCTATATTTTGAAAGCGGAAACAGTTGGTGCAGGCGTTGGGAAGGAAAAGTTAGTGAAGTGTGAAAATAACGAGTATGAAGTTAAAATTAGGTTTGTGCGTGGGTGTGTGTGTGTTCGAGAGAGAGAGAGGGGGGGGAGGGTAAATAAAAAAAACTGTTAGCTAAACTGAGGGCATAAAAGTAGCTTTATGTTGGTAGATTGAAATAGACAAAATTAGACAAATAGAATGATACTAATTTTTAAACAGGCACAATAGTGAACTATATTTGTTGAGCGAGTTACTGATTTTTCAGCAGCCACTCAGAATAGAGAACTGTTTATTTGCTGAGAGAGAGAGAGAGAGAGAGAGAGAGAGAGAGAGAGAGAGAGAGAGAGAGAGAGAGAGAGAGAGAGAGAGAGAGAGAGACTTAAAAATATGTTAAACAAACAAAGAAACGGAAATAAAGGAAAAGAATTGTAGTCGGCCTAAAGAAACAAACCCACACGGAAACCGTTTTTCTTTAATAAAAGGTAGCCCAACAGCGCCCTTCCCAAGTTACGCTGAGAAAACAGACATTCTGAGAATAGAAGAATGGACTCCTTTCTCTCTCTCTCTCTCTCTCTCTCTCTCTCTCTCTGCTGACTATTCTATAGAATCGGGAAGTGAACGGTTGTAAGGAGGACGACAATGGCGATACTCTCGAGAATAGGTCTGAAGAATCGTGTTTCAGTCCATCAGCTCGAGATCAGCATCAGGGGGTGGGGGTCTTTCCTAGATAGTGACCCCCCCAGGGTTTTAACCCGTTATCCACCTTTGCGGCGTGTTTAGTACAAGCCCGTTGGAGATGATCGTAAAAACATAAACAAAAGACTGTAAATATCATAAAATATTAGTCTAGATAACAACCCCCAACCAATATTATTCCTAGATAACGACCCCAATATATATTAGTCCTAGATAACGATCCTCAAGAAATATTAGTCCTAGATGATGACCCTTAAGAAATATTAGTCCTAGATAATGACCCCCAACAAATATTATTCCTAGATAACGACCCCCAATATATATTAGTCCTAGATAACGACCCCCAAGAAATATTAGTCCTAGATAACGACCCCCAAGAAATATTAGTCCTAGATAACAACCCCCCCCCAGAAATATTAGTCCTAGATAACGACCCCAAGAAATATTAGTCCTGGAAAATAACTCCCAAGAAATATTAGTCCTGGAGAATGACCCCCAAGAAATATTAGTCCCACATAACGACCCCCAAAAACCCCTGGGGGTCACTAACTAGGAAAGATCCGAGGGTGGATTTGAGGGGAAGAGTCGTTCTTGTGTCTTGAGTGCTTGCACATATATCACTGGATATGATGAAACCCTTGTGCAGTAACTTCCGCATGTCATTAGGCACTTCTTAAACCTACATACGCTGCACCACTCACTTCTGTCTTGTACGCTTTCTCATCTATATTGGATATTATGGCCCTTGCACTTCAGCACTTCTTTCACATCACAACTTAAGAAATATGCAGTACTTTTAATACCGGTGGCCATGATATACGCTGTACAGAAAACTCGATTGCGCCGAAGAAACTTCGGTGCGTTTTTTTACTTGTTTTAGCTCTCCTTTCATCTTCCATCTTCTGTTCTCACACATATGAAATCTTCCTCGTTGGTGTCTCATTTCCAAGAACATGTCACATATTCTTCTTTGGTAACCACATTTTTTTCAAGAAGTTTTTTCAGAACCCGTGGCCATAAGACACTTTCTCATCAACTTGAGGCATATCATACCTGCCAACTGTTCAATCTCTGTCTCAATTAAACACAAACGCACTCTCATCTTTTCTGTTCCTGAGCCTTGAACACCTACTGCATCACATATTTTTTTTCTTTTGCCGTACAAAATTTTACCCCCGCAGGCAATGGACTATACCACGTTTGTACCCATTTAATTCCTCCCTGTAAACCTGAGAACCCTCCTCAGTGTTCCTGACACTGTGAGTCTACTCCCTACCTTGCTTTGCATTTGTCAGCCACTCAAGGCTGAGCGGCATTGCTCTTCAAGTAAAAGGCCATGGCTCTCAGGACTGTGAAGAGCAGTGCCGCTTACCCTTGAGTGGCTGACAAATGCAAGGCAAGGTAGGGAGTAGTACTCACTGTCTCAGGAACACTGAAGAGGGTTTTGAGGTTTTCAGGGAGGAATTAGATGCGTACAAATGTGGTAGCCCACCCAGCTTTCTCTCTTTCAACAAAATTAGTCTCAGGCATTTCCGTTCTGTACCGCATCAGTGCACGTTCGAAATCCCGTAACTCTTTAGGCCTATTTCTCCGACTTATCGTAGCAAAAGAGTACGGGGCCGCAAATCCCATACCAAGTGCCATTTGGTGGCTTGGTGTCATGCTGACTAGCGGGAATAATTTTTTTTTTTTACATATAAACCAGTATCATACAGAAATAAGAGTGTGATTAGCCTTGGCCTCAAGGTAGGAGGCTTAGGCCTATGCGCCATTTACTGAGTCAGGCACTGTCCGCTTTAATCATAACTTCTTGGGTCATTGGTGAAAGAAAATAATTTTGATGAAATATTTTAGGATTAACTGTTGCCTTAAAACAGTATTGTTATTATTATTATTATTATTATTATTATTATTATTATTATTATTATTATTATTATTATTATTATTATTATTATTATTATTATTATTTGTGAACTCGCATTGTTTGGTATAATTTGCGTGACAATCACACTTATTCTAATGTGGCCTGTCCAGCCATCATTATCATCTTGCACAAATGTTTTCCTTTGTCTTTTCCTCTTGATGTCCTCTCCTCTTGATGTCCTCTCCTCACTTGCTCCTAACTCCTCCTCCGTCCTCCTCAACGCTGCTGCTCAGAAGTCATTAAAAACGAACCGTAACCCCGTTTCAGAGGCCCCAGGGCGCGACGCCACCATCATGGACCAGGGCGGCGTGAGGATGATAGGGCTCAGGAGGCCCGGAGGGCGCCCTGCTACAGCGCCCAGGCTAGGAGACACTCCGAAGGATCCTCCTGGGATATACGACGTGCCGCTCATGAAGAGGCAGACGCTCCCTCCTCCTGAAAAGGTATCAATTTAGTTATTTTTTATATATATTTGCAAACCACTTATCAATTATAATTCCCCTTCGGCCTTATTTCCGAGGTAGACCGAATTGGATGTTAAATGACATTTGTAGCTTAATGTTTGTGTAAATATATATACATATATGTATATATTATATATACACATAGTGACCCGTTGTGATTATGGGACCCGGGTTCGTTTCCCGCTACCAGACATCATAATATCTTCATATTTCTTGCACTTGGATCTTAAGGCTTTGTAGTGACAAGCGTATCCAAAAAAGCACGAAGAATTCGATGAGTTAAGAGGGCATTGTGTCTGTTACAATTATATACATATATATACATATATATACATATATGTGTGTGTGTATGCTGACATAATGTCCGTTGCAGGTGATGGTCGTGGCCAGAGACAGCGTGAGACAGATCCGATGCCGCAGCGCTCCTGCTCCTCCAGGTGTCATTCTGTCTCAGTCACAACTCCAGGCCATCAAAGAAGCCGCTGCCCAGGTGAGTAGATGATCACCCTAAAATTAGATATTTTGGTAATGCCACAACCAGTTCTAAGATTTGGAACTCTCTCCTAGCTTTCGGTTTTCTCCAAACAAACCAACAAACCTTCATGTAGCAGATTATATCGCTACTTTGAGTATTAAAGCCCTCTCTTTTTTTCTGTTTTTTTTTTTTTTTGGGGGTGGGGAAGGAGTGGGGTGCGGGACCCTGGACCAAACAAGGGCAATAGTTTGCATGTCCATTTGACCTTTAAAAAATTTTGGGAGAAGTTTGCGGTTCGAGGTCCATGTTCCATTTTTCATATTCCATTCGCTCACTATTTTTTTTTTTTTTTTTTTTTTTCATGAACATGAAGGCGTGCTTTGCAAATTAATGGCAGCTTGTCCTTGGTCCGTACGACGGTTATCAATAATAATAATAATAATAATAATAATAATAATAATAATACTTCGTTATGGGAACATCATTCCATTTTATTCGAAGAAAGTAGAAAGGTTTTTTTTTTTTATTAATTCGTTCTTAAGACTGTCTACAATTTTATTTATTCTACCACTCGAGGTCAGATGCTAAATTCCTTCAAGCATGCACGTGTGTCTGCTAGTCATTTCGACAGCTTCATTCGAGGGTATGGGACTGAGTGACCTTGAATGACTTCTGTTTTCTCTCAGATTAACTGTCCTTGTTTCGTATTCACTACAAATTTTACCTTTGATTAGTGCTGACCAGAGCATCCCTTTTCTGAACGACTCCCAGCTTTCAGTCTCTCTTTGCTCAATTGATTTCTAGGTGCTCACTGCTGTCAGTGACGAGTTGTGGCCGGTGGCATTTTCCCGAGATGTAACAGAGTACCGGGACCTTTCCCTGAAAAAAACGGGACGCCATATCTTAAAAACCAACCATAGAATTACGTTGAAAAATAATCTCACGTTTCCCACGCCCAAAGTACACTGGAAATATTAGATTAACTGAACCTAACCTAACGTAGGGGCATGGCGTAAAAATCGGGGCTGGTGCAATACTAGCATACATCTCAGGAATTTGCTAGCCGGTCTTGGGTTATGCGATGGCCTTCTCCCTCCTAGGGTTAAATTTCCCTCATATATTTGTGTTTTCTTTTAAGTCGTCTCCCGTAGCTTCAACCTCTTTCATATCTTTTACTGTACCTCCGTTCATATTATCTTCCTTCCACCTGACTTTCCACCCTCTCTAACAGTTGTTTCAAAGAGCAACTGCGAAGTTTTCCTCCTGTTACATCTTTCAAACCACCTTACTTTCAATTTCCTTTTCAGCTCTGAATGACCTCATAGGCCTCAGCGCTTGGCCTTTGGCCTAAATTCTACATTCTGTTCTATTTTAAGTCGTCTAGTGTTTATCACTCCTTACATATAATGATTTTATTTAAAATTTTAAAATTTTAAAATTATATTATTTTATTTAAAGTGCATATTGATTGCCGCCCCATTTTCCTTTGGTTTCATAACCAACCATCTTACATATGTTTTTATTTAAAATTTTAAAATTTAAAAATCATATTCTTATTTCATTTAAAGTGCATATTGATTGCTGCTCCATTTTCCTTTGGTTTCATAACCAACCTCTTCTCCAGGTGAGCGAAGAGAGTCGTCTGAAGCAGCTGCAGAAGGCGAAGGAGGCGGCCAGGGTGGCCCTGGAGGAGAAGGAGAAGAGGAGGATACTGCACGACCAGATGGAAGCCCGATACCGCAGGAGGAGGTATCAGGAGAATATCAAGAGCCTCCAGATGTGGCCGCCAGGGAAGGCGGAGGAGAAGGTGGGTTGGTTAGTTCATGCCGTCAGGATTGTCTCTCTCTCTCTCTCTCTCTCTCTCTCTCTCTCTCTCTCTCTCTCTCTCTCTCTCTCTCTCTCTCTCATATTTCATGCTCAGAGCAAGACTAGGGTTTCTCTCTCTCTCTCTCTCTCTCTCTCATATTTCATGTTCAGAGAGCAAGACTAGGGTCTCTCTCTCTCATATTTCATGCTCAGAGCAAGACTAGGGTTTCTTCTCTCTCTCTCTCTCTCTCTCTCTCTCTCTCATATTTCATGTTCAGAGAGCAAGACTAGGGTCTCTCTCTCTCTCTCTCTCTCTCTCTCTCTCTCTCTCTCTCTCTCTCTCTCTCTCTCTCTCAGAGAGCAAGAGTAGGGTTTTACTTTTTTACTTTTTTCTGTCCCAGTGTGTGTGTGTGCGTGCGTGCATATTTTGTGCGAGTGTTAGGCATAGAATTAGATGCATAATGATGGAAGGAAAGGCTGACAAAATCTGAGCCAAGTCCAAAGCCCGTTGGAATACCAATATTCTGCTTCAGATTGAAATCGCTGCTTTCAAAATAGTCGTTTTTATTCAGAAATAACAAACACAATAGGCACTAATGGATGTTTTAGTAGAAAGAATGTGGAAAGATTGCTGTTCCAGAATGCTTTTGTCTGTGTACTGTAATGGCACGACTGATTTTGACTGATTTTTAGTTTTCTGTAAAAGAAAACTATTGTGCCGGCTTTGTGCCGCACTTTTTCTGTCCGCCTTCAGGTCTAAAAAATACTGAGGCTAGAGGGCTGCAAATTGTTAAGTTGATCATCCACCCTCCAATCATGAAACGTACCAAATCGCAGCGATCTAGCCCCAGAAGTTTTTATTTTATTTAAGGTTAAAGTTAGCCATAATCGTGCACCAGGCAACGATATAGGATAGGCCACCACCTGGCCGTGGTTAAAGTTTCATGGGCCGTGCTCATACAGCATTATTCCGGGACCCCTTAAAGATAGATCTATTTTCGGTGGCCATGATTACACGCTGTAGCGGCTGCACAGAAAACTCGATTGCGCCGAAAAAAAAACTTCACATTTTATACTTGTTTCTGAATCTTATCCCTTATTCTGAAGACTTCTGGTTGTCATCAATTATTCACCATCTCCTGCCAGTGAATTCTTCACTTATTGCAGTAGTATCTTTCTACCCCTTATTGTTAGTGCAAGCGATTCAGTTATAAAGCCAGCAATGTTTTTGTGAAGCAAACTGACGATGACACAAAAAACTTCATTTTAGCTGGACGCTTATGAAATTTGTGAAATTTATGGAATTTATGAAATTAGTGAAATTTATGGAATTTGTGGAGTATGTGGAATTTATGGAATTTATGAAATTTGTGAAATTTATGGAATTTGTGGAGTATGTGGAATTTATGAAATTTATGGAATTTATGAAATTTGGGGTCCTGGTAAATCGGCATTTCCTGATTCAACGTTAACTTTCACTGCCTCGAGGATATTAATCTGGTTGTGAATGATGTCACTTAAATTGTATGCTGTCGTATGTATTGCTGTTTTTATTTAAGATGCCAATTCCGTTATATAACGTTTTCAAGTAATACCTTGTGCAAATGGCGAGCACACTTTGGTAACTCGTGCATTTGATAATACTGTTCTCCAATATTTAATACGCTCTCTCTCTCTCTCTCTCTCTCTCTCTCTCTCTCTCTCTCTCTCTCTCTCTCTCTCTCAAACCGTAACAATCACCAAAACAAACAATCAACTCCATCTTCACCTCTCTCTCTCTCTCTCTCTCTCTCTCTCTCTCTCTCTCTCTCTCTCTCTCTCTCTCTCTCAAACCGTAACAATCACCAAAACATAAACAATCAACTCCATCTTCACCTACTCCGATTCTCTCTCTCTCTCTCTCTCTCTCTCTCTCTCTCTCTCTCTCTCTCTCCAAACCGTAACAATCACCAAAACAAACAATCAACTCCATCTTCACCTCTCTCTCTCTCTCTCTCTCTCTCTCTCTCTCTCTCTCTCTCTCTCCAAAACCGTAACAATCACCAAAACATAAACAATCAACTCCATCTTCACCTACTCCGATTCTCTCTCTCTCTCTCTCTCTCTCTCTCTCTCTCTCTCTCTCTCTCTCTCTCTCTCTCTCTCTCTCTCCCAACAATCCTTCTCCCTTTCAGACCAAACAGTAACAATCTCCACAAAGCAAATGAACCAACTCTCGCATCCATCATTAACTGGCCTGACTCCCTCAGGATATCATGAAGGAGGACGACCGCCGTTCCCGTCAGGAGCTCGAGCGCGAGGAAGAGGTGAAGGAGCTACGAAGGCTCGTCCTGGCAGCGAAGTGCCACGCCATCAGGGAGGCCCAGGTCCTGGAGAAGCGACACATAAGGTAACGAACAACAATAAACCGAATCGGACTGAGAAACCGAAGATGGCGGATCTTGCGTCTAAAAATAATCGCGGGAAACAAACACGGGTCCTTTTATTGTTCGGTCGTTTTTCCTGTTCCGAATTACACACACGCACAAACGCACACACACACACACGGCGCTTTAGCAGCGAAGATCAAAGCATAGGAATAAAGAGTTTAGAATTACGCTTCGCAAATTGGGAAGGAAAAATGATTGCCTTAAAAAAGGGAAGATCAAAGAATACGCACGGGGCCGCACGCACAAAAGAAAGTCGTTAGCTAGAAGCGTAACTTCGATTTTAGCGTTAGATTTAAAAGCTTAAGGAAAAGACTTCATTAAAGAATAAGAACAAAACGAGGAAAATTCAACACAGACAGACAGACAAAAAAGCTTTTGGCGTAAGCTTTACTATAATACTAATTTTAACCATACAGTCTTGATCAACATAATTATTTGACTTTTTACTCTTCATGCGTGTAAGTTTCGAGACTGGCCTCGCTTAAATGATTCGCGTTACCCTGTCAGCTCGAACCCTCGTGTAATATACAGTTTATAATAATAATAATTTCCTTCACTTGACCGAAAGTCGTTCGTTGCTGATTGCCTTAGTTTGCCTTGGGTTTAGGAATTTGAGAGAGAGAGAGGTTCTATGCGGTGCTGTTAAGAAGAATTTATATATATATATATATATATATTCTTTAAAGGTTTCTCGGCAAGTTTGTTGTCCACGAAATCCAATGCTGTTTTTTATGATTGTTAAAGTTATACCCATCAGAGTGACAGTATTGAGTACTACTACCGTTTCAGTCTCATCATCGTTATCTTGACTATTGCAACTTATTATTTTATTTTACTCGTACATTGCCAGATGTCATGAGCGTGAGTATTAAAGATGCCTCCTTTAAGTTGTATGAATGTGTTTGTCGGTCGCTGTTTACAGATTAATGCACTTTATAGTAAGTTTATTATGTTCCAGATTTTACATTGTGTGTGTTTGTGCGAGTGTGTGCAAGTCTTTATCATGTTCAGATTTTACATGTGTGTGTGTGTGTGTGTGTGTGTGTGTGTGTGTGTGTGTGTGTGTGTGTGTGTGTGTGGGAGACGACAAAGTAGACAATGATTACTCAATTCAAGGGATCTGTTTTGTCTAGAATAAATGTTTTAATAAGTTTATATATACCTAACCTCAAAAAGCTTCGGGATTAATCTCAACCAGTTTCAGTTTAGAAACAATTTTAGTAGTTCGTGGGATGCTGATTTTGCGTTATCAAGTTATTTGACAAATATCCCGACATTTATGTATAGGTGTTTATGCAAAGTCAGAGGCTTCGAACTACAGTGTGGTTCCTCTCTCTCTCTCTCTCTCTCTCTCTCTCTCTCTCTCTCTGTCACACACACACATATCAGAGCAATTAAAGCTTATGGTAGCTATTGACGACTCTCTTCACCTCTCGGGGAGGAGAGCAAATAGATGGGGCAAACCCACCTGCAGACTTCGTGACCAATTTAAGGTCCTGTAAATTTCAAGTGACTTTCTATGTTTCCATCAATCCTAATCTCATTAACAGAAGTGCTGTTAGCCTTACGGTAGTACTTAATCGCACATTCGAAAGCAAAAGTACTGCTGCTCTGTGATTAGTATACACGCGAGCAAAATTACTGCCACGCTATTGCTTGGCAAGAAAAGTACTGGTACTCGTTTATACGCTGGCCAATGGAAATGCTGTCACCATTATTACGCCCTGCCCAGTAAAATTACTGTCGATCTATAGTCCGTACATTAGGGAAGAAAAGTGCTACCATTTATTTTAAGTTCAGAGAGAGAAGTACAAGGCTATTGAATATGTCCATTTTTCCCGTAGTTGACACTGGGCAGCTTGTGGACTGTTTTGAAAGGACTGGTTAGAAGGAGTCACTGGGTTATGGACAACTTAGGTGAATAGCCCTGTAATTTTCCTTAGGTGTATCAATGTTTTAATAATCAGTAAGATAACTGACATTCGCAAATTCCCCATCCCCGTCTTCTCAGCAACCCCCCCCCAAAAAAAAGACAAAAAAACTTCTCTCTCCATCGAAGATGACACTTGTACTGTAAACAGGACTGGGTGCTATTTATCTATTACTCACCCCCATCGCTACACCTTTCATTCCTCCTTCTTCTCATCTCTTCCTCTCTTCATCTTCATTTCTCACCTCCGTTATCCTTCAAATCCTCTCGTTCTCTCTCACAGCTTTTTGTAGCTATATCTTCTGCCCTGAAAAAAAAAAATTCCCCCTCCATTTTGTCATCCTTTTCATTTTTGCGTCTCCCTGTCCATCAAAATAAAAGTCGCCTTACCCTTTGACGTGTTTTTTTATATGATCGAAACAGAGTTCGAGAAAATAGAAAAAGACAAAAACAATCGTGGAGTCCCAGATGCATTAGCGAGAAACACAGACGGAATATAAAAGTGTAAAAGCAGGACTGAGTTCTTTCAAAATAGGTAAAGTAGTGGTTTTATACACACACACACGCGCACACATTATATATATATTTTGTATATATATTTGTATATGTGTGCATGTGTATATAATATATATATATACATACACACACATATATATATATATATATATATATATATATATATATATATATATATATATATATATATATATATATATATATATATATATATATATATACAGTTTGAGATGAAAATAGCCGAATAATTTGGGGCGGGTGCCATGGGGTTTGCAGTCCCATACCCTGTGCTTCTGTTGCAAAACAGGCGAGTGAGGCTAATATTTTTTGCATTGTGTAAATTTTTTGCATTGTATAACAAACATGACATGGCATATCATGTGCAGGAACAGGAAGAGAAGTGATTGGGTGGGGGGAGGGGTTAACTGAGTTGTAGAGCTGTGGACTGAGCAGCGCTTGTCATTTCAGGAAGACTCTAGGGATTGGTGAAAGGGTACAAACGTGGTTAAAACCGTAATACTGAGTATATTTGATTCAGCAATGAAAAAGAATGAGAGTGAATGAGAATTTTTTCAGAAGTCAGAATCTGTGCTGAGCTGAGTTGGGAGAATATGCAGTGGTGGTTGTGCTGGGTGGCTGAGAAAGAGTTGGAATTGTTGATAGGAATGGAGTTCCTGGAATGAATAAGATACAGGTCTTATGAAAATGGATTTTCAGAGGGCCTTGCTTGTTAGAAGCACGTTATTTTTAAACTAAGTGGGAGGAATAATTGTTCCTTTGTATAAAGGTATACGTAATGGAGACAGTAAGAACTGAAGCCTCGTAACATTACTTAACGCACTAGAGATAGTCGCTAGGATTTGATTGAGAAAGTAAGACATAAGAACCGATAGGGGAATAGCAATATGGGATTAAACAAGAAAGAGACGGTGTATGGATTTACTATGAAATAGGAATATGGGAACTGTGCAGTACAGGTAAAAGGATATATATGCCAGACAAGGTTCTGGAAAGAGCTTACGATAGAATTAAGAGAAAGGCAGTATTTCGGTTGAGAGGAAATCGTATTTAAGGTAAATTGTTATGTGACACTAAGAGTTTTTTCATTTTTTTTTTTTTTTTGAGGTAAGCGTTCTGGAAAGTGTGATGCAAAAAATTGGAGAAAGTAGATGTAGACAGAGAGTTATGGAATGTGAATATGGGCGGTAAATACAACATGGATTGGATGATGAAAAGAAGTATTAGGAGGAAGAGTATGGAGACACAGAACGTGCTGGATAGGAGTGTAAGAGGTGGTGGAAAGGAGGGGTCATAATATTCAGGAAGTGATTGACTGAGATGAACGCCATAGCTTTAAGTAAGGGTGTTCGTCATGCTTCTGATCAACCTTGCGTGTATAGGTGCATGGAACAGCTAATGTTGTGGTGACTCATCCTTTATTCAGCCGTTGAAATGTCAAACTGGCAGTGACCGTTTTTGTTTTCACTGGAGTTCCACTCCTCGTTAAATGAATTGTCTTTTATATATATATATATATATATATATATATATATATATATATATATATATATATATATATATATATATATATATATATATATATATATTTATATATTGTGTGTGTGTGTGTCAGGCAGATAGCAAAACCAGGCATTTCATGAATTGCCTGAAATTTCAAGCAGATAGCGAAAAGGACATTTGATCCCCTCCCCTCCCAAAACCCGGGGCTACTACTAAACACGACGAAGCAGTGACTCACCTACTGTTTCGCCGTTTTTAGTACTAGCCCCTGGGGGATCAAATGTATTTCGCTGTGTTTTGTACTAGCCCCTGGGGGATCAAATGTATTTCGCTGTGTTTAGTACTAGCCCCTGGGGGATCAAATGTATTTCGCTGTGTTTAGTACTACCCCTGGAGGATCAAATGTATTTTGCTGTGTTTAGTACTAGCCCCTGGGGGATCAAATGTATTTCGCTGTGTTTAGTACTAGCCCCTGGGGGATAAAATGTATTTCGCTGTGCTTAGTACTTGCCCCTGGGGGATCAAATGTCCCTAGGTCCCTTTCGCTATCTGCCTGAAATTTCAGGCAGTTCGTGAAATGCCTTGTTTCGCTATATACCTGTAACATATATATATATATATATATATATATATATATATATATATATATATATATATATATATACATATATATACATATATATATACATATACATATATATATATGTATATGTATATGTATATGTATGCATGTGTTTGTATGTATTACAGTATGTTCCAGTTTAATGAAGTTTAAATTCCACATGACTGTTATGCCTGCCTTAGTAAAGAATCGCCATACTTTACCAAAGCTTATAGAAATATTCAAATCTTGTAATCTTACGTAATGAGAATGGAAAACATATTCAAATTGGTGCCTTTCTATAAATACTTTCGAATCTTGATGAAAATTGTTAGAAAATAGGGGGGGAAAGGTATAAGGAGATAATTAGGACACGAATAATAATAATAATAATAATAATAATAATAATAATAATAATAATAATAATAATATCCTTTATTTCAGCTCTGGGCCATATTCGTGGAATATACAAATACAATACACACAATCTAGATACATAAGATAACATGATATATACAAAAAATAATCTGCAGTATCCACACAGTTGCTGAAGAAATAAAAAAATAGAATACATATTAATGGTAATGACAGTAATTATATGGAGAATAATATTAAAACAATATTAGAAATAACAATTAAAAATACAGATTGCAGACGATTAAACTATTAGAAAAAAAAAATCTTGAAATATATGGAACTTATAGGTAAGGATGCTTAATTGTTGTAAATTGGTATTGTGTGGTTAGTGGAAAGGTGTTGTAGACTCTGTCGGCCTTTGCAAGGAAGTGATATGGAAAAGATTGGAATATATATATTCGGCGATATAGGGTTCATCCGGGGTTCTGTTCTCTCTCTCTCTCTCTCTCTCTCTCTCTCTCTCTCTCTCTCTCTCTCTCTTTCAAAATGCCACTGCATTCTATCATTTGCCTAATTGTGTTTGCATATATATATATATATATATATATATATATATATATATATATATATATATTATATTATATAGTGTGTGTGTATAGATATGTCTATTAGGTACATGACCAGAGTGCAGTAGCTTGCATACGTACACAAAGAAGTTAAGGCGCCCATACAAGGCCGCGGAATAAAGAATAGGAAACGAATCCATCACGGAAGACCTCAAAGATACTATTGCAATTTCGAGACCAGGACCCCAAAAGAAACAGGACACGGAGAGAGAGAGAGAGAGAGAGAGAGAGAGAGAGAGAGAGAGAGTGGAGGATTTGTTTACCCCACGTCATTCTGCTTAGCTTCAAGACCCCTCCTTTTCATCTCCCTCCAAAAGACTCCGGTCGCATAAGGAGATTATCTGTGCCGTTGTCCTGAAAAGGATCGTATTTGTCCAAAAGGTATTTTTGGACGTTGCTGATCTTCTTTTCGGCTCGTACATGGGGTCGCAAAAAAAAAACGGCAGGTAGAAAGCCGCCACGCGACGGGGCACTTGCATTGACTGCGGCAGACTTTGCATTCAGATAACCTTGACGTCTTTTAATGGTTTGACTGTGAGGGGCTTAAAGAAGTAATTGCTTCAGTTAAGATGCTCTCTGTCAACAGGTACATTCATCCAATTTTTTTTTATCGCAAATTAACGATCTTGAGCTCTGAAAATTTGGCAGTGTTAATGATTTTTAGTGTAGCGCAACTAAGACAATTGGTATTTCCATCCTGACTTCACTGTGCACAGTGATAAATATAGACCTTCTTCAAAACATATCGACATCATTGTGCACATTCATAAGCATTTCCCTCTTCAAAACATACCGTACTAACTCTCTTCATTTTCAAATCATCAGAAATTTTTTACTTCGAATGCTGAACGTTTTGAACGGGATCAATTCAAAGCATTTCCATGGCAACCTTTCGTTTATGATTTGCCAGCCCTCAATGGCCGCCTTGTTTGTTCCCTTTATCTGACGGAGTTAATTACAATTTTTTTTCTGATCAGTTGTATTTTCCAATACATCAGATTCTTCGTTTTTCGTGTTAATTTTTTCTTGTTTCATTGTAGCACTATGTTCTGTTGTTGACCGTTCTTGCGTTTTTACTTCTGATCAATAGAAAATGGAAGCGGGTATAGTAGTGAATGATCAACTTGGGAGCAGAAGGAAAGGCGATTATTTAAGTTTACGATTATATTTGTGTATGTGTATGTATATATATATATATATATATATAATATATATATATATATATATATATATATATATATATATATATATATAATGTGTGTGTATATATATATATATATATATATATATATATATATATATATATATATATATATATATATATAATATTACTAAAACGTACAATCATATACATACTACATGTGTATATATATGTATGTATATATATACATACATACATATATATATACAGACATATATACATATATATATATATATATATATATATATATATATATATATATATATATATATATATATGTATATATAGGAAGTATGAGAAACAATGTAGGATATTTTGACTGGCGCACTGCGTTTAGGCTGGCTAAACGTGCTACTGATAAGCCCTGTGTGTAGGTGTGTGAAACTTCTCCTATTGTTGAGGGTTTCATCCACAATTCAGCAGTTTGTGTAAATGAATCGCTTAAGAAACTGGAGATCAGCGCCTGCCCTATGAGCCTACAGAGGCCCAGGAGAACTTTAACTTAAAAAAAAAAATATATATATATATATATAATTAATGTGAGTTTTATATATATATATATACATCTGAGGAATATATATATAGTATGTATGCTCCCGGGTAGCTAATACTGGATCCCCTTTGTTGATGCATAATTGAACTCTGGCAATGTACGCGTATCTGAGGCCCTGTAACTTCACAGTACCTGCAATATGCATTATCTCATGATGTCCGTGTATGGGGAAGCCATGTTTTGAATATCACTGGGACGTTTATATACCATAGAGAGATTTGGCCTGTGGTTTTAATCTTTGAGTGTGTGGTCAGTGGACGCTTTAGCAGGCGCGCAGTGAGATACTTAAAGCATGACAGTCTCTCTCTCTCTCTCTCTCTCTCTCTCTCTCTCTCTCTCTCTCTCTCTCTCTCTCTCTCTCTCTCTCATACACACACGCTCTCCCTTACACATCCTTTTCGGGATTTCCAGGGGAAATGGGGGTTTTTATGCCATAATAAAAATATATTTTCTCGGCGTTTTCTAATCCATATTTCATTTTGCTTAATTTTAATGTGGAGAACACTGGTTATACTTTTTCAGTGGCCTTTTTTTTAACCGACAGGCAACTGGAAAAAGAGGAGGAGGAACGCCAGGCCGCCGAGATGGAGGCCGCCCGCCTGAAGGGCCTCGAGGAGGAGGCGGAGAGAGAGAAGGCCAAGCAGGAGGCCACGAAGCTGGCGGCGGACGCCCTCAACAAGCAGATCGAATACCAGGAGGAACTGAAGCAGCAGAAGTTCAAGGAGAAGAAGAAGGTGAGGCGAAGGGAGATTGCGAGGGAGGGCTGGAAGGGGGGTGAAGGGGGCGGGATAGAGACCAGGAGAGGGAGGGAAAGGGGGTTAGGAGAGGGAGAGAAAAGGGTAAGGGGCATTGAAAGGAAAGGAGAGGGAGGAGAGGAAAGGGACGGGAATGAGAAGACTTTTAGACGAAGGAGAAATGTAATTAACTATTGATAGAGGGACTTTTTCTTCAAGTATATCTGTAACTGGAATTGTTCGGTATGTATACAATGCTGTACTATGTATAATGTTGCTAAGTTGGTTTTAATGTATGTATGTATATATGTTTTTGTTTGTGAGTTTGTTAAAAGGGTACCACAGGTGAAAGATAGATCGAAGTGTTCGTAGATGATTTGGCTTTGTGGAAAGAGTGCAGGATGACAGGTTGGTCAAAAGAGGGTATAGTTCATAAGGATGGCGAGGAGGGCAGAGAAGAAGCCCCACAAAGAGCTTGACAGATGATGAGGAAACGAATGGGGTATTAGAAGTATGGGTTTGATAATGCCTTGTAACCGAGATATTGCATGCAAGGTTGGTGAGTGGTGCAATGTGTATGGATATTCAATGCGCAGCTGATGAGACTTATTTGATGGTGTATGGAGTTCAAGTATGGGGAATTGTTATTCACTGTTGGCAGTTAAGGATTCGACAATGACCATTGTCTTTTTCTGTGAAGCCATCCTGGATCGGTAAACTACTCATTCTCTTCTTAACATCTGTGATTAAAGTAGCCTTAAAATGACTGACTGAGAAAATAATTCACATAAAAAAAGGCAGTAAGGTATGTGAACAAAATATCAAATCCCCTTCAGACATATTTGCAGAATTTTCGAGTTTTTTCTCTTAAGAGTTTACCTATCAGCAGTTTTCAATATTTGATAAGGAAAACGTACGATTTTGAATGTAGTGTGTGAACAGTTTTTAGAATTATTGATAATGAGTAGTCATCAATACTTTTCTGATTTTAGATTTTGAATCACTATAGAGCGTGAAATTCAGTTTATGATCCTCCTTAATTAATTTCATCGATTGTTTTATCAACATGTTAAATATAACGGTTATACGTTTGTCTTAACGGAACGGTCGTACCATTCAATAACGATAGAAAATGTTACCAAGAACATCGAATTATGTTGATCATTGTTAATCCTACAAACAATATTGAATTACTGTATATATCTTGATTAATGACATTTTTCATTTAATTCTACACCACGACCAGGAAGCCCAGGCCGTGGCGAGGGAAATCGTCAAGTACAAGAACGAGCAGGCGTACGAAGTGCGCAAAAAGGAAGAGAAGAAGAAGAAAGACAAAGTAGCCGCGAAGCGCGTCATGGTGGAAGCGGGGATCAGGAGAGAAGAGGAGCTCAAGCTGAGCAAGCTTAGAGACGCGAAGGTGGAAAGAATTCTCATTCATTTTATGGCTCGTCATATCCTTTGCAGCGTGCCTTCTCTAGGTCCCTAGCTGCAACCCCCTTTCGTTCCTTTTACTGTACCTCCTTTCATATTCTCTTTCTTCCATCTTACTTTCCACCCTCTCCTAACAACTGGTTCATAGTGCAATTGCTTTGAGGTTTTCCTCCTGCTACACCTTTCAAACCTATTACTGTCAATACTTCAGCGCTGAATGACCTCATAGGTCCCACTGCTTGTTCTTTTAGCCTAAATTATATATTCAGTTCAATTCACATTCATGATTTACTCATCTTCGGGAAAGCCAGAGTTAAACCCAATCATTCTCCCGCAGGTCGTCCTCGAAGCAGAGGAACGGCAGAAAGCGATAGCTGCTCGGCTCGAGGAGGAAGCCATGGTCAAGCAGACGAAGGAGGACATGCTCGCCCTTTGGCTCCACGACCAGGAGAGGAAGTTGCTGGAGAAGAAGAAGAGGGAGGAACTGAAGACGATGAGAGAACAGGAGAAGGTGAGAGATAACGGGGAAGGGAAGGGGCGGCAGAAGAGAAGAGGGAACTTTATTATTTATGTCTCTCTCTCTCTCTCTCTCTCTCTCTCTCTCTCTCTCTCTCTCTCTCTCTCTCTCTCATGATTTTTAAGTAATGCATTGGGACTGTTTATGAGCAATACTGTAATGCAACAGTATGTAACACGAAAGAAATTTCTGTATTGATTTCAAGGGTATTAATGTATTCAGTCTTAAGTAACGCATTTACCTTATTATAAGGTATTTTCGTTACTAGAAGGTACACATTACTGATAGAAACTAACACACTACATACTTGGAAAACTTACTCTGGAGAATGTTATACCAATAACTGTTATTAAGTTTAATATTCTAAAATTTATTTCGATGAGCCCTATTAAAAATTTTTTTTTTTTATTCAAATAAGCCCTCTTATGTTGTCATTTTTTAGAGAGTTCGCGCATAATTAATGTAAAATGGAGATAAGATCATCCCTTACCCATGAATGAGACAGGGTGAGGAAGTGCTTGGAAATCATAAAAAAAAAAAAAAATAAACATAATGGACACCAAAATCGGATGAGAATAGGGGCCGTTGGCACATGACGTGAAAGTGAAAGAGAATCGATTTCACACTTTTTCCTTTAAAACGAGGTTCCGACGAAAAAAAAAAAAAAAAAAAAATATTAAAAAAACTTTGATGTTGGAAGTGCTTATAAGCTTCATTAAGCATTGGTTTCTCTGAGAATGGTGTAGTGATAGATTTGTTTTGGAAGGATAAGTTATGTACAGTGAACGTAAGTGGCGCGAGTCGCAGTTTTTACTATTTATTATTCGTCACCATCTTGGGCCCCGTGGTGGACTAGTGCCGTCGGCACCTAGCTGCAACTCCTTTCGTTCCTTTTACTGTACCTCCTTTCATATTCCCTTTCTTCCATCTTACTCTCCACCCTCTCCTAACAATTGATTCATAGTGCATGCATCTGCGAGGTTTTCCTCCCGTTACACCTTTCAAACCTTTTACTGTCAATTTCCATTTCAATTCAATTCAGTTACCATTTTGGGATACAGGGTACTCTTTATCCCCATTTATGTGACTGATGATGAAGCATTGTACAGCACACCCCATTTAGTTCCTCCTGTAGACAGCCATTTTGCTTCCGTGCACACAGCTGGAGCGCGAATGGAGAGAGAAGGAACTGGAAGAAGCCAAACAGAAGGCCGAGAGGGACGCCAAGATAACGAAAGAGAGGAGGCAGCAGATAGAAGACCGACAGAGGGCGCGGATGGCGGAGGCACTGAAGAAGAAGGAAGAATTGTTAAGAAAGACCGATCACTGGATGATCACCGAGGAGAGGGAGCGGATGACAATTCAGAAGGCTCAGAAGGTGATTGATTGGTTTAATTCTGTGATCTGTAGTTTTTGGGCCTCATTATGACCCATTGCAACTTGATGGAAGGTTTGTTGCAAGGTTCAGTCAGCTAACAACCTCTTGTATCCAGCTTGAATATATAAACACTCATGGTGGTATTATTTGATACTGCCTTGTTGAGAGTCGGTGCCATTAAGTGAGGTAATTGTGAAAGCATTTTAGGTTTGAATACAATATAACGAACAGGTATAATGATCCATTCACTTAACCAAAGAATTTTGTTTTCAAAATAAGTGAAACTCAAATAAAAGATAGCATAGTATGAAAGATTAGCAAATTTTTTGTGAATGTCAAAGCACGACCTGTTTCACCATAACTCGCCTTTTGTACAAATGTTATTCGATTAAACATTGTCTGTTTTTAACTTACACTAGGCCAAGGAAGATTACGAAGCCCGAATAAAAGCGCAGATTGAAGAGCACGCCGAGAGAAGGGCCAAGGAAGCCGAGCTGTTGAAGAGGGAGAAGGAAGAAGAAATCCTGCAGGTGAAGCTGAGGCAGGCAGCCCTCACCAGACTCAAACTTGATACTCTGAATGATCTGAGGTGGGTGCGGTCCAGGCTGGAGACTGGAAGCTTTCGGTTAGTGAGCATTAGGGTCCACTGGAACTTTAGGTTCTTGATTTCAACACTGGCCAGGCTTTGAGACTGATAATTGAATTGGGAGACTTGTCATTAGCTTTTAAAACTGGGGTGTTCTTGACTTTTAAGAGACCGATGCTGACAGTGGAAGTATCGGCGCTGGCTTTGGAGTTAAGGGCATTGATACTGGACACTGGTATTGTACTGGTTTTGGGAATTCTGGTATTGATTTTAGGGACTTAAGTTCTTTGCAGACATTGGGAACAATATCGCAGGCTGGAGATAATCATTGCTACCATTGGGGGCGTTCTTGCTGCCAGTGGAGCCATTCACTGTTTTGTTGTTTTAAACCCAGATATTAGGGTCATCGGCAGTTGATTACTTCGTTAGTTTAGTCAGGTACGCGGTTTCACAGATTAAAAGACCAGAATGTACTGAGATTAATACAACACTTAAAAACTGTAACAAATGAAAAATGACAAAAGCTAGATATTTATGGCCTTGTTTCCGATTGTGACGGACATACATTGTAAAGCGGACATATTTTCTACCTTTTTAAGTGGAAGTAGTGCGTGTGTTCCAGCAACTTGAAAACGCATTGCAGCAGTAGATATTTGGGCAGCATCTTATTCACTGTTTCTCACACATTATATGCGCATAATTATTATAAAGTCAAGAACATAAATAGTTCAGCCAGGCTCATAACTGTTTCTCTCCTTTTCCCTCCAGAAAAATGGCGCTTCCTGAACATCTAGTGAAGGATCTGGAAAAAAAGCTACACCTGAAGAAGGAGAACGACATCAAGAGAAGAAGGGTCAAGACGAGTACGAATTGAAATCATCGTAGCTTGTTGGTGGTGATAAAGGGGAGAAAGTTGCGAAGTGAATCTCGAAAAACTTTTTAGGGCGAAACGTTTGCTGAGCTAGCCTTTGCAAGTATTATAATTCTGGAACAGGTTAACATTTAACCAATCTTGGAAAAGATTCCGTGAAAAGGATAATGCCGAAGTAACTCTGTGCGGATTTTTAGTACTGTGCTGCCCAGAACCATCCCTGGTGAGGTGATTATTCAAGCAGTACTTTATCAGAAATATACAAAATATTTTTTTTAGAACACGCTTTAGCTGAGCTATACCCGCAGTGGCTCTCATAGTGGGGCAATATTCAACCGGACTAAAAGGAAGTCCTCTTGACAGAGTTGTAGCCATTTGGTGAATAATATCTAGAAAAAGGGAGAATTTAAAACAATAATATATCTTTGGGCACTGTCATGGGTGAACAAACTTGAACTGAGTAATCTGTCTGTCATTCCTGAAAGAAGACTTCAGGTTAAAGCAATACAGTTAAACGGAAAGAATGGATATCCATTTTGCCATTAGGACGGAACCTTCCAGTAGGTTTTGCTCTAAGGCTACTTTCTGTAAGAAATGTTTTGATGGCGGTGGAAATGGAATAAAATAAATGGCAACAGGAACTTATGGTAAATGAAGCAGTGAGTTTGTTGAAACTGAAATACAAAGTTAGGAGAATTAGAACTGAGTTTATGATAACTAAGGCGTAACCTCTGGTGATAAATAAGATTTAAATGAGTTTTGAAAAGACTTGACGTGCCAATCCAATTCAAATCCTCATGCAAACCCAGTGCCAACTTCGGTGTTCACGTAAAGGCTGTGTCTGATAACTTTTTGTAGCCCATTTTAGCATTTAGCTACCAGCTCTTGGGTCAAACAGCAAATATTTATCTATGTTAGAGCAAAAAAAGTCATCAGGTGATCTAGGCTTCAGTTCCGGAATGAAAACGCATATTGGTTATTTCGTGCAAATTTTGGCTGCAACATAGCCGAAACAAACAAACAAAAAAAAGCTACAGTACCATAAGACTTTAAAATGTTTTGGACTAGTAGGATTAGGAAAACAAGAATTACCCGAAGTGTTCTTAAAATTATTGATTGCATTTAATAGCGTTTAATATTCAAACAATATTTCTAATAATTTCACTTGAAATTATTACGTATGTGGATATACATAACTATGTCCATATGCTTATCAATTGCATTTAAAAAGCTTTCAATTAGTGTGTAGTATTCAAAGAATACCTGTTGAATTTTTTACTTATGATTATATCTATACGGATATATTGTATGTCCATATGTTCATAAACATGTTTCATGTTTCTGGTGGTTTGAAAGTCGATTATCCCTACAAAATCTGATCGTAAATGCGATTCCTCTGTACGAAAATGAGGCAAACGAGCAGTAATTTTCCTGTTTTCTGCTTAGAGAGTAATATTGTTTTAACTGTAGTATTAACAAAACTCAACCCTCATTTTTCTTTATGAAAATGAAATTCGTATGACTTTAAAGATGGAGAAAGCTAATGCAGGGGTTCATTTAAATTCCAAATTTAAGGTTCTCCATTGCAGTTTTCTCCAGACAAACTAAAAGCTACGTCACAGTAGTGTCATAATTTATGATAAAGGCTATCAGCTGGTGCAACTGAAGCTTCTAGTTTCTCGTTTATGAATTGACGTCTGAAAATATAAAGGAAGTTTTATTATAATACTGTGGGTGGAAATTGCCGTAGGTCAGTAAAACAGGATTTATATCTTAACGTAAGTAAACCAATAATTGAAGGATGCATACTATGTGCATGCTTGTTATTTGTCTGTTGTAACGTTTAGGCCATCACTGAGATTTTCTATCGTTTTTGTTGGGTTTTATTGTAGTTAGTGTGTACACTATAATTTCTTGGCGTTACCTGGGAATTAGCGTAGATCCTCCTACATCTTCCTTCCACTGCCAGTAAGAGAAAACGGCCATCACCCGGAATAAAGGGTAGACGAGCCTAAATATTGAGGGGCCTCGGAGCTTACAGAAATGGAAATAAATGTTAAGGAATTTGCGAATACGTTTTTCGAATTTATGAAAACAAAATAGTTGTCAGTCTAGTTTTAAAAATTTATTCGCCTATATGAATAAATGGGACGTGCCTTTAATCCTTGAATTCGGTGGAATGATTACAATTAAAAAGTTGTTTTTTTAAACTGTACCGAAATAGCGCCATCAAGTGCGAATATACTAGTGACCGAAGATTCCAAGAATTTCAGGGACCCCGTATTGACACATCAATCACGAGAGATGTTCTTAAAATCTTATATTAATGTAAGATATCTTCAAAAGCCTTGATTGATTGCAAGTGGCTTTAAACAAATTAGGAACGCGCGTTTTTACATTTTACTAGACATTAAAGATAGGCCAAGTAAATTTTGAAATTTTATTTGCTGTTATCATGAATTTTGTTATCTTAATACGAAACATCATTGTAGCCTACCTTTGGATCTCTTCCTCTCTTTTAGCGTTCATTTCTGATACCTTTTTTCACTTCGTACTTTTTCAAAGATATGTCGACATTACAGGCAGAACATACGGTCATTTATGGTGCATCATTACAGTGTGACCGGAAATAAGTAAAAAGCCACATTAGTGTAACTGAGCGATTGTATTTTTCAAAATAAAAAAAGGGTTAAAAAAAAAGGTGGGGGGAGCTTTCGACCGTTTGCACAACGGTCCTTTTAAGCCAACTACGTACATACGGAGATAATTTATATAGCCATTTTGGCCAGAGAATGTTAATAACTTCACTTCTCTCCTGTCAGATCATTACACGTTAATTGACTGACCACTATATTTCTGCAGTCATGCATAGTAGCCTACTGTAGCTTCCTTCTTGCCTTCTGCTTATATGGGTTTTTTTTATGCCACCTTGTTTTTTTTCCTCTTGAACATCCAACGCCAAATCCCCTATAGTCGTATCCATTTAAATGCAGATGATTACATTCTTTATAAATTAATTTTATTTCCAGTAAGACTGTGTGGTTGCCGACCTAGAAGTACAATCAAAACCTCTCTTGATGTCTCCCAACGCCCCAGCTATGACGCAATGTTTAGAACTCATACTTTTCGTCTCATAACCAAACCATTTCTCTCTGCTAGTTCCTCGTCTCGGCTAAGACCTTCCAAATGCAGCCCAGCCGTGAAACTTGGTGTTTTTATCTTGCCAGATATGACTCTCTTAACTTCTTTGTGCCCTCGCTTACTGTTGAAAGTAATGCAGGTCCCTGTGATATTCCACCACTTGTGTCATTCCTAAGCTTTGTCTTTCACAGATCTCCTTTCATCTCCCAAAAATCTCCTTTCATCCTCATCCTCCTTTATAATTTTTATGCAAGTAATTCTAGGTCTTCCAACTCTTATGGTGGCCACAAGAGCCCAGGTAACAGTATCACATAGCATTTCTCCCAGGGGTTGTGTGAAGGACATGTCCAAGCCATCTCCATTTCCCTTTCATCATTATTTCATCTACATCTGGAACTTCTGTCATTTCCCTTATGGTACCATTTCTCACTCTATCCTGCCGTAAGACACTTAATTTTCTTCTTAAAGCTTTATTGTTATATCGACAAAATTTTCTAGATAGTGTTTCATTTTTATACCGTGATTATGTCCATATTGAACTAGACTTTTGTATAATTTTACTTATACTTTCTTATAAACAATTCACAGGTAGTTTCTCAAATGAACCAATATTCTATTTATCACTCTACACTTTCTCTTAGATTGGCCCATCAGTTTCACCCCACTGCACAGTAAAACACCAAGATAACAAAAATGATGTGCGTTTTCCAAGGTGTGGCCCTCCACCAGGACAATTCTTTTTTACCTGTGTCTGCAATGGTAGCTGTTATGTATAACAGGTATTAGAAATCTATTCCTTTTAGAATTTGCTATTTCGTTCAGTTCTTGTTATTACAAATTTGGGTTTGCTTGCATTCATTTTCAGTTCTGTCCTCCATTTCACATTTTTATCTTTCAGACATAAACGTAAAACTTTATTCCTTGAGTCTAATGTTAACTCCTGGTCATCTACATAAAGAAGCTCCCAGGGGCCTTTTGCTATTTGTTAGTAACTTACTTTAAATATGTTTATTTGTGATGGGCTTAGTGCAGATCCAGGATAATCACAGTTAATCTCAAAATTCTCCAGATTTTGCAGCCGTATTTCTTGGCGGTCTGTCTTGGCATGTAGTACTATCAATTGCTCACTTAGTTTTTCAGTGCATGTTTCCTTATGTATTGCCAATCTAATAGTCTGTCTTGCTACACTGGTGAATGCTTCTCATGGTCTACATATATATAAAATTTAGGTTTTACTTTTTTTGTAAGGTTCTTTTCATGGAATTGGGGTTCTGTAGATACTGGCTCTGGTTAACTTTCCTGGTAAGGCTTTTATGAATGTTGCCTTTGGTCGACTCTCCTGGCACAAACCTAAATTGAGTCTCTTTCCCCCACGCCCTCCCCCTCGCCTTTCATTTTCCAGGAGTGACCACATTTTCGTACCATCGTACCATGGTCTAGTGATCTTATGCCTCTGTATTTTTGACATTGTAAAGTGTCCCCCCTCTGGTCTTATCTCTGCCTCTAAAATATCATACAACTTGACTTGTTTTTCTTACTTGTTTGTAATTATCAATGTATTATTTTCGTCTTATTCCATAATTCTCATTCATTTAGTCTGTTCTTTGGAAGCCCATAATTCACATAGACCTACAGGTAGTCTGTTCTGTGGAAACTTGCCCAGCAAATTTATTGGTCTTTTAAGGTTTCCTCCAAATAAATATTCACCAGTTTTGACCAATAATTATAGTAATTTTCATGTTCATGGTCAGCCCTTCAAAGAGGGGGTTCTATATCTTGTTTTATCTTCAGATACTGTCCCTTTGTCATACCAGTCTCCTCCAGTTGATGATCCTTCCCTATTTTAGGAAAATATCAAAGTGTTGCCTTCATTGTTCTGTTACTTTGTGGCCGAAACACTTATATGTCATATATAATTTTTGTTCACTTGACCAAAATGTATGCGCTAAGTAACCAATATTTTTGAGTCAAGAAAGGGGAAAGGAATCACACTGTTGTAAAGCTTCCCATGTTTGTTTATTCTTTCGAAACATTTGAAAAAGCTAACTGAACGTGTGATGCCTTATTTCTTCTTGGTTTTATCATTCTTTTGATATCACAGAACAATGAATTTATTTGGAAACAGAGTCACTTTGTTTACATCTCAGGTGTTCCACTGTATTTAAATTAATTATGTGTTCTGTTAACCAAGTATTTTCTCTCTCATTTATGCAGAGGTGATTGATTGGCAATGTCACACAAGGGAGTCACGACTCCCCTTCCTTTAGACCCTGGTGTTCTTTCCAGTTGTATCTCTGGCTATCTTACATTTTCTCTCCCATTTGTCAATAGTACTTGTTTTCCAGGGTTTTTTTTTCCCAATGAATAGTCACTGGTAGTTGATAGTCAATTTTGTACCAAGTGTTAATCACGCCTTACTATTATAGCTTGTACCAGTTAGGTAGCTGTCATCTGTTCCATTGCTTTGTGGTGAAGAGATCAGAAAACTAATGTGTCAAATCCAAAGGCTCCTTTTGGTGCATTTTTTTTTTTTTTTTTTTAGTAATCCCTTTGTTGCATCTATCAAATTCATTGTCTCTTAGGATTTCTTATGGGTAACTTATTCAATATAATATTAGTAAATTGGAGATTTATATCTATAAATCTTTATTTTCAGGGATATCTGCAAAATTTACTTCCCCATTCCTTGGGATCTCATAGTAATGACGCATAGTCGTTTTTAACAGTGTTACAAACATCAGAAACCAAATCTTGCCACAGCATTGGCTGCTTGATGTTAAATTTAACCAAATACTGTATGCTGCTAACATAACTCTCAAGATTCTTCCGTAGAAATAATAACTCGGAAATAGTTAGTTGTAACTATCAACTTTTTGTTAACATTACTCTCTTCAATGAACTTTTCATGACTTTTCTCCATGTAAATTTGTCAATACCACACATTTTATTATAACTTGTAAAACACCAGTTACCAGATTACTGTTTGTCTAATCGGTCATCTGATGTAATGTTGTTATGGGCACATATTTGTATACTTATCAACTTTGCTTAACTAGCTTCATTACAATGCATTTATGCTAGTCTACTTACACTTTATTGGAATTACAAAATTATAGTTGAAGTATCACGTTTTCAAGCTATCACACAGACTTTCAAACGCCTTAAGATGCCGTGGGCACTTAAAATCTTTTCATACTGTGATTTTGTGCACACAAACATTTAGTAAGTAATATATTGTATTTTTCAAATAAAGCTTATTGCTTTTTAAAGCTATACTGTATAAGTTGTATATCTTACTTGAACTGATTGATAGCTTGGCATTGGAACAGTTTCGTTAAAAAGCTGTTATACTTTTAATTTAGCACCATGTTCATCAGCAGTTTGCATTTCTAACTTCTGTCTACACAATTTATACAGCAAGTACGAACTTTCATGTATATTCTTCTCAGATGTCTTTTTCAAAAAGATATTTACAGGAAACTGACATGTAAACTAGACAAAATTCAATTTATTTCATTACATTTTACAAGTCATCCTCCAGTCTTTTTTGTGACATTCTAAAAATGTAATTTTATTTGGTCTTAACATAAGGGGTATTGTATTTGGTCTCCTGAGGAATGGAGGAATTTTGTAAGAGGAGATACAAGAGGAAATCGGCAGCTCCATCTTTGGAAGGTTTTTTACCCCCTCTTGTACAGTCTTTTCAGGGGTAGATGCGCAGAAGATCTCCGAGTACTGGGCGTCATTAGGCCTACCAGGGACCAACCCTTTCCAGCCTTTTGTCCCACTGCATGTCTTCTCGCATCCCAGTGTCATCTGCCGTGACAGTTTCCAGAGCTACAGTTTCCATGGTGTACATCTCATCTGTCAACAGCTTCTCTCACCTTACAACGTGTTGTTTCCATTGACTTCCATCCCAGGGTGCATTACACCTGCTTCCTCTCATTCAAGCTATATGACAGTCGAGGTGTTTTTCCGAAGAAGTTTGACCGTGCTGAGTTTCTGAAATTGTAGAGGTGTTTTACTGAAGAAGTTTGACCGTGCTGAGTTGCTGAAATTGTAGAAGAGACATCATAGATCTCCATGCTTGTCTATATCTTCATCAACACCTTCCTCATCTGTTCCACCCATTCCTGTCAGACGTTGGAGGAAGAGAAACTTCGTAGCTCCTCCACACAAGAAGATTCACAGACCCTCTTCGGATTCTTGCTCTTCTCCTCCTACAGCTGATCCTCGTTCGTCTAAACACGTATGTGTTGAACCCATTCTTGCTGCTTCTAGATCTGCTTCAAGGCTTCTGCACACAGCCGTGTCTCTTCTGCATTAGATGTCAATCCACGCCGAGTTCCTGGGCGAGTGTACTGTGCTTCAGTACAGACGCCCAGAGAAGCGCCCTTTAAGAACTCCAAATCTACAGATCGGACTTCTCCATAAAAGGTCGCTGGGATCTCGTGTTCATCTAACCGACCCGTTCAAGCAACAAGTGATCTCCAAGTCTGTAAGAAAGATGATAAGGCTCCCATCAAGAATTCGATAGTGAAGGAACGCTCTCAGGACCAGGACCATTCTCCTCGTAGATCTCTTAGCCCTCACCCTCATTTACACAGCGGTATCTCCTCTTCCATATTGAGAGCCCTACCTACATGGCCACGTAACCTCCCTCAACCTTCATATCTATGTTTTTATCCTCACTCACTGTCTCCCAGATGGGACCATGATCTGCGCTCTCAATCACATGACCGAGACCAAAATCAGCGCTCTCAATCACACAGCCGTGACCATTCTCCACATAACAGCAGCCCTGCATGGCCACATAACTGTGGTATTCATCTCCTCGTCGTAGTTCTCGCAGATGGGATCAGGATCAAAATAAGATTCCTTCTCGTTCTTCAGATCTCCAGGCTCCCAACAGAGTCCTGGTCCCTGAACGAGCCTATGCTCCAGTGGTGAACAATGATGTTTTGACTACTTCTGAGTCGGTCGCTGACCAGATCGTGATTCCTGTTTCCAAGAGAAAGAAGATGCAGATAATCAAGAGTTTGACAACGTACGCTGAAGTCGCCGAGCTCATCCGTCGGTATAACAACCCAGTTGAGGAGGCTGTGGCAACCATCTTCGATTACTCTTTGGGTACTGAAGCTCTGCTTGGGCCTAACTAAGAAAGAGACAAAGACAACTTTGGGTTTGCCATGCCCTACGCATACTGACTTCATTTTTAGTCTTTTTAGTCAAGTGAAGTCCCTCATTTCTGGAAGGGACAATTCACTTCGTTCTGGTAGGTCTTTAAAGTTGCTCCCTCCACCACTTCTTCAACATAAGACATTTTTAGGCAAGTTGGGTTGCAGACAAAGCAAGTAGATCCAGACCTGGTCCATCTAGGCCCAGGCTTATCGTTAGACCAGATTAAGGCGGAGGGCCCACCCTTCACCCATCAAGAGGCGACTATCTTGGAGACAACCACTTCGTCAGCATTCCAGGCTGCTCCATGGCTTGACTTATCTTTGCCACTGCTGGTGACCATCTCTTCCACTTCTATGGGCAACACTGAACGGTGCCACCTTCATTAGATTGTTGCAGTCTGGCGGAAAATAATTTTGAAAAGTATTAGCTACGTCAAGTGTCATCACCAATTTCTGTATTCAAAATAATTAAGTGTTTAATGTGTTTAACGTTATTCCTGTTCAAGTAACATTTACTTAATAATTATAAACGGTGATTACATCATCAAATAAACTGAAAATTTCTTGAAAACTTTTTTCAAGCCTCTATCCTTGTGAGTACTATTAGGATAAAATCTCTATAACTGACTGACTTTCTAGGCAAAAACTCATCATAAATGGCACTTTCTTGGAAATAAACTCAATTGAACACTTTCTGAATCTGTTTTTAAATACAAGAAACCCTCTACGACAAAAATTTTTAGAGGCCAAAAAACAATAAAAAATGAACAAACTTTACTGGAAAGAAAATCCCCACCCCACACTAACACTTGATAAACTTTCTGGGGAAAAACATTCCAAGCTAACACAGAAATTAAGGCAAAAAATTCTTCAAAACTGACAGTGTACACTACGTAAAATCGCCTCGCATTACAAGCTTTGCAAGTTGAAATGTCTAACTGTCCACAAAAAAACACACTCCCAAGCCAAAAACCTCATGAATTAACTGAACTCAGAGTTTCTAACTCTCTCCTAGGATAAAACTTTTTTGTATAAAATGACAATAACCATACCCCTGAATAGACTTCCTACTAAGAATAATTAAACATTTTAGAAATTAAGCCTCCCAAACAAAGACCTCCAGGGAAGAAAAAATGTATAAATTATGAGACTTCCTAAAAGAAAAAATGGAAGACTCTTGAGGCAACATACACACATAGAATACCTCTTTATGGAAAAACAAAACTACTAAAACATTTTCTAGACAAGAAAAATCACTAACAATTTTTTTTTTTTAACTGAATTAACATCTCCAAATTATTAAGGTCAACAGGCATCCTGGAGGCAAAACCATCATAAATTTAAATATGCTGCGAACTGACTGACTATCTACAGATTTTCTAAGCTCTAAATCATGAAAAACCAATGTCCTTTCTGAATGCAAAAATATATAAATTTATGTTTAGACTTTATTTTGAGAAAGCTGTTTCTATCTGATACTTTCTGAAAGTAAACTTCCTGAATCCAAAATATCCAAAGAAACTTTGTGAAATATCAAAGAATTCTCAAAATATCTGAAAGTAAACTTCCTGAATCCAAAATATCAAAAGAAACTTTGTGAAATATCAAAGAATTCTCAAAATAAACTTCCTGAATCCAAATATATCAAAAGAAACTTTGTGAAACATCAAAGAATCGTTCTCAAAATAAACTTCCCGAGTCCAAAATATCAAAAGAAACTTTGTTTCACAAAGAATCACAAACTAACATTTTTCATGAAATGCAAGACAATCACACACTAACAATTCCAAACCTTATGTTAGTTAACAGGCTTTCTAAACAAAAATCTAGTAAAAATAAAACTTCCTAAATTCTAATGGATCATAAAATGAGAAATTTTACATCAATTTTAAGGGAAAAATTCTCTAGCACCTGCTGGAGTCTGGTTAAAATAAAATAAAAAACCACAAGGAATTGGTGACATTGGAAGTAGCCAAGACGGTGGTGAGGAGGAGGAGTAGCTGACCTACCTTAACCCATCTCTGGTCCATCATGTCTTGTTTCCTTTAGCCTGTCATTATCATCTGCTCTTTGCCTATCAACAGCCGAGTCTAGCTGTTCCTCCAGATACAGAGACGTAGAACTTAAACAGCTAATATAGCTGTCAGATGGGTCAAGTAAGAGACGGTTTTCCCACCTGACAGTAACAATCTAATAAAGGCGGCTCTGTCTTCAGAGGTGACCATTGCAATGGAGGAGACCTTTGCCACTGTCGCTGACCACTGGTCTAACCATGAAACAGCTTGGAAGGCCAATGAAGCAGTTGCTTTGAATGTTGCAGATTCCTGAAAGGCAAAGCCTAACATATTATGGAAATTTATATTAATGGAATTCAAGGGGATTGTATGATAACTCAAAAGCCTGATTTATATCTTAACCTGCAAAAAATAAATTGCCAATGTTCAAGACACAACAGCACTGGGAGTTCTAAAGTTTATATAGACCAAAGCATCAGAAAATGTTCTTAAAAGTACTACAGTACTGTATACTACAACACTGACTGAAATGACTGTCCTATATCAACACTTAACTACTCCATTAAAATCTTACTTTAGACAACTGCACCAGTATTAAAAACAACTCTTGTAACCTGAAATGACCCTATCATAACACAGCTTCATACCGAGTCATTCTTGAGTAAGTACAGTACAGTATACCTACATCAAAAACCCCTATCAAACATCTTCCCTTTACTTAAATCTGTCTCTTGATCTTCCCACTTTGCTGTTCATCTTTTAGTCAAACATTGTTGCAATTCACACCTTTCAAGGAAAATTAATCCCTTTGTGAGAAAACTTACTAGCAAGGCATAAATGTGACTTGTTTAATAACAGCAGTTATATCACATAACCACTATTCGGTTAGCCAACATGTCCATTAAGAAATGAATTTCCCTTTTATACCAAGTCTTGAAACTCTTTAGTGCTCTAGTGAAAAATACTGGCTAGTTTTCAAGACGATTTGAATCCTTCAAGAAAGACCACCTATGGGTGCAGCATAAAGACAAAAAAGCTCTTCTCATAACTGTGTTGGCTTATCAGTTCACTTGGCAAAAATATCCTTGTAACCTTCCCTTCAAAAAGCATTTTTTTTAGTTTGCTTAATCATAACCTGAGACACAACTGTTAACAATACATTTCTTTGAAGCAACAATGAATTTCAGTTTATTGTACTTATTGATTCGTCAATACATTTCTTTGAAGCAACAATGAATTTCAGTTTATTGTACTTATTGATTCATTTACCTAAAACTCCATTATCTGCAAAACCACATTAACATCAGTCATACATTCAATATGAGAAATGAACACCAGAATTCTTTTACCTAAAATAGTAATGCCAAACTCCCCTTAATATAACACTTCAAAATTAATCATTAATAATTTATCTGCAATACTACTGCCAACAATACAAACCCTCCTTTATATTAACACTACCAATTAGGAATCTTCAAATTTCAACAGTGTCTTGAAATATACCAAGGAGCCATAATAATGGTGTTTCTGACAAGATATTCAGACGTACTTACAATACTTACTTTTAATCATTTCATGTTTAATGTTCAGCAGGATGCACTACTTCTATGGCAAGTTCTGCACAAATTCAAGCAAATATTTAATCTCTAAGTTCTTTATGTTATTAAATTTCAGATAAAATAAACAAATTCTTTAAATGTTTCTTGCACTAAAATGTGAACATGTATATAGTACTAAAGACACTGAAATCACTCCTGTATTAAAAACAAAAACCTGTAAATTATCAGAGTTCCAGAGTACAACTGCATATGCTTATGTAATATAAAATGATATAAGACCTAGCACCTATTAAAAATTTAATTCACAAGAAATCCGACATAAATTAGAAACTGATACAAACTACATATTGGTTAAGTTATGAGTAGTATATGAGAAGCTGGTCTTCAAGTCCCTGTTATGATGGAAGTTGGTTGAACTGTCTATAAGACTTTCTGAGCAAAACTATCAGGAGTCATTTGTGTATTCTACAAACAGTAATACCTAAAAGGTTATATTCCACAAAATATCCCATACTATGCTGATTAACACAAAGAAATTCCACAAAATAAATCTAACTTGACAAATTTTGTAAGCAATTTGTACTTTTCCAAGGCATAAAAACCTTAGCCTTTTCTGCAGGAGTACACGCAATGCAAGATTGTCATGATACGCTATTGTGGACGTAGTACCTTTCACATGTGAACCTTCTGTCTGCGGGCACACAATCCAGGGATCATACATACATACATCAAGAGTTTGGAATGAACCACGCACTACCCAAGAGTCTGCAAAATCCTGATCATACTTGCCGCTACTTAGGTCAACTCCCTCTCAGAGGAAAAGGCTTATGGTACAGAGGAAAAAAAAAAAACTACTACTGGGCCTGATTATAACCTTGTTTAAAGTTTCAATAATTTCCCCCAAATCTGGTAAAATTTCAGTCAAACAGAACTTCAACCTTCCAGGATTCAAAGACTTACAGCATTTTCTTGACTATATAATTTATGCATAAAATACCACAGATTACTTTAACACACTATCTTTCTTGCAAAGACTATTCTAAGAACTACTGTAAAGCGAGTCTATAAACTAATAATTTCCAACGGCAATTGTTTTGCTTCTTCTTAGTTCTTATCCTAAATATTTGATTGCAATGTGTTTAGTTTCTGTAAAATCAACACAATTAGGTAATTTTTCCTAATGTTTAGTAAAACACCTGTCTCACTATACTGTAGTTTTCAATTTGCATCAGTATTCGAGTCCAGGTAAGGCAGTTTGTATAACTAGTGCATGCTACAATTACGCAAAAACCTTAAATTTCAACAAAAGAACACAGGGCTTTAGTGTGTGCAACACAATGTGATATCACACCTCTTCAACAGTTTAAACAAACTTTCAGTTTCAATTTCAGTCTATAATCTTTAGCCAAATGTTCATTACAACCTTAGTCACATGGAATACTTGATATGACAACCCTCTTAAAACTGATAGGCCTTATTCAACCTAATACTGTATCCTGAATTCCTGGAAATTCTGGCATACCAAAATAATAATTAAAAAAAGGTGGACCTTCAACTTGCCATCTAATTTTAAATAATGATAACCATAGGTAAGGTCTCACAACTCTACTTCTCTGATCATTACTACATACTATTTTTGTTATTATCAAGTCTCTCTTACCCATTCATATACGTTACATCTAACTCTCAACCCATTCAAATTAAACAGTGGGTATGCCTACAAGCCTATTTTGCCAAAGGTAATAACATGGATCAAAGACTCTTCTACATCATTCAAGAACTAAGCCTCTGGGCCTCAAGATTCAACAGCCAAAATCAAACTTCAAGTCACAATCAAAATATTAACAAGATAAATACCTTAGAACACTTCATTTCAAGCTTACTATTAAACTTCAAGAATATAAAAGTGATTCACTAGTATACACACTACAGGATATATTTGTGGTACATATCAAGATATACTAAATAACTAATATACATGTGTGCTAAGAACTACAGTATTATTACTTTACAATCATTAATTTAACACACACTTACATGACTGTAATGATGAAATGTTGCAGAATTATTAAAGTATACCAAAACCTGTAGTCTATAATAGCTCTTTCTCTGATACCATAGAAGGAATCATGTCGAGCTGTCTGTTCCAAACCTGCTGTTGAAATAAACGAAGATCATTAGGTATCACAATCATATATGATGCAACAATGGATTCATGGATGATCATGATATAACAATAAGGAGAAAGTGAAATGGAAAATGCAAAAATGTCCAAGTCACTTTACAGCAACTGCAAAGACCTTAATAATGCACGTTAGATTTAGGTAATTTATGTTTGATGTACAATGCCTGCGACAAGGGCCTAAGAGTCTTGAAGGAAGGGCATTTAAAGTAATATTATTTTGAAGATATGCAAGAGACCATAATCTGACTGTATCTGTTGGAACAATAAAATAAGCTGTCTCAAGTGTCCTAACAATGGAAATTCAAGTCCTTACCATTGTAAAAGCTCCAAGAAATCTACTGATTTAGTAACTGAACTCAAAAGCAATTTCTCAAAAACTTATTTTATACACATTAATAACTTATAATTTGTTAATTTGAAAATTATACTGCTTAATAAACTCTAAAGAATTAATACCATCATCTTCTAAAAGCCCAAACTTTCATGCACCACAATAACATTTTTAATTTTTAAAGAACCTTACCTTTAAAATCAGAAAAGTAACCTTCCCCTCAAAGGATTCCTTAAAAAGGTATTTCATTTCAAATTCAGTTCTCAGCCTGAAGTAAAATGTGGTACTTTAGTATTAAGAGATAAAAGTTTTTTTTTTTTTATACATATTGAAGATTTGGTTGCTATATGAATTACAAAACCTTTTACTGTACATTTAACTCATGCAATCACTTACGTTTTAAACAACAGCAATCAAAAATAAATCTTCAAAATGTTGGCTGCAAACAGTCACCAATGTTTTGAACAACTGCAATCAAAATAAAATCTTAAAATTTTTGGCTGCTGATTTTTCATCGAGACATGTTGAGCATATATAATTGAGATATACTGTATGTACTGGTAATCTATTCCCTCAAGTTGAAAGTTACCTACAAATTCAAAACTTCACAAAAACTTTCAAGAAAATGTCACCTACTCTGCAACTGCGCAATACAGTAAGAAAATAAGTAGAATCATACAAACTATTTCTTAAGATTAGCATAAACAGTGTTTTTAAGTTAATTACATGTTATTGAAAATCCTGGAATGGCATTCATAAGGACTACACTCATTACTTCACGTTCAATTAGCACTAAATCACCTTGCAGCAAAACATTCTCCACTGAAGACTGTTAATCACCTTGTTACAAAGTTCTGACCAGTTTCCATCTCGTACTGAAAGATACTCCTAATATAGAAGGCGACGGCTTTTATTCCCATAGGAACAAATAAATCTCTCTCAAGACAGCGACTAGAAACTTCACCTCTCACAGGCTCACAAAGTACAATGCGCACTCATGCATGTGACCTACAGTGCATATTGGATTGTACATCCACAACTTCCTCTATTAGGTCATAAACCAAGAGTCCAGTAGGGTGACATAGTACAGTACCATAAACACACACATACATGACCTAGGAGGCTGACATAAAGCACTTAAAGATTCAACGACACTAAAACTGGCTTGGAAAACTACAGAACTGAGGTGAACAAATTACTGATACAGTAATAGGCTTCATAAAAGACTGCAAATTTTATAAGCATTAAGATAAATCAGAATATTACTGATTTTCATTCCAACTATCTGTACAATTAAACCCACATTATGAAGGTTACCCTAACCTAAGTCATCCAAACAGGAAGAAACCAACACTTTAATATAATGTAATGGGTTTATATTAAGACTAATTAGCATAATGCACTGCACAACATACAAATAAAATTGTCAAAATTTCTACAAACTTTTTAAAGCTGAGAACTGAAATCATTCCACTGATAAAAATCAAATTATAAAAAGTGCTTTCAAAGATTTTGGGGACTGACCTGACAAACTTTAGAATTTGTAGTGGGTCTGATGTCATTACTTCGAACTCACCATTTACAGATGCAACTGAAAACTTTCATGGTTTGCAACATGCTCCAAAAGGTGGGTCATATTACTGTACTATCTTCTATTGTAGCTTTCTTTTATTGTACAGTACTGTAGTATATGTTGAATTTAACAGTAACAGACCTGTAAAACACGTTCATCAGTTAATCTCCAAAAAATACTAAAGTTTTGAATTTGTGCACATTACAAATAATCATGTTAAAACATTATTATACATTAATTAGATAGCTTTATTAACAATTCAAGACTCAAGAAGAATACTTATCTAAAGTAGCAATTTTTAAGTATATTATCTCATTTTCCCTATGTATGCAAACATACTGTGCATAAATTTTCATAATAAAATTTATTAATTGGATACTTTCCTACTGTTAAAGATAGCTTATATCTCCACATCGGCAGGCGAGTCTGCATTCAAACAAAAGATCAAATGGCGACCAGGATGGCTATCTAGTACACCTGTTCTCCAACAGGTGTGTTTCGAGTGTTTTAGCTCGTCAGAATTCTCCTTGACAGCCCACTAAGTTGTGGGGAGGCTGGGTGGGGGTCTTCTTTAACAGTAGGTAAGTATCAAAATTCTGTAATGATAATTTTCATGATAAATTAATTATTTGGTTACAGTACTTAACTGCTGTTAAAGCTAGCTTATATCTTCGTGTCATTAAGTGCAACTTCTTCTTCTTCTACTGGCATACAAAAAAAAATTAATAAATAAATAACGCTTGGCTAACCCGCTAGGACTGTCTCTGTAATTACTGGTTTCCCACCAGGTGGCCAGAGAAACAATGTTCAAGCGAGCAAACTAAAAGCTTTATAATGAGGGGGGGGGGAAGGAAGCTTATCAACATTCCCGCCTGTTGTGTGATCTTTAATGGCAAGTACTGTTGCCAGACGTTGGAACCACAACAGGGTGTAAGGCCCTCATTGTGAGACTTGTCAGAGGATCCTTACAGGGAAAAAAGGACTCTATCTTGTAGAGTGCTAGTGACTCCTGTGCCTGAGTCGAAAGCCCATAACCGACAGTCCAAACCTAAACACAACTATCACCTTCATATATGGTGTGCTCCTATGCACCAATGTGTACCTTCTTGCTCCCTGAATTCAACAGCGGGATTTCCTAACAACTAACAATAAGACAGAAAGCAAGGTTACTATCATACTGGTTCAGGAGAAAGTGTCCCCGCCACAACGACAGGACTAAGGACTTTACACTTCATGCTAAATTTGAACATTTTGCAAATAACATGATTCAACAACAGTTACAATCTCCCCTGAGCTGCATGAAAACCTTCTCTTGCAAAAGGTTTCAAAGGAAATAAAGATGTGCTTACAGTATGGAAGCCATGAGGATTTTTTTTTTAAATAGTAAAAGCTCAAGAATCACCTCCATGTGCACTGACTTAAGAATTCTTGGACATAAGGAGAGTCTGGTCTCTGAACACCACAGATAAATACTTAACTCCTCTTAAAAGTTTATGTCTGTCCAGGTAAACACTTTCTAACTGGACATAAGACAGTTACTTCTTCCTTTGTCTACCAGAGCAGTAAATTAAGCACTGTCACTAGAGCAAAGCCCACATATAAGGGCTTGAAGCTTACTAACACACTTTGGCGCAGCAAGAGCTAAAAGAAAGGTGTCTTCAAAGTTCTTAAGAGATGCCTTATCAAAAGGCTCAAACTGGGGTTATGTTAAAATCTGGAGGACTACGTCTACAGCTGCAGAGTTGTTAAAAACTTGCTAATTTTCAGCTGTCACTTCCATTCATATAAACAAAATGTTTCATTCATCTTTCATGCAATGAAAGTAGACCACTCAATTAAAGTTGCAGGTAGTCACTGCTAAAAGTTTGAGAACTGGCAAAAGCTACATCTGAAACTGGCAAAGTTAACATTTACTTTAAAATTTACTGTATTTATAGGTAAAACAGTTGAGATACAAGGCTACTCTATCTTAACCTGACCTAGGATGCCAGATCATTACCTGTCCAGGTGGGGGTGTTTGTCCTCCATAAAACCTTTACCTAACTTAACCTAAGACATTATATATTAAAATAAATAATAGGGATATGACCTAACATAACCACACCTAGCCTAAATTAACCTAAGATGCCAGGTCCTTACCTGGCCATGGGGCTCTGCTCCCTGGACTCCTCTCCCTTCATACATAACCTAGGTTATCAGGTCCTTACTTACCTAGTGTGAGATAACCACTTAATCAGAACATGCAGCAGTATCACAGGGATGTTAGAGTACATCCCTGCATTTCACTTGTTTCGTGTTTTCCCATACCCAAAAACCTAAGTTTCCCACTGTGGCCCCATATCATGTAGGATATGAAAGGGGTCCTGTGTCTCGGAAACTACTAGTTTGCTACTGAAATGAATGCCAGAAACATTCAAAGCACACCATCAGAAAATTTCCTTGTAAAATTTTGCAATCCAGCTAAATAAATAATCTGAGGAACAAGAGTTACACGTCAAGAGCTAAAGGAGCCATGACTAAGGAATGATGCCAGTTTTTTCAAGCACTACACAAATTCCAAAATCCCGCTTGGTTGGTTATATTCATAACAAAAGAATCAACATGGTAAGTTATCGTAACTGCCCATGTTTAGAAAAAAAAAAAAAAAAAGGGCAAAAATGTTGAAAATATGCTACCCATCCTTACTACAATGCACTGGGGCAAAAATTAAAATCTGGAAACCCACCACACAAGACTTCATTCTTCCCTTGTTCAAAATAATGATGCTCTTCGCTTTAGCCTAACCTGAACTACCATGCAAAAATCTGAGTCTTATCAAAATCATAAGCCACAACAAACGTTCTGGTACTCTACATTCAAGCTGTTGCTCATAACATTACTGTGGCTCCATTAGATATTATGGTAAAATTTAACTTCAAAACATTATCTGATTCTGAACATGAAAATATTTTCCAGAGTTATTTTAAAAGTTATCAATAAATATTAAATTGTAACCTACATTTTTGAAAAGAGCTCTTTCATTTTCGTTATTTTGAATCTCATAAACACTATGGGCAAATGATAAGTAAAAAATTAATCAAATTACGACTTATGCTATAAGGTAAAACAATAAAGGGGGCCCCTCCATAAATAATACGGCAAAATTGTAGCCAGTAAACACCCCTAGGGTATATTAGGTTGGTATTTTTAGGTTCTTTTAGTGCCCTACCATTCTTAGCAATTTTGCATGAAAAACCCAAAATGGTTTTTCATGCAAAAATAACTGGCTGGAGTCTTATTGGCAACTTATAAAATTTTACCCATTTTCCTATGTTTTAATGTGTGCTGCTAACTTTTCTGGCGTTCATTTCGTTCACAAACGACCTAGCCAACCCCACCTAACCTACTTACCCTTAAGGTAAACTACTTACCCTTAAGGTACAAGATCCTTATGCTAGCGCATGATAGTGTGGTTAGTCGGGTCATTTGCGAACGAAAACGTCAGAGAAGTTAAATGCACACATTAATACACATAAAACCGATATTTCCAAACCCACTGTGCAGACTAAGATTACACTCGTTAATCTTGGTGGGGTACAAACAACAGTACTAGTGAGTTTTGACTACACTTACCTGTGTTAATGGCACTTGGTCTGAAGGTTACGTTTATATAACGCTTCAATCTTGCCAATATGCTTTTCAAGAAAGGTCTTTTACGGCTGGGCGAGACTTGCATTTCGTCCGAAGTTCAAGGCAAACAAGACTTCACTCTGATAACAATGACTGACGGTAACAGACTGATCTCTCTGAAAGTTTGAAACCATTGACCTAGATTCCAACACAATTCTCTGGCTTGAACAATATTTCAGATCGTTTTTCGTTTTTTAAAGTTAATTTTAGTAACAGTAATGAAAGTCCTGATGGTACAAGGAATTTTTTAAATAGCATATATTGCATTTGTCATTTTTATTATGACAAATAGGATATATGAGCTATTTGCATTAAACCAAAATTTAACTGAAAACCCGTCGCAGTGAACAGCTTGGATATCAACAATAAAAAGGAATAGTTAACTAAACAATGAAGTGACCTTGGATTGCATACGAAACAAAGGGGAGACTACTCAGGAAAATACAATTGGATTTTACCCAAAAAAAAACTAATATTCGACGACTTTCCTTGTCTTTGGATAACGAGACTAATAAAGAAAACATCAAAATACGCATATTAAGGATGGATATAATTAATACCACTAAAACTTTTATTTTAATGATATTGCTGAATACTTTGGTTTTCTTCGGACAATTATGAACAATGATGCTTCGGACATCTATTGGCAATTTAAGTAACTTCAAAATAAAAAAATTATAAATAGTAACTGACAACTATTTGTGCGCACCAAAGATTTAACCTTCAATTTTACCAAATATATAGAAAATTTTATCAGATAAATATAGGGAAGATATTCAAAATAAATTATTATTTTCATTAATCTTAAAATTATCCATTATTATCGCAATAATTACTAAAATAAATTAAAAATAATACATTATATAGCAATTATTACAAATCAGTCTTTTTTAACAAAAAAACTCTTGTCTAGAATATAAAAATATGTATACATAAATATTTATCACTAATTTACTGAATAAAATATTAAAATTATTTAAATTAATTTTCATTTTGTTAATATTAGATCATATTAATGGTGTTTTCTACTTAAAAACTAGAAATCTTAAAGGTATTTTGCTATTAATGTTTGGTAAACAAACCAGTCAGCCGAATGGCAAAAGTTGACCCATGACAAAAATGAAAACACATTAAAACACTCAGCAGTCATTAGATATACCATGGGAAAGCACTGAATTAGATTTTAATAAATATATTTTTCCTATACAAGTTGGATTTTATATGAAAATTTACATTTTTGGGGAAGTTTTGTTAAGTCGTCTTGTAAAACAAGTGGCAGACATCATTCAATGTGGGAAAAGGAACTAAACAAAAATAGATACAGCATTAAAATACACATAAAATTAAGCCAACTTTGAATATAAATATATCTCTAAATAATTTCCACACAATAAGCTAGAATCATGCCATTTAAAATATTTACGTAAAATAATGATAACTGGCAACTTATTGAAAACCTTGAGATATTGTCAATGGTTTTAAGCGTGGCGTGGTAAATATCTCCCTGTTCAACATATAGCACTAAGAAGAGAACAAATGATGACCCTGTGTGCATTATGATGTTGCTGAAATCAGTTGGAGTATCATTAAATAAAATGATGACTAGCAACTCTTAGAGATACGTGCCCAAAGATAATTCGCACATTCCATTATATATATAATTTATATATATAAAGTTAAAATTGTATTAAAATTACTATATTATGGCGAAATATTGCATATTTATATTTTTCGATGGCTTCATCTCATTGTTGCACGTTTGATTTAGGTCTGTACCCCTATCGAAAATTCGTCTGCCCATCTTGTCATCCAGCCATTTTCAAAGAAATAGCTATTGTATTTTATATTAAAAAATCAACCAAAAAGTCTTTTATTTTTAATAATTATTAGATAATATATGAAAATATTTTAAAATACTAATATTACTTTCAAAAAGTCCTAATTTATTGAAAAATAAATAATTTCTGAGGATGCATGCTTACGACGTCTTGGTAACACACAAAGCAGACGAATTTTATGAATTAAAAAAAGCTTTAATCAGACTTTCTTTACATTATTTATGTCAGTTATCCGTTCAACTACATTGTTTGAAAATTTTGAGACAAGTGTGCAACGTCTAAATCTATAAAAATTCATTCATACTAAGAATTATAAAACAATTCCCTTCCCCAAGAAAAAATAAATAAAAGGCTTAGTATAGTGTACTATTTCTCTTACCATGGGAAGGCATCGTTCAACGGAACATATGCCGTACACCTACAGTACTCTTGAATTTTTAAACCCTCATAGCTGAACAAAATCTCTTTAGATTTTGACTATTTCCTATCATGCTGGAAGGTAACTCAACTGACAAGATCATATGATTCGTTCAAAAGAAATATGGGTCGTTTCAAAAGCTTCATCAAACAATGGTTAGTGTGCATTTTTAGTGTGTGTGTATGTGTGTGCGCGCGCGCGCATAAGCGCGCGCGTGGCCCTTGGCCACGCCTCTCAAAATATTCTCTTGGTCACACTTTTTTTTATTAACAGACGCAAATAAGCCACACTCATATCTGTCATTACACATATAGAAATGTATAGTAACTGAACATAACCCTTTAGTATAATGTGACCTTTGCAAAAGCAATGACTTTATATATATATATATATATATATATATATATATATATATATATATATATATATATATATATATATATATATATATATATATATATATATATATATATATATATATATATATATATATATATATATATATATATATATATATATATATATATATATATAATATATGGTGGCTGGGCGAATGTTGCGCGTCGAAGACAGGGCAGAGAAGAAGAGCAGCTTCAGCCCCAAAAACGTCGCTATACGTTTTTCTATTGAAAGTGCTCTCTCTCACCTTGTCTAGTAGGCATTACCTTGTATTATTTTCATTCAACAGCTGGTGTCTGTACTTCTCTGTCTTGTTTATGATCGTGTGACTTTTCTAACGAAAAATAAAGCACTAGGAAAATAGTATTTCTCAACTCTCCGTCCCGCAAAGGTCCTTTCCTCTTCACCACTCAGGACATACTAATCGTAAAATGGTCAAATCATCCACGAATAATTAGTTACCTTGGGCTTCTACTTTTTCTCAATGCACGCACTTTAAAATCTCAGCCAATGAGATTACCAGATGAAAAAGGGAACTGTATTGATTGGCTACCGAGTACAAGGGATATACTGACATATATCAAGTATCCCAGTTACTTTATTACCTGGGATTCGTTACTCACAGCTGGGAATAACTTGTTCCCTGGCCGAATCTCTCTAAATAACTTTTTGAATTAAGTAAAGTATATCTTAAGCCCTGTGTGCAATGAACATTGTAATTATTGTAGTTTCTGCTAACCTAGAGGCAGGTAAAGAATTGCCAGACACCACAGCGAAACTTATACACGAGCATGAACGCTTACTGGAGCTGGTATTCAGTGCCTCTCATTCAATACATTTTTTTTCACTTGAGTGTCCAGCCTCATGAGGTTCATCCCTGTGTAATTTTTGTCATCGATGTAAGAACAAATCTTTTGGGTCATTTTTACAATAAGACTTTAAATTCTGCCCAGTGATCTCAAGATTATTGAAGAGACAAACAACAAATATATACTTTTTTTTAGACAGACTGCATCATGCTGATCAAGAGCTCATTGTTTCATTTCCTCTACCCCTTTTTACACTTACCATTTATTGCTGCCAGCTGGCAATCACGTCAGTTTCAGAAAACCTAAGAATTAAAAGGAAATTAAACTTTTGCAGAAGATTAGCTTTGTATTAACTGGAACATGTGCAAGTATCCCTTAGAGTTCTGTATACATTTTTAAGCTTCTACAACCAATTGTTACAGTAAATTGGGAGCACAAACTTTTTTTTACTTTCAAGATACATAAAGCCATGTGACAAAATTCAGCCATTAATAGCATGTGGGCTGAAAGCTTAGCTGTGAATATTGTGACTCAAGAACAAATGGGAACGAAATTAAGATGTTTCTCATTACCACCCAACCTGCACTACCTGCCAACCTGTAAAAATGTAGACTGAAAGCCTACACATGGAATGCATTGTAGGGTGAATTGTTTACAGTGTATACATCAGTTTTATATGCAGAGTCTAATGGAAAGAATTAATTGAAAAGTCACGACATCAGGGGTACCAATTGAAATCTGCTATAGCTAGGAACAGTTACTAATTTAACAAGCTAAATCCTCTGGCATGTACGTATGAAAGCGTTCAAGGTTCTGTTTCTCCAAGAAGGTGAATTGCTTGGTTTTGTAATTCCTGATATGTGCTCCAATATTTCTCTTCAAGGCCATTTACTGCTCTTCTTTAGCAAACCAACATATTTGAGTGACCCTGGCTGAGCATTTCAAAAGAAAATCACTGCTACCGATGATTTTCAGACTTAGTAAACTGTGTTGTCAGTAATACCAATGATCTTTCTTTTGCTAGAAGTTTATTTCTTTTCATATGAAAATAACATATCAACAAATCCCAGGGAGTCTGGAAGATAAAGGACATACATGACATGACATTTTAAGCAAAAAGCACAGGAAGACAACTACATCTATTCCAGTTACCCTACACTTTACAGTCTAATATATTTGCAGTATGATGAAACTTTTACATAAAAAAGCCTAACAGGTATCAAAAAGTGTGGCTAAAGCTTGCTAAAATGCAAAATCTTAACCTGTTAGCAAAAAATACTATAATATTAGAATGAAACCATCCTACATCCAACACTCCTGCATTTCTAAAGTCTAAAACTTCATAACAAAAATCACAGTTTTTGAATACAGTAAAATATTTTTCAACATATATATACTATATAATTTGATATACTTTGTAAAATCTTTGACAAAGTTCAACACTTAATGATAAAAACAAGGTCACATCTTTAACAGAAAGGACTGAAACATTCTATTTACAGAATACCAAATAAGTTAAAAGTGGTGGAGCTTCTTATACTTGACCACGGATGTAAGTGCCAATTCTGATTGGTCAAAAGATGGTTCCCATGTGTGTGTGTGTGTATGTGTAACATGCTACCCAAAGGCTAATTTTACATAATTTCACCATCTGGAAGGCATAGGTTCTCATTCCTTAGGATGCAGTGGCTCTTCTAGCAATGCTTGGAGCTTGGTAGGACAGCTAGAACCTGCCCTAGCAGACTGACATCGTTAGCTTTGATGATTTATCATTAGCATAGTAGTAATGGCAGAGTCAAAACATTTGATTCCTATAGGGCTTGCTCAAATGGTTCTTCTTCAAGAATTGAATTAAAATTGTATTTAATAAAATGTTCTTGGATAACTGGACACATCAAAAATTATTTCGTGACAAAAATTCCCTGATGGTTTCCAAAATTTGACACTTGCTGTTGGCTGAAGTTTGGACACACAATATGTATTTTAATGTTGGCACAGACATGCATTCCCTACATGCAGAAATTATATCTTTTCAGTTACTTTTCAAATATCCCATTCAGAGACAGGATGAAATTACCACAGGTGTTGTTTCATAGTTTGAAGAATGCCACATTCCAATGGTGGGTTTGACCCAAATTAAAATAATAGGTTTATACATGCTGAAATAATCATTGGCAAGAACGGCTTATTTTAATTTTGTCACAGTAGCTGAAGCTTTGGTTGTTTTATCAGCATCCTTATTTCCCTTTATGCCAACAAGGAAAGGGATCCCATATATTTCAACACTTTTGTAAAAGAAATTCTAGTGTAACTCTGAAGGTCTTCTATAGCACCTCATGAGTTGCTAAAAATTACTGATGTGTGTGGTGGGATATTCTTAAAAACTATAAGTTTTGAATTTGAGCAGTAAGTTAATGGGTGTCTTTCTATTGTCCTAAGCCTGTAACATGCACTTCCTGTTTCCTTGACTACTTTCCATCTGTGTACAGTAAACCCCCCGTATTCGCGTTCTCACAATTCACAGACAAATGCGTTCGCGGGTTTCTCTGTGGAACATATCTACCCATTATTTGCGGAAAATTCGCCCATTCGCAGTATCACTGAGAAATATTCACTAATTACTGTATTTTCATATAATTTTCATGAATAAATGCACTTTTTGTGATAAAACTATTAAAATACTCAGTTATAAGCATTTTTACAGGTTTTTCTTGTGTTTAAGCTATCAAAATGGGCAGTTCTAAGTGTTTTTAGAGAGGTTTTAAGTATTCACAGATTTTAGCTATTTGCGGGGGGATGCGGTACGCATCCCCCGTGAATACGGGGGTTCACTGTATAAGAGCTACTAATACACTGTTCTTTAATATTAAGTCTTGCTTCTTTTGTCATTCCCTCATACTTTTTATACTTTCCCTAGCATTTCCTCTAAATTACATTAATGCCTCCAATTACAGTACTGGATCTTCCACTGGTATTTCCTCCACACTATATCACTTCAAATTACAGTGAATATTCAAACATTTCATCAGCCTATCATTTGATAACTCACTAACTTTAGGGCCTTCATGTTTCCATTGTTACCCATTACTCCTTATACCAGACCCCTATAGTAATTCATTTTTCTTCTTACTAGGTAGAAAGTTATTTACACACTCAACCACCCTCTAATCCCTACACTTGTGGCATGAATAGCATGATCATCTTGACACCTTGATAAACTTACCCTACATTCCCCACTTTCTATGTTGGTGCCTCTTTGTAAATGTTCTAATCGATAAAAATAGTTGGATGTATTTTTGACAGGATCTACCAGATAGGCTCCTACCTTGAATTAGACATTATCAAGTCTTCTACTGTCTCTTTAAAACCTGTAAAGGGTGACACACTGCAAATGATTCTAAAGAGTTTTGTTAGGTAGACTGAGTGGCTATGCACCCCATTTAAGTGCATGATTGAACAACTTCAAAGGTACAGCAAAGAACTTTAATTTCTCCTTGCAGCAAAAACTGCATACTGTACCATGATTTTAATAAATGTGAAAAAGAACTGGAAGCCCTATGAAGAAAGTTGGAAATGTGCATCTAACCTGGGGATTTACTTCAGGACATATGGTATCCCACAGTCATTTAAATGCCATTCATAACCCTCACAACAGAATGGCACTGACAGATTACATCTTCAACTATCAGGACCTTCCGACTTTTCTCAAGTTGTTTCTAACTGTTCATTAACTACTTTACTTCTGTCAAAAATACAGATAAGCCTGACAACAATAATTAATACCTGGACAAATTTCTCAAGGACTCACTGTAGTGTCTGAAAGTCTGAGCAAGATAGGGCAGTTCTTAATACTGCAATTAAATTTTACCTGAAAAAGTCCTGGAATTTACCATCAGAACCAGTATAATAACTGCCCCTAATACAGTATCTTTGCTTAACATTATCATAACAACATTCAAGATCATAAAGACGACCACAAAAAAATGTCTTTACAGTAAAGCGCAAACTAGTAACCATGGAAACAAACAAGAATTAATCCTCCCCTGTTATAAAAGTAGGAAGACTTCATCCACAACCTTAAAAAAAACTGCCTCCACTGAGACATATGATATATACAGGAAGTGCACTGGATGATCTTTGAAGAAACTGGTAACAGAAGACAATATCAAAAAGCAGGTGGAAGATATAGCTAAACTGCTAAAGATCAAACACATACACTCTACAGAAGGAAGCACTAAACTCTTAGGATCAACCACTGCTAGGCATGCTGTTGTAAAGATCTGCTGCCTACAAGGAATCCTCACCGAGTTCTCAATCGATAGCAATAATAAATACAGTATATTCTTACCTCTCTTAGGAATGACTGGAAGGTTTAAGAAAATTAAGAGATCATAGTGTCTCTAAACACTTGAAAATTCTTAGTAGAAAATGTCAGTACTAATAATAAAGAGCTGTTGCTCAGTCAAAATGAGAAACTCAGCATACCAGTTTCAAAAACAAATGTATGCTTCACACAGGGAAGTATCACTCTACCAATCACAATTCAAGCAATAATAGGCAACAGTATGTTGTATTTTCCTAGAAAATACAACAATAATGGAAATATATTAAAATACTGTACATGAAATAAAAGTTTAACAAATGATATGACCTGCAGTATGGATATTAAGCAAAAAAGTACTATAAAATTATGCTACTTCATGGATAACAAAGATACCATAAGTATTTCATTATGATATAATGAAAGAGGAGTTGCATCATTGAAAACAATGTAAAATGACATTACATGCACTATATAATGTTAAAAACAACCATTTCAGTACAAAAACTATTGCGAGACTGTACCCTGTAATACTATGCAAAACTGCACAGTACTGAGATTGCATAAACAACTCTTTTTAAAGGTTCCACAGAGACCTTAACTGACTCGTGACACAAATCAAACAATGATATAAAGATGTCTGTAGAGAATGAACATAAAAACGACAATATTCATACTCAAAATGTCATGTTTCACCTTGTCGTTGTTCAACTAAGCCAGCCATTTGCTGGTACAAGCTCTTGTTCACAGAGCAGCCTGTAGGGGCTAAGCAAATATGTTCACTGAAGCAATTTTCATACCACATGGTCAACGCAACAATGTCATGAGTACCAGCAAATTTTTATAGGAAAATTTATCAACTAAATGCAGGATTTTTCTAAAGACATTTTCTTGTTGCACTGTTGACTTCTGAAGCTGTCATACCCTTAAAACTTCTACGTGTATAGCTAAATAGGGAATGCTTGTAACTGAACAGGTAATTGCAAAGTTACCATATACTATATAGAGACCTCTTTAATCCCTAACCATGGGACCTGACTACTGCTGCCCTACAGAAAGTTCTGAATAAAAAAAACTGACTTTTAAGACCCATAATAGAATGCCCCAGATAACATCTTCCTTATTCTAAATAGCTTATTATTTAAAGAATACACATTTTAAACATAAAAATTCACTAAAAGTATAGCAAAATAAAAACATTTTAAAACACCATATTGGTAAAATAAAATGGAAAAAGCTTTGTGGCTTGAAATACTAATCAGATTTTTTCTTTATCTCTAATCACCTGATTCAGCTAACTTCCACACCATCCTATCAAGAACACATAAAAGCACAAAGCTATCTGTACAAAATGTAAGATTGTGAAAAGCGTACTTTAAAAAAAAAAATACAATCTATTCACAGTTTATAAATAAAAACATCATAAACATAAATATGCTCAAAACTTCTACTTTCAGTTTTGCTCCAGTTAGCAATGTCCACTAGTTTTATCTATAAATTACCATAAGTGCAAACAGTTTGTATACAGGCATTAAAAAGCATATTTCTCCTGTATTTATTTTCATCATTACTTTTTTCAATTTCGTTTTTACTTTCAAATGCAAATATATGTTATGTTAAAGTTATAGTCTATCAGTATTTTGTATGCTAAAAGGTTTTGGATGTGTGAATCTTAGCCTTAAGTTCTGCAAATAATATAAAGCCTAACTTTTTTTGTTGAAATTTAGATATGCTAATACAGTAATAACTTACGAACTTGCTTTCAACTGATCTCTTCTCCCCAATTAATGAGGGCACTGCGTTTATTCAGTACGCTAATTTCCCTTTATATTCTATGAAATGGCTCAATTTTCTAGCTCTCTATTTACTATAATTATTAATTTGATTCTGTTATTACTGGTCTCTCTAATGACATCATGAAGGGTTAAAATACAGTAGAATAAATGAAATTACCTCATCTGTACCAGCAAAATACTCTGCTGCAATTTAAACTATTGTCAAATGCCTTAACACTGCTAACAGTGCCATTCTGATGGTCAATCCACAAGCTATGAAGGCAGATTAAAAGTGCCAGAACATAGGAGATTAGCCAAATCACAGAATTCCAGATTAAAGATGTCACAGAAAGCCATAGTGGAATTTATTCTAGTTCATGATTTTAATATTTACATAGAAAAATGTCACTGACATCAACATCTTTCACTTCTGTGAGAAAGTGTTTTAAGTGGCATTACTACAAATTTAGTAACTGTCACAGGAAAAACTCAATTTTTATTATGTCCTATCCATAGTTTTGGTGGAAGAAAATATCAGCACCAACCTAAGGTTTGCTTGTTACTCATAATACTTACAATTAGCCCACACAATGCTTGATTTGTGCAGTGTCTGACTAATTAGATTCTGCCAATATTGTCAAGCATGTTATGCTTTATTGTTACTCCTCCACAAAAAACAGTTGGTAAAAAATTTGTAATAAATAACATCTAGTGAGGGACTTTGACTTGAACATTTGTAGGAAGTAACACCTAAAGAGAGATTCTGGCTTTGCCTACCAGAATACTAAAAATTATAGTACTGAATTCTTACAAAACTGCAGAGTAACTTAAAATAAGTAACATTACAAATCTTTAATTTCTTTCATTTGTATACATGATACTTGATACAGTCATGAAATATCATTAACACTGCAAGTCAAGTTTTCTATAAAAACTCAATTCATATAAAAACATATCATTAGACTTAACAATTATTTGAGAAAAACTTGAAATGACAATCTCTACAGGTGTGGTGCTGAGAAAATGTTGTACATCACATTTTTGAACTCCTAAGATGTTGTACTGTAAAAACAATTGTAATACTGTTGTAAATTGAAAACATTTCAGGTTTAGCACTACATTTCATGTACCAAGTATGGTAATAAGGTACTGCATGTGTTACGTTAAACTACACGACTTCATTGTTAAAAGCTCATACATCAGTAATATACTGTACTGAAAATCTCAAGTCAAGCATAACATTTGCATCATTGCAATTATAAAGAACATCTACAATAGCTATACCTGAAGCATAACTTACTAAATCCCTTTAATATTCTTGCCTTTTGAACCAACATAGAATAGATACCCAGATGACTTGGCAACCACCCACAAAGACTACCCTTGCCTGCGGTGGTAGAAACCTGAAGTTAATCAAGGCAGATGGGATCCAAAAGACACTTGCAGTCTGTCAAAGAGAAAAAAGAATACTGAATGTAGTGGTCAAACTGACCAACACAAAAACCTGTTTGACATTATTGCTGCAGCAATTAAATTTGTTATCTATCACTAGTAAGTAACCCATATAATTTAGGACCTCTTAGTTTTAAAACCTACTGCAATCTTTGCTATGTCACAGGTAATTCCGAAGGCTAGCTTTTAAACACTCACTGAAACTGTGGTTCACCTGTAGTATATATTTATCTAAAGCTACGCTTATAAGTCTAAACTGTTGTTCACAAGGAAGTAACAACACAGCTTCAATGGTCACAAGATACCTGAAGATAATTTCAATGATAATCTGCACTATGATGGTGCAAATGAACCAAGAATATTTTCTCTAGTACCTAAGTGTAAACTCTCCACGTCTTTATACCCATCCAACGGCTGAGGTCACTGCTAAATACCAGTAACAGCCACACTGTTCATGAAGCCATGACAACTCAATTTCTCACATACAAATTAATGTCTGTGTATGAAAGTGTCCTGACAGTGATATCTCATGCTGTTACAAATAACATACAATTTTATCAAAACTCAGGCAAACACCTGTCTAGCTACAACACCTGAATCTCAGTTTCCAAATTATGGTGTTCTAAAATTCTACAGCTTAGCTACATCAGACTATAGATCAACTCTCAAACAGAACATACATATCTCAACTGAGGGAAGCCTACAGGTCCTTGTGGGGAAAGAAAGGTGTTGACCAAACACCAGAAATGCTTTGGAAAATAAAATTATGAGAAGAAAAACAAGTTACTAGATTTTACTGGCAGCCTTTAACCAATTATGTTGAAACTTGGGTATGGCACAGATTGAAAATAAAGTACGTGCCCACAATCTGGGGCCAACTCACTGGTAACAAACCCCCACCGGCCTGAACACACATACACCCTTGCATACTACTCACTGGTGTAAAAGAATAACAAGAATACGCAAAATTTGGAATAAACAAAAATTCACTCATTTAAGCCAACTCTATATGCAGAAGTATGCAGTAACAGCCTTACCGTGCAAAACATAATTCTGAATTTATAAAATATGAAACTGAACATGAATGGCATAATAACAGAGATGAATTTATACAATACCACAATCTACAGTTTCTTACAATCTTTCGCAAGCAATAAAGCCCAATAAGAAAATGGAAAATTGAAAGAACCATGAATGAAGTAACAAATCAATATAATGAATTCAATATACTAATAAACTGATATGAATGAAAGGAATATTCAAGCAAGTGGAAGGCATAAGATGCCAGACCCTACCTGCCTACTTTAACACTGAACTGCAAGCAAAAAGTAAAATGCAGCCACTATAAAAAAGAGAAATTGATAAAATGAGATAAACACTATGGAGAGCGACATACAGTACTGGAAGCACTGATCAAAACACTCAAGATAAGCATTCCTGACAAGAGTCACGCATTTCATCTTCACGAGACGCACAAAAGCGAAGAGAAAAGGGCTTCACATGCAGAATTAAATCTACGCAATTTCTTTACCTCGCTACTTGGTGCAATTCTAGTCATTCACCTCAACTTACCAAGAATGTCGGTACTACCTTCTTCCTCCATTCTTCCAACAGGTCTTCCTTTCCTTCCATGGCACTCATACCTTGTATGGAAAATTCTTAAATTAATTTCACAAATAACAGTTAACTGTCACTTCTGAAAAACATCAAGTAAAGAACAAAAATAGCATTAAAGGCATTGCCATCAAAAGAATTTCTATTCTGAGTCCCAGAAACTAAAATCTTGCACAGAAAAATTTAGGCATGTAGTATTCCACTGCACTCTTGCATGAAAAACAATTCAAAACCTTTACTGTACCTACAGGCCATTTAAATGGACAGTTAATCACCAAATTAAATAAAAAAATATTTATCCTGTAAGTCAATGCTAAACTTTTAACATGCTTGCTCCAATGTACCAGTACATGATAACCAGCAGAACTGAATTGAGTACAGAATTTAGGCCAAAGGCCAAGCACTGTGACCAATGAGGTCATTAAGTGCTGAAATGGAAACTGACAGTCAAAGTTTAAAAGGTGTAACAGTTGGAAAACCTTGTAGTTGCACTATGAATCAACTGTTAGGAGAGGGTGGAAAGTAAGATGGAAGAAAGAGGATATGAAAGAAGGTACAGTAAAAGGAACGAAAGGGGTTGCAGCTAGGAGCCGAAGGCACTCTGCAAAGAACCTTATGTAATGCCTACAGTGCACTAACCCCCTACAGGGGATAACCAGTAGAGTCAAATCAACAAAAACTAATTAAAATGTTACTTTTCATTCTCCTCAACCTGAATTCTACTCTCACATTTAGCAAAAACATATCATTATGATCCAATAGCTAAAGGCATCCCTAAAAATTCCCAGATACTTCACTAAATACTTAATATAAATGGTATATTTAGCCTGTGTTTTGTATAATTTTGTTAACCTCGACAAAAAAGGTCTCCATTATTAAAATGAGTGTTCAAACATTTTAAGATGATGGACATGCTGCACTGTTTAAGTATAGCTAAGAAGAATACTTCAGGGATAGGCATACCATATTACTAGGAAACTAAACTAAGCTGCAAGAGTTCGTCAACAAGAAAGTACCTTGAATCTATAATTAATACATCCAGCTATACAAAACAGAAATGGCATTGCATCACAGCACCTACAGACTAAAGTCTAAAAGGTGCCAAGACCAAAAATTAGTGTTTAAGATTAAGCAATTGCGCAAATATACTGTACCAGGTCAAATTCAATTGACTCCACTAGATACAAACAATTCGTATCAAACAACTTACCCACGTAAAAAATTGTAAGGTTCACTGGAGTTATGATCAATGCATCACATGCTATCTTTGGCACAACTACTTTCATTGCAGTTCCAACAAATTTAGAATCTAGGAATTTGTACCTGAAATTATAGTATGTGATTATAAGAAAATTAATCTGAAAGGCAAATAACTGACAATTTATGATTTATAATACATGTCCAAGGTACTCTGTAAGAGTAGTCTGATCAAGCCATTATATATGGCTACCTACTGCAAATAAGCATAATACAGTACTGTACCTACGAAAATGTTAAATTCTGTAATTATGTTACAGCAAACTTTTCCCATACATATGCAAGTGTAAATATCTTGCCATGATATCAAATGATAAAATGTACCGAATACTGAACCACGTTCATAAAGGCTTCACACACAGACACAGTGCGTCAAGTCAAAGACTGATTTGTCGTAAAATATCCTAGCATGGACTATTGGTTATCACAAATGCTACCATGATCTTGAATTAAGGCTTGATTCTTGTATGCAGAACCAAGAGCTTAGCACAGCAAATGAACACTTATGAAATCTCAGGCTGGAGGTATATGACTGACAAACACCCCCAACAGTTCAATACCAGATTCAAACTTCAGTTACTGTACTACTATTCTGGAAAAACTGCAAACATACCGATAATTATAACACAATGCAGTATACTATACTGTGTTTACTAAAAGGAATTACCCCTTAACAAAAAATAAAAGATACAGTACTGCACTTCATATGCAGTTTAATTTACTTACAATCACAGTTCAAATTTGGTCATTGTGATAAAACAATCAGGATATTAAGTGGAAAATAGGTACATTAATCTTACAGTTGAATTTACAAGACAAATGCTGTACTCAGAGTAAAACTTCATAAACTACTGTATTATACATTAAATACTGTATCCATATTACAAAAACATTGTACTTTACTACAGTACCTACTCCACAAGTCATTCATACCTTTAACATTTAAAAAATTGTGCAATTCAATAATGTATGCATTCTTCTACCAAAACTACTGTTACTCAAAAGTACTGCACCACACTGCAACTGTACACCCAGAATTGTCCAGTCATTGTGTGACAATTACTGTAGTATAGAGGGAACAAATAAGTCCAAAGGAGTTGCATACAACTGAAATGTGGTTCTGGGAATGGTTCTTTGCTTAACCTAAGTTAAGCTACCACAAAACCCTAACCTAGTCTTGCAATTTCCTTAGCCTATTATACATTTAGCATATTATACAATCAAATCAAACCAAAAATAATTTAATGCATTTCATTTACATTCAATGGGTGGATGCATGTGGGAAGAGTAGACTAGCCTTTAGAACTTGGTTCCTCACAGTGAGTTAGGAAGGTAATTAACATCTCAGGAAAATTGCTTCACAAACCAGAGTACTAAAGTTAAATCATCAGTAATTACATCTTAAAATCAAGTACTGCAACATAAATAAATGCACATAGATGAAAAACTAAGTAATGAAATTTGTAATTTGTTGTTAAAACCACAGGTAAAGCAAGGAAAATAATGGGAAGTGGAAGATACATGATTATTCAGTCCTAATTTTCTTTGCTACTAATGTTCAACCTATCCAAATAATTACAATGCCCACAAACTTTGCTGGGTATTTGTAACAAATTTGACCACAGGCTAAATGAACAAAAGATTTTGTCTAAAGTTGAAAAACATTGTGAGAAAACCTGCATGTTTTAAAACCAAACCCTATCAACTCTCCCTTTTCACATTTTAAAGTATGTATCCACTATAGAACTAAGTAACAAATGGTGCCATTTGAGTTGCCCAGTCTTCCTTCCTTCTACACTGATCTCATTTTCCAATACCTTTGAGAACTCTCACTGAAACCTCTCAGTACTGTACCCCGTTTCTTCCCATCGTATTTTTATCCTACCCTTTCAGTTTTGTGCTATTTAATTTAACACTCTCAATATCACTGCTTTTGACTGGTAATGAATATGTTTATGTATTCTGTGAAATAGCTTATCATACATATAAAGCAAATCAATGAACTGAAATGCATATTGGTACATAATTGGGACAACAATTTATAATCCCAAAACAGCTTTAGCAAACTGGCACAATAAATGACAACTATGTAAGCTGAGGGACGAATAAAAAGCAATACATTTACTGTTTTGCAAGGGCAGAGATGGAGGGTCTATGTCCATGCAACTGTAAACTTTTTAGCATTTTTTTTTAAAGGTACAAGACTAAAATTTCCTTGAGGGTTGAGTTACCAGTTTCTTTTAAATCCCTTTCATTCCTCTCTTCCTTCTTCACACTTAAACAGAAGATATCGATGCAGACTATCCAGACAACATTTAGAAATTAAAAAAAAATTCACTATGGATGTATGAAAGAAAAAAGATTTCTCTTAAGATATGTGAAAAAATCACCAAAATCTTCGGATATGTGAAAAATCACCAAAATATCAGTGAAAGCATAGGGTTTTGCTATCTCACAAAACATACCCTAGAGGACCACTTCTATAACCTGACTAATCTTAAGCAGGCGACATGACATACCAGTGTTCCCAATATCACAGAGCTGCACCAAACAGTATGATGATATGTCATTTCAAAACATTATTCAGCATCACTTTATTATTCCTCTGGATCATCACCTCATCACAAGTACATCACTGAATCTCTTATCTCTGAATGCAGAAATTCCCTAAATACCGCTAATGACAAAACCTAATTTTAAGCATTTGGAATTTAGCATACTTCCTTCACCCTCCCTATTCAATAGCAACTTACTGTCAGGAAATTTGTGAATCTTTTACCACATCTGAAATCTTCTCTTTCCAACATTAATAATGCCTTCTCCTTGCCTTCCTTAGAGATTGTTCTAAGGTTATCAAACACTGACCTCGACTGCATTCCCATCAACATCCACTTTCAACATCGAAAAATTTTAAAAATTAGACTTCTGAAGAAACCATGGTACCAGAAATGAAAAAATATTTATCAGATTTGTTAAGATACTGAATAACTACTACAGACAAAACATCACCTGCAGTTAATCTAAATGCTCTAGCCTACATACCAGAACTTATCATGCTATTAATACACATCTGATGTATTCAATTCCTATTACTACTAATGATGATCTATTGTCTGAAAACTTTATGAATGCATAACATTATACACAAATACTTAAAGGAGCTGTGTTTGTGAAAGTAATAATTACCATAAATGCCAGAAGCAATATTCACCAGGGAAGCTATCTTCAATATATGTCTAAAAAATTACTGTATTAAACTTATCATGTTCCTGTAATGCTGCTCATTTAGGGTACCCTTCGAGGTTTACTCAACTTCATAGGTGACTCACAAGTGAGGACCATTCATCTTAAAGCTAAATACTGCTCTGCAAAACATACTCACTCAAAGAAACCAAACTTATCATCTAAACATCTAACTGCTTCATCAACTGTTTACAAAGATGGCATAAAAGCAACTTCTTGTAAAGACTTTCAATCAGAAATTCTGGTCCTCTGCTTGTACAGCCATGAGTCTCTGACAGTGTTCTGAAAGCTAGCAAAATATAATTCCCTATCCTCATTACCTTTAACAAAGACTTTAAATAGGAAACTTCCTGAAGGAAAAGAGCAAGATTAATATACCTTCTAAAGAACTGAGAATAGAACTGAGAATATTTTTTTTTACATTTTTATACTAACAAATAAAACTTCGGTCCCATCAAACAGGTTAGGAATTCAGAAGTACATGTAAGATGATAAATACTCATTTCAAAAACTACAGTGAAACCCCCGTATTCGCGAGGGATGCGTCCCACACCCCCCCACGAATGGGTCAAATCCGCGAATGCTTAAAACCCCTCTAAAAACACTTAGAACTGCCCATTTTGATAGCTTAAACACAGAAAAACCCTGTAAAAATGCTTATACCTGAATATTTTAATAGTTTTATCACAAAAAGTGCACTTATTCATGAAAATTATATGAAAATACAGTAATTAGTGAATATTTCTGTGAAAAATACCGCGAATGGGCGAATTTTCCGCAAATGATGGCTAGATATGTTCCACAGAGAACCCCGCAAATGCGTGAGTCCGCGAACGTTGACAACGTGAATACGGGGGGTTCACTGTACTTAAATTTTTAAATAGTAAATGCAAAATCACAGCTGCTCCACAGAATAAGAATGCTGTAATTTCATAATTTAACGCCTCACTTTACCATATACACAGTACATTCTAGTCTTAGAACATTTTATGATGCAGCCATGTTAATCATTAAAAATTAGTGAACTATTAAAACAGGTTTAGCTCCACCAAATGACATTTTACCTCTTAACAGATTCTCTGTTTATCTACCATTTATATAATAAACGACGACCTTTTTCTTCAAACTCCTTTAAGCATTGGTACTTATACAGAAATGTTAGTTTATCCACCGTACGTTATAGCCAACATCAAGCATGCACCCTTCAGAAAAAACACACAATCACTGCAAGATGACTATGAAAATGTTCGCTCCACTGTGAGGGCAATTTCTGAAAATAAACTTTGAAATTTATAATGTATGAAATGCAAAAAGATGCCTTCTATACCGTATTATTGTACACATTCACAATAAACTTTTAAAAAGCTACTTTGGAGAGAAAATTTTCTTTGGCTATCCAGAACAAAGAAACAAGTTACCACACAAAACCAAGCTCTCACCAGTGGCACAAGACAGCACTCCAAGATGTACCCATGATAGCGTAACGATACAACTGCACAACATCATAACTTTTGACGGCGAAGCCATTCTGTCTTACCTACCAGAGATGTAATAAAAGATCCTCCTCAATAGCACACTATGAATCACATAAGGAAATTAATGTATGTACTGTGTATAAAACCAAACAAGGTAAGAAACAGAAAATTAAAGCTACAATGTGTCACTAAAATGCCTTCAACCACCTCTACAAGGGTAACATACTTGCTATTACACTTTCAGTGTAAGGAAAACAAAAGAAAATCACTCCATCAACCTTATTCGTAACAAGTCGGTAACTATGACTCATGCCGTTACCAGTAAGATTGAAATTTTGATACTGTTTGAATTTTACCTACTGAAGACTAATAGCTAGTGAGGCACTGTTTTATAACAGTACCATATATCAATATCGTCATGCTTTGAAATATAAAAGAAATGTATTACCAATAACCAATACTCCACTTAAACATAACATTCCTTAAAAAAGGACATTAGGACTGACTTGTGCATCATCTTCAACATATGGTAAATACATGTTAACTAGTTTTACCTGGAGAGCCTGAAAGCACTACTGGAATGGGATACAAGAACAGCACTCAATAGTAACCGTTTGGGATTACAATAAGTTTGTCATATCTAATTCAAAATGAATTTTGCTGAAAAGGAAGGAACTTTTAAAGACTAAACCTGACACACTTATAAGTGCAGAAGTGCAAAATACAATATTCAGGGTTTAATCTTAACACATGTGTTTTAATTATGTATACAGTATCATTATAAATAACTTATTCATTTAAATGTCCATTCCCTATCTACATTTCCACCCAAGAGAAAACTTACACAGCTGGTCACTTATACTGGCCTGACTTCCAAACATGATCAAACTGAAGCCTCCACTTCAACAGTGGAGTAAGTTACTTTTCCTACCCCTGAAATATCATCACATGAGTGCCTAAGTCAATAACCCAGAAATTATTATTAGAGACAGTCAAAGAAAAGCGCGAAGAGAATAAAAAATTAAGAAATCTGCAAAGAATAAGGAAGGAGACATAAATAAGCAGAATTACTCAACTCAAATCACACATTATATTTCTGAATTACGTAAACACTTCACCCATCAAAAACTTATTTATAACCTACATAATGAAAATACAAACTCTTATTATTTTGCATTAACCATACAGCATCTATATTAGTGGAAGAGAAGCACCATGTGCAGTCAACATCAAAGATATAGTAAATGTGCTACAAGGATATTTCTACACATCAGGAATTACAATTTCTATGACATATCTTTCTGTGCTTTTAACTAATCGAGCAGTGTGATATAATTAAATGGCAAAAAGCCAGGTGCAATTAACTCAACAAAACTGAAATAAAAAGTTGCAAATCAAACAGTAACGCAGGCTCACAAAAGCAAGTTCCCCCTAAGAGTGAATGCATTTGTCCTGTGAAGACAGTCAGCCATAAAATTTGCTATTACAGTCCCTCTATGAGGAAGTTAAAAGTTAAGTATATCTTAGTTTAACCAGACCACTGAGCTGATTAACAGCTCTCCTAGGGTTGGCCCGAAGGATTAGATTTATTTTACGTGGCTAAGAACCCACTGGTTACCTAGCAACGGGAACTACAGCTTATTGTGGAATCCATACCACATTATGACGAGAAACGAATTTCTATCCCCAGAAATAAATTCCTCTAATTCTTCATTGGCCGGTCGGAGAGTCGAACGCTCGGCCAACAGCGTGCTAGCTGAGAGCTCTACCCACCCCTCCAATGAAGAACTCCCTCTATGAGTAATAGTGATCCACTTTACAGAAACAGTATTCTGAATTCTGACTTTTTTCCAGGTAAGCAATACTATTTAGTTTGCTACTCTTTTGTGAATTTAGGATGGGTTTGGTTTTCATTTAATAACAATGATCTTTCAGCTTACAAATTAAGGATTTACTGAAAAATTATAGTCATGTAGTTAAATTTGTCCCCTAACCTAATCCTAGTGAAACTAGAGGCACTGGGCATCTTTCTTAAGTGTCCAACTCATGTCCACTTTCACATGGGCTGTTTAAGAAAATATAGAATGTAAAAGTTATGTTGTTTGGCCATTTAAAAAATTACATAATTCATTTATTAAAATACAAAGGGGAAATCCTACATTGCATTAAACTCATCCTAACCAATATTCCATTGATGAGTCTAAACTGAAAAAGAAAAATTCTTCCTCACTTAAAGTGCATATGAGAACAAAAAAGAATAACTGATAACTACTTTTACCATCTCATACAGTCTCGTTGAAAATCAATTGTAATACACATCAATCTAAACCATTACCACCAGACTCACAGCCCATATTAAGCAAGGTGGCAATAGACCATTTATTCATCTGACTGCCTTTGCACTCAAGTTTCAGTCTCTGTATCTCTTACCACAACTATCCTACCTCATGGATAGAATATCTTTAGATACTCATAGCTCCTACCTGACCAAGGTCCTTTCATTACTTAAGAAAAAGTAGAAAAGTCTGGAAACATACTGTACTGAAGGCAATTACAGGAATTGTGATATACTGTACAGTTAAAAGCAATCATGTAGCTGAGTTCATACCACAGCTGAACCACATTAATACAGTACTGTGATGCTGCAGAGATATACAAACTTGCAGCCCCAAGGGCAAACTTCAGCTTTCAAGTTATCGGACTGAATTGAATTGTATACAGAATTTAGGCCAAAGGCCAAGCACTGGGACATATGAGATCAGTCAGCAGTGAAATGGAAACTGATAGTAAAAGGTTTGAAGGTGTAACAGGAGGAAGACCTCACAGTTGCACTATGAATCAATGTTAGGAGAGGGTGGAAAGTCAGATGAAAGAAAGAATATGAGAGGGGGTACAGTAAAAGGAACCAAAGGGGTTGCAGCTAGGGGCCGAAGGTATGCTGCAAACAACCTTAAGTAATACCTACAGTGCACCGCATGAGGCGCACTGACAACACTACCCCCCTAAAGGGCCTTCAAATTATCAGGAATTAAACTGACACCTTGAGCCCTAACCATGACAAGAAAATGCCTGCACTGATATGGTCATTCAGTACCCTACTGAAAACACAGCAAAGAGGAAATAAAATTTTCCATAGTAACACTTTTCATCAAACAGACAAAATATACCCTCATGATTCCTTCAAAACTTTGGGACAAGGTGACTGGTTAACTAACTTTATGGAAAACATCTCGCAAGTTCCTACTTGTTTAACTTTACCCAATGCTGACAGGACATACACAATCTTGTAAGATTGTGTATGTGCCTGGGTCAATCTCAGTAATAGTAATCAAGATGAAATATTTGCTTGTTCAAATGAACTCTGCTAAGCTATGACAAAATTTTGTCCTGTTACCTATTCAAAGCCAAATAAAACTGATCTTAAAATGAACATTGCTTTTGTGAACCTGCATAGACTTGACAAACAAATAAAAGGACACTTCTATATCACAAAAGAGAGCAGGGATCCACAGCACTGAGGCACCAAGAAAAACAGAAAACAGAAGCAGTCTCATAGTGTACAGAATAAGCTAAATCAATCATAGCCTATGTTAAAGATAAATGTAAAACTCTGGAAAATCTGATTTTACAATCCTCTAAAAATGTGGTAGAAGTGCGAATGGTTATCAATTCTGATGTGCTTCTGCCAGTGCTTCTACTAAACAGAAAGTGCAACTCTACCTCTTGAACTTTCAAAACACTTCTGCATGCAGTCATCCTTCCTTAAAAATACAGTATATTCTGAAAAAAAAAAAACTATATACTACACCTAGTCCCACTCTGGGAGAGCTAAATAACATGGGGCTACTTTATACTTAACTGGGGCCCAAATGAAGGTTACATAAACAAAACAACCTCATATTCAAAATAAAATAACCTCATATTCAATGTTAAGTGTAATACACAAGTAGAAACTGCAGGGATTTTGTAGTGTTGGAAAAACAACTAAAGTCATGGACCCACAATCATTCCTTTCCTAATTCAAAAGGACTCTACAAAAAAAAGTTACTTTGTGCATTACATATTCTTATCTAAAGAAGCAACTCTGAATGGAGATCAAGAAAAATCTAAGCAGTTTTTTCCCAAAATCCACATATAGTACTGTGCAAGATAGTACAGTACTACAGTACTGTATGGTGATAAAAACTCAACTGCTTGGTAAACTCTTTCACAGAAAGGCCCTAATTCATTACCCCACTTGCAGAATTACCTGCAACATGATCATGTTAACCCTTTCAAATTCTAAATAGTACATAAAATGACATCATGCATATATCATCCCTTGAGATAATGATAACGTTTAATGATAAAAAACTACCAGTAATCATAGATATTTTGACATCACACAGCACCTTTAAGTTACCCACCGAACCTGAATGTGGGCAGATAGTGTGTGCTGACAAAGAAAAGGATAAATTCAGCAGAGCACCCTACATACAAATCTCAATCTGTAACCAGGTTCTAACCATCAACTGGGAATAAGAAATTCTAAACTTCTACCTGGTATGGTCAGATGCTAGGAATTTCCAGAGTGCAAACCTACATCATTAAATCATAGCGCAGTACTCCTCATAATATATTCCTTTAAAGTGTCCTACCAGTCCCTAACTCAATATGGTAAACACTGCAATATTACAATACGTACAGTACTTTAAAATTAAGCCAGCAAAGAGGTAGAGCAAAGGTAGTACAAATTAAGCTAATTAAAAAATGAAATAAAAATAAATATCATACGCATGGTAGAGGATATGAGGGAAGACACAGGTTCCCATGACGCCATAACGAGCAAGTGTTCCCGTGTCGTAAGGTTGTGGAGTGGAGCCTTTAGGAATCTAGAAAATACACACACACACTAATTAAAAATAGTAATTGAACCTACTCTTAGCAGTAGGGCTGGTAAATAAAAATCTCTTCAAACTTAATGAACTCATAGGCATCAAATCAGCTAAAAAGAGGTAAATATAAAAAAAAATGTCAAAATACTGTATACGTAAATTCACACTAATACACAAAATATTACTAAAAAGGTAACTGCAAATGAACAGATCAAAGTAATAGCATTTTTGTGAAGTATCCAATCAAAAATCTTTAAACAAATAGAGATACTTGAGGCTAGAGAGAGAGCAAATCTAGTACATAAAACCAAAACTTTGCTTTAAAAAATTTCAAGAAATATAATAGTACTGCATTAACTCACTTCACCTTTATTTTCAAGAGGAACACACACTTTCTGATTTCCCACAGTGAATCTGAGGCATACCTGCAAAGGTCTAAGCAAACCATAACAAACTATGATCACTTACCATACTGATTAACCATAATGATTAATAGAAAATGAGAGAATTAAACCTTACTGAACCAATAACAAAAACTGATGTCAGTCATTAACTGAGACCAAAGATTATGATGGCCCTCACATTCATATCAAACCAAAGGATAACTTACCATTACTTTATTGTTCATAGTTTGCTGGAAGAACTCGGCTCCAGTATACAGCGTTCCATAGACGACAACATTCCCCACAACAGGTCTCTTGGCCATAGAGGCTCGTAATGCTCTAAAAGCTTGCATCTTTCAGGTGTTGTTCTACAGCTTTTCCGTTTGTCTTGACTAGTTATTTCTTGAAAGTTCAAAGCTGCCACACATTCATCTTGTCCTCTTCAACATGCCATGATAAAAATATTTGACTAGAAAAAGTTTCCTCTTTTGTACTTTGTTGAGCAACTGTTATTTATTCCCTTGAAATCACTGGCACCTGGAAAACAAGATCTAAATTTATCTTCTTATAAAAAAAGTTTTAACATCAAAAAGGTGAGCAAACAAAATGCCAATCTAATTTGAAAAAATTTTTTGGTATAAAAAATATAAGGAGGAAAGATAGTATGGAGCAGAAAATCAACACAACCCCATTAACATATCTTGAAATAAGAATGATGGTAAAACCTGAAATAATATTCAGATATGAGTATTGCCTGATGGATTCATGCCTACAGGAGGGGGGTATACATTTTTAATCTAACAAACTGACAGAGCAAAAGCATCTTACAAGAGTACAGTACTGTAATACAGTTGATGCAGGACATCACACCTCAACTGTCAATTTTGCATGCTTTGGCTCATGTTATTGGGATCTATGGTTCCCTTATTCAGGTAGAGTAATGCACCCTTGCCAATTTCATGATTGTTAGTTTTATTTTTATAGATTTTTCTCACTAGTGTGACATAGCCTAACCCAGTGGTTCTCAACCTTTTTATTACCACGGCCCCTCTAAGAGCTGGTCCTTCCCTCCACGGCCCCCTTGTAGCTATGAGTTAAATTCCCTCCCAGATTAGGAGGAAAATAAAAAAGAGAAAGGGAAGGAGTTCAAGGGACAAGAAGGGAAGTAAATAATTACAAAATAATGGTAAGCCTAGCAAGTCTAACTAGAGCGGTAGACTATAGGAAACTAACCTTAAAAGACGATACTTTTCACTTTTTTTATAAACTTCTGAATATTAGTTCCTCACTCCTGTTAAGAAAATAACGAATATAATTCTAGAATTTTAAAATTCTCCCTAGGACTCGCGCCTCCCCTGGAAATTGCTGACACCCCCCCCTAGGAGGGCGTGCCTGCCAGGTTGAGAACCACTGGCCTAACCTGTCACTATCATGACATGATCTGGCATGTCACCAGTGTGACATGGCCTACCCTTTCACTAGTGTGACATGACCTAACCTTTCAGTGTGACATGGCCTAACCATCACTAGATTAACATCATCGACCTGACACTGGTGTGACATGGCCTAATCTGTCAATAGGTGTGAAGTAGCCTAACCTGTTAATAGGTGAAAAGGCCCCACTTTTCAATAAATGTGAAATGGCCTAACCTGTTAAGTGATAGATGACCTAATCAGAAATATATTCCTACAAGAACTGGTACATGTGAATGTACTCTCCTACCAAAAAAAAAAAAAAAAAAAAAAAAACCAAAGCATCAAAATTAACAATAATAGAAATTGGCCTATACATTTTTTTTATACTTTTGAAAACCATCATCTCCAGTTTTCTTAACTCATCACCACTTACAATATCAAAACCCAAAATAATCTTAAAACCCTACTTTTTTTTTTATACTGTTAATGTAGGCTATTAGGTAATGCCAGTACTATAAACCTGAGCCCTAGGTATCCAACATGAGAAGACTTATGATTTCTCATATTCAATCCACCACTAACCAGCCTTGGGTGAACTTTTTATTATAACCCCTGTCATAGCCTACAATACTTTGAATCATCTCTGAAATCATATTTGAGCATTTGCATACATTACCAACACAATTTTCATTAGACAAAATGAACAAAATGGTGCGTGACAAGTGAGCAAAATTTATATATATAACACTCAAGCAGTCTCAGCATACCTGTTCTCCTAGCTGCCTGTCATATTGGATCCAACCAATTGATCAATACAGCAATGCAAAAAATCCTATCTTAAACCAGACTATGATAAGTTAAGCAAGCTTAACAGGCTTGTGTAATTAACTAAAGTTCCTTAATTACCAATTTGGTAATATTCTCCCACAAATATTTTATTAATATCCTGAAACACTTCTCAGGAGAATGTGTTGAATTTTTCATGATGCAGGTATCATTTAATGCATTTGAAAACCGAGGAATAATAAAGGGCACTGTTTTCAAACAACTTTTTTTATCATTTAAAGTGATGTACCAATAGATGGGCCAATGTGTGTGTGTGTGTGTGTGTGTGTGTGTGTGTGTGTGTGTGTGTGTGTGTGTGTGTGTGTGTGTGTGTGAAGCCCTCTATGAACCTAAAAGGAGACCTAATGGTTAAGGACATAGCCTAAACTGCAATCCACCACACCAAATCTGTCACATGGAAGTGACTTAATATAACAGAAACGCGTAAGTCACCAATCATGCACAATTTCATTTTTACACATTTCCTTGCAGTATTTTCACAAACTATCACTTCAGGTTCTTGTGATCCCTCATTAACCTGCCATCAAATATATCACCTCCGTTAATGGCTAGATGGGTTTTGAAAAATTTCGAAGTGTGGGCACTTTTCACACTTGCAACTAATTATCAAGATCCGCAAAAAATTTTTAAAAACTATTTTTGTATGAGCCCCCTCTGTCGAAATTTCATCACAGACTGGGCTATTAGGTTAAATTAGTGCATATCTGTAAAGGAATATTTTTAATATTTCACCCTGCTCTAAGTACCGGAGCATTTCATCAAAACTGACCTATTTGGGAACCACCATGGCTTAGCTTACTATACTTAGTTAAAGTTTCAACATATTTGAACATCTGCACAGAAGTCCAGATTTTCACTGGGCTGAGTGAACGACTGTGCAAATCTGGCATAAATAACGTAGTAGTATTTCTAACATAGCCATTCAGCTTGTCTACAGTGGGCACAATTTGACCAATTGATCAATACGAACTTGCGGCAATGCAGAAACCCCTAACCTTAAACAAGGTAAGCTTTATTTAGGGAGCCTTACCAGGCTAATAATTTAGCCTAAAGCTCAGTATTGTCCAATTAGATAATATTTACCAATCAAAACTTTAAAACAGTACTCACATAGCTCCGCAGGTAAGTGAATATTACATTTTCGTGAAGGAGCTGTCATTCAATGCAGACGAAAACTACCGCATATTTACCTGCACCGTTCTCAACACCCGATTTTTCTTTGTTCCATGGATATGTTAGAATTCAAAAACTCTGATTATTTGCGCGATCATTACAGTGAATACGAAGTATAGGAAGGAAAATGAGAAAATAAATACTGTACAACTTAAATCAAGGATAGGAAAGTTTCAAACTGTCCATATAGGCTATTTGAACCTAGAACAAATTGTAAGTCAGGCTAGAGAGCATTTGTACACTGCACCAAGATTATACAACAAAATACCGCCTGAAGTGAAGAGCATACAAGAAGAAAGCAAATTTAAAAAAAGAAAAGAACTAAAAACTCCTATTCTGCAGGAGCTACGATACTTCGAGGAAACACTGAAAGACAATTATTAAATATAAGCAGCACCATATTTTGAAAACGTACATGGGCCCGCCAGAGAGGGAATTATCCCTGTGGAGGGTTGTACATAAAACCAAACAGTGAAACGATGTAAATACAAACTCATCCATGTACATCGATCTACTTGTAATTAATCGACGGAATAAATGTATGTTACCAAAATTATACTGTATAAAATGCTTGCAATGAAGAGAACTAGCCTTGAGGGAGCCATTAAAATGACGTCATATACTGTACATTTAGATTGATTACCGGCTTTATTTGTTCACCGGCCAAAATTTCCCTGAATTTTATAAATAAGTACTTAGCCATTAAAATGACGGCATGTACATTTAATTTCGGTAATGATGTCCTATAAGTCAATTGCATGTTCACCGCCCTAATTAGCTCTGAATCTAATTTTACCTGCTTTACAACTTACTGTAAAAGGCCATGCCATTTATCATGAGGGGTTTAAGCTGTCAAATTCGCAAATATATCACAGTAACCTTGTAAGAAACATCCCTATGCATCATTACCTAAAATTTCAGTGGCAGAAAGAAAATATTGGAAATCTAAAACAAGAGATGAACTTAAATGGTTTCAGCGTTCCCTTCTATCTTCTCAGATTTGAAAAAACAAATCTTCAATCACCAATGAGCTTATTCTTGCTTAGATAACACACTCAAGGCAGGATTTGTGATTTCGAACATTGGTTATGAGTTTCATTTTCATATTTTCGTCATAAGATGTTACATTTTTTAGTTTTTATCATTCGTCAATGACACTAACTACTGTATGAAGAGAAACAGATTAGCTTGTCTATTTATGGCGCATAAATTCAGACGAATTTACAGATAATATAAATTTCCAATATAAGCCATCTAAATTATTTAGTCACTGGTTTCCTTTCTTTCTGTGAGGCAAACCACAAGAAAAGCTAAGTAGATTTCAAACAACATACTGTGAAGAAATCATGAATTCGAGGGTCAGCACATACCATTAATTTCCAGAATGCGGAAGTCTGCATTTATCAGTCGTTCCTAAATCAGTCCACTATCTCTTTTTGCTTTAGATGTAAGGCCCCAAAACACGTCTTTCATGCAGTGGCCAACTGGTAAGTCAGTGATCAAGTATTTCAGGATCCATACCTTGCCTTGGTTCCTTCACATTTCTTGATTCTAACTTGAGCTACCGAAGTTTTGTTGGACCAGACAATGAGTGACAAAGTAATAGCATTTGCTACCACCTCATTTTTTCTCACACTCTTGCTTGTTTTTCTCTGGTTTCATTCCTTGCTTATACTAGCAACCACTCCTCTGAAGAGACTAATAAACTGTCATATCCGGTGATATCTGAGCTGAACTAGTAAGGGGCCTAGATCCCCCGATGAATTCCCCCATTCAACAAGAACGTAAAGTCACTTGATAATTGTGTGAATCTGTAACTATTAGAAGGAAGACGTGGGACGGACATCATGATAAAAAAAAAAAAAGATATTAAAAATGCCCTACTGTCATCTATTGGTGCTGCCTGACACACATGCGCACACACAAAAATAATAAAATAATGAAAATTAAATACTGCCTAGCAATGGAATAGCTTTTTCCATCAAAATGTCGATGGAATTGTCAATGAGACTGAATAAAAAGAGAACTCTGGTGTCATTTAGTAACAGTACGAGCAAAAGCGGTAGGTATTCTGGACGACAGTACAGATTATGCTTCCATCGAAATGATGATGCATTTACCACAGGTGATGGAAAAATACATTCTGACACCATCTGTTTTTAATAATGTAAGAGCCATCTACCGATGGTTAGGAAAATTCTTTGGCAATTGCAAAAATGAAGTCTGATGCCATCTACTGGTGACTAAGAATAACAAATGTGACGCGCTTCTTTTATCAATCACCAGATGTCATAGTGAGGCCTGATTCAGTCACGAAGACAATGAACTTCTCAACACCATCAGCAAAAATTATATATATATATATATATATATATATATATATATATATATATATATATATATATATATATATAATGTAAAGTCAAAATAAAATTGTGTAAAATTGTATTCAAGGTAATAAAGCTTCGCACCTCATGAGAATCGTGTAGTGTGCCCGCAACTGTGTTTGTAGAGTGAGCGCTTATAAGGATACTATTGCAAAGCTTTACCTTTCTAAATAACTATCTCTCAGAATGCAATAGTGTAGGAGCAAAACTGACATTCCTGACTACATGAAAACAATGAAGGTAAAGATTAGGGGACTAAATATTTGCCGATTTTGCTATATTGCGTCTGGTGAACCAAACGAAAGATCTGGAGAAATCTGCCTCTCTCAGAGTCCTAAACAGTCCTAAATATTATCTGCCCTTTTTGTTATAACAAACAATCTTAACAGTTCCTGCAAGACATCCTATTCGGTAGCAGAAGTCTACCACTTTTTCCTTAGATGAAATATGGTTCAGTGAATCGGCTGTATCCGAATTCTTTATGCACATAAAGACTCCAAAATTTATGTTTCCTAGTTGGCGACGAAACAGTACACAAATTTATTTTTACAAAGAATCAAGGAAGTGCGTGTGTTGGCAGAGAATGAATCCTTCCTTCCATCGCTATCACTACTTGCTTCTTTAATTACTAATATTTATCAGTATCCAAGCCTTACAGGTCATTAAGTTGCAAGGGGAGATTTAACACAGTAGAACGCCCTCCCGTACGTGAAAAAGAGGAAAACGTAGAGAACAGTATTTAAATAATGTATAGATTTACAAGTACATGGAAAATAACGTAAGGTCGAACGAGTAAGGCAATGGTGCATGGCACTTTAATAGCCTCCTCCTCCTCCTCCTACTACTACTACTACTACTACTACTACTACTACTACTACTAGTCGATAGAATTTTCGACCATAAAGAATCAGCGTCAGGAATAAAATCCCAACTTTATTCATTCTACTGAAAATGCCTCTGAATTAAGGTTTTCCTCTATAGTATACCAACTCGAAATGATACAGGTCTTTACCCTAATAGGGTAATGCTGAACTCAAGAAAACACAATGGACAAGAATGATTAGAATTTTAAGGAAAATGACCAGTGGCAAATGGACTCTTTTACCTAGTTCTCCATTCAAATGTCATGTTAATTAGTGAATAACTTACTTAACCGTATTCATTCATTTTCTTTACTTAATTCCTTAATGATCTTTCTTTCTAAAACGTCAAGGGAGTATAAATACTAGACGTCTTCACTTATTTCCTTAATGATCTTTCTTTCTAAAACGGCAAGGGAGTATAAATACTAGACGTCTTCACTTAATTCTTTAATGATCTTTCTTTCTAAAACGGCAAGGGAGGATAAATACTAGACGTCTTCACTTAATTCCTTGATGATCTTTCTTTCTAAACCGGCAATGGAGTATAAATACTAGACACTTCACGTCCCTATTGCTGTAGTTCACAATACAAGATTAGCCGAAATAAACAGCAATTTCTGAATTTGAGAGAATAAAGCCATCTGAACTGAATGCACTCTCGGGTTCCAAGGATAACCATTGAATTAGGTAATGAGGGTTCCAAGGATGAAGCCCCCAGGCAAGGTTGCGTCACGATAAGTAAGGTTAGGTTACTGTAGGTTAGCTTCATGCAGGCCTAGCCTGGGTGCGAGTCCAGCTTCGTAAAGGATGGGATGGGACTGCGTTCGATCATTTTGTGTCGATGTCTGCTTAATATAATTCTTTCAAAAATGTGGTGACGTAATATCTGTGCTAATGAGTACTACTTAAATGTGTATGAACAGAACTGATAACGGAATTTGATATACACAATTGATCGGTTACACATACAGTAAAGGTGAAAAACATTTTATATATATATATATATAGAGAGAGAGAGAGAGAGAGAGAGAGAGAGAAGTTAAGTATACCTTAGTTTAACCAGACCACTGAGCTGATTAACAGCTCTCCTAGGGCTGGCCCAAAGGATTAGATTTATTTTACGTGGCTAAGAACCAGTTGGTTACCTAGCATTGGGACCTACAGCTTATTGTGGAATCCGAACCACATTACGACGAGAAATGAATTTCTATCACCATTAGTAAATTTCTCTAATTCTTCATTGGCCGGTCGGAGAATCGAACGCGGGCCCAGCAGAGTGCTAGCCGAGAACGATACCAACCCGTCCAATGAGGAACTCAGAGAGAGCGAGAGAAAGAGTGAGACAGAGACAGACCTTCCGTACTCAATCAGAATTAAATAATAATGAGATGCAAATCGGAAAACCCTTTATCAACAATAGTTGCCAGCAGCCATAAGAATGAACCATTGCAGGCGCAGGAGGAGAAGAACGATCTTCAATATAGCCTCAGGTGGCCCAGTGGAAGGACAAGTCAAGATCTGCCTCTATAGGAGGACTTACATGGAGCCTGCCTATTTCAAGACATCCTGTTCATTAGCGTAGTCTTCCTCTTTTTTCTCAAGTGAAAAAGGATAATCGTACAACCTCCTTTATCACTGGCTGGTTCAGTGATTTGGTTGTACCTTATTTCTCCGTACAATAATAATAACGAAGCTATGCAGTCAAAGCTCAATGATGTAAACAATGTGACGGCAATCAATACATGGACTGGGTAAGAAGATTCACAAAACATGGAGAAAAACGAGAAAACTGACGCCCATCAATAAAGTACTACATCCAAGAGCGAGCGTGACGAGGCTCTTCTTCTTACCACGAAGAAAAGAAGGAAGGGGAATGCGGAGTGTGGAAGAGCATTATCAACGTCGAGAAAAGAACACTTGGGCAGTACCTTAGACGCAATGGAGATCTCCCCAATTTCCTACACTGCCACCGTTACTTTTACTTTAATCATCATTTATCAAAATTCAAAACGTGAAAACTCTCTCGTGGAATAAGCCCTCAAGATTATCTTGAAGAACAAGCATCCAATGAAAAAATAATTAAATCACAGTAAGCAACGATAAACAAGTAAGAAATGCGCCAGCCGCTATAATCAAGGCCACCGAAAATTGATCTATCTTCCGGTGGTCTCGGTATAATGCTGTATGAGCCGCGGCCCGTGGTGGTGGCCTATCCTATATCGTTGCCAGAAGCACGATTATGGCTAACTTTAACCTTTGAATAAAAAAAAACTACTAAGGCTAGAGGGCTGCAATTTGGTATGTTTGATGTTTGGAGGGTGAATGATCAACATATCAATTTGCAGCCCTCTAGCCTCAGCAGTTTTTAAGATCTGAGGGCGGATGGAAAAAGTGTGGACGGACAGACAAAGCCGGCACAATAGTTTCCTTTTACAGAAAGCTAAAATGTAGAAACATCAAAATAAATGGCACTTTGAAGTACTATACACTTTTACTACTACCGCTACCACTACCATTCAAAGGCCAACGGCCATACCACGATGAAAGCACCGCTTCTCGTCCGAACTACTATTCAAAGATAACCACAAGGAACAGTATTAGCCCAGCACCTCAACTCGATTTCCCACCACACACAAGGAGGAGCTCCAGGAATAAGTGTAATTTTTTTTTTTCACGGTTCATGAAATGACTTTAAATTGGGCATTTCCTCTCAGTCTCCAAACTGGGGATGTCAGATGGCTAGAACATCGCGGGACACAACAACAATGAAAGGGAACGAACAACATATGCTATTGAGAATGGGGATGAAGACTGATTTATCTATCATTTCCATTATTTGCTGTCAATAGATAAATGTGTTCGTGTTTTTAAAGTTATCAATTTCTTCATATCTCTTCCGGCAAAGCCAACAGCATGTTTAACAATCTTAAATGATCGTATTGTTATGACATCCGGTAGAATTCGAAAATTAAGGGAAAATTTCCGAGGAAGGTCGGAAAAGCTATTCATTTTAGGAAAAGTGTGTCAGACCCAAGGGAGCTGAATTTAAATGTTATCAGTACATAAAAAGAATTTGGAGAACTGTCCGGGGAATATCGGCCTACAGAGACTAAAAGTGAGTTCCCGATTTTTACCGAATTACGGTTATTTCGCCCACATGTCAATTCGCCCACAAGTCAATTCGCCCACAGGTCAATTCGCCCACAAGTCAATTCGCCCACATATAAGAGTCAATTCGCCCACATACATGTACAAGTGGTGACAAAGAATTAACCAAAAAGTAGTTACAAAGAATAAGAAAAAAACTTTGATTAAAAGACAATTACATACATGTAACATTCAAATAGTGACAAAGAATTAAAAACCTCGATTAAAATATAGATTCAGCTGCGCACTGGGCCATTCAGGTGAGCACACGCTTTCAGCAACTGATATGCCGATCGCTCACCCCTCACAAGTTCCTCCCAAAGAGTAAATATTTTACCCTGTAAGTTTCTATATTTTTTCCGTTGTATCCTTCGTAGCTTCTTTTCGGATACTAGCCTTATGTAGATAGATGTCAATTTAGCCTCTTTGTGGAGAAGGCTTACGAGGAGGTAAAACTGGAGGTTACATCTGCCTGCAGCACGTTTGTTTAGTCGATTGTGCCAGCCTTCAATGTTATTATTGGTACGGATAGACTGATTGAAAATACTCCAGCTAGAAGTTGGCCATAAGGAGTTGTGGATCCATGTTCTTGAAATGCACTGCATTATAGTCTGTAACTGGGCCGTGGTAGCTTGACGTGAGAGCCGTTCAAACACGGGACCTATATCTGCCTCAGGCAGAAATGGAAGGGCCATCACTTTCCGTAAGTATTTGTACGTCCCGTCATCATGTGTGTATGCATGCTGGAGACCAACCTCTTGAACCTAAGTATTTCAAAACAAAGAAATTAGACATTGTAATGTACAAAAGAAAAAAAATCTGGTCATATTATGGCGATCCAATTTGTTTTAAAAGTACTATTCGACAGGTACTATAAATGAAAAATCTGTAGGCAATTAGCTAAATTGACTAACCTTTCTCCATACAGCTTGCGTCCAATGGTATACGCATCCCTTGACCTTGGCATTAGGCAAAACCTCAGGCAAGACTTTCCACAGTGCTTTCTCATAGTCTATTGTTATGTGCTGAACACGAGGTTCATTTAGTCGACTAGTTATAACTTCGTGGAAAACTTTTCTGTAGTCACTCTTTTTTCTCCCAGACATAATGACAAATAGTAAGGGGACTTGTTTTGCAGGGTCGTCTGCCCTCACAAAAGCGTTGACTCTCATCAGCTGTGTAAAAGGGTGCCTGCATAGCTTGAACGTGCTATCAGTGTACCATGACTTGGCCCTCGTTAGATGTGCTATTTGTTCTGTTGTTGCGAAGATCAAATGGCGGCGTTCACGAACTGATACGTCACCTATAAGAAAATCGTCAGGAATGTGATCTACTTCTAGCGCAAAATTCAGGTTTTTGGGCTCTGTCGGTCTTACAATTTGTCTATGTCTGTTTGCTGTTCTTGCCAAATGTTCTGGCTTAGGCAGACTAGGGCATGGTGCACTTCCTATCTCTTGTAGTAACACATCGTCCACTATAGCAGTCGCTGGTTTAAACAGATCTTGTGCTGCCTGTTTCCTTACCTCTAATGTTACTTTAGTGACGATATCAGAGCCAGTTGGTGGTGAATGATTGTGCAACACGTTGTTCTTTACATATTTTCCATTTCTCTGCGTTACTAGTGCCTTGCATGGGTTACTTTTAGGGCGATTAGTACACTGCCAGTAAGTTACATTCGATCGCTGCATTTTTTTGTTGTAAGTGTACCCATGACTGTCAACGAGCTTATCTCTACCACGCTGTGTGCCCTTTTCAAAGAGCTGGAATGTAACTTCACTTTCTGGCTGCAGTTCAGTATCTTGTATGGCTGAGTCGTCAAGTGAATCCTCTAGTTCCATTGGCAAATCAGGTGGGTCATCAACTGAAGACTCTTGTTCAACTGCAGGGATGTATGGTTCGTGTTCCATGGCAGGGGTGGCTGTATTGTCCACTGGATAGGAGGTTGGTTCGTCAGTGAAGGTGCAAGTATTACAATTCCAATCAATGGAAATACCGGATTTCACAGCTGCCCAGTAATCAGCACGAGATACGCCAGTATTGCATTTCCTGTGTTGCCACCTTCCACACATGTCGCACTGCAGACCTTCTTGCCTTGCCCTTACAGGTACGAGGCACTGAATACACTCGTCTGTGCAGTCTACCATCTTGCCAGGAACTGTTTTATTCTATGGTCAATCAGTAATTACAAAACATAGGTAATGAACCACCAAACAACACACACACACACACTTCCATAGGCTTTGTGGATAGTTTCATATGAATTAAGCATATTTTCACTCATTGACTGCCTTACTAGAAAAACGTTTATTATTATTATTATTATTATTATTATTATTATTATTATATACACACACACACACACTCGATCCCTATCTTCCACCTCCTTCCTCCCTCCCTCTCACCCCCCTCTTTCTTCCTCCCTGCCAGCTTATATCCCACCCCATCCCTCCTCCCTCCCTCTTCTCTCCCTACCTTCCTTCCCTCCTACCTCTCTTCCTCTTAGCCCTTCCCTCCTCCCTCCCTGCTATCTCTCTCTTTTCTCCTTTCCTCCAACCCCCCTTCCTCCCCACTCCCTGCTGCCCCCCCCCCCCATATAGTGGGGAAATGACTCCAGGTGTGGGCGAAATGACTCCACGGTGTGGGCGAAATGACTCCACGGTGTGGGCGAAATGACCTGTGGGCGAAATGACTCCATAGTGTGGCGAAATGGCATGTGGGCGAAATGACCGGCTACCGTTTTACCGGATGCCCACTGTTATCATTCACAAAGCAGATAACGAAGCCATATTGCAATTATGACTATGAGAATGACATGACAAAATTACCTGGAGTCGACGGCACTCGGACTAGGCCTACGCCGCGAGGAGCCAAAGATGAAGCCCCGTGGCAAGGTTATGCAAGGTTAGATCAGTTAAGGTTTCCTTGATGCAGGCTGTAGCCAAGGTGCCTTGTCTCCTTTCAAAATCTGGCGAGGTCCAACTCTCTTTTTTCCTTTGTTACCTTATTTTGATCACGTGTTTGACTGTTTGCTAAGTACAGTAACTGTTGGCATTACCGCAAACCACCGTAATGTGTTAAAGGTCTCTTATTAACATATTGGAATTTGCAGTTAATAACAGATTGGACACTGACAGAGTAAAGGTCGTAAAATTGTCGGTGAACACCACCCATTGTGTAAAGTCAGCTGACGGATCTGCGACGTCTCAAGCATATTATGCAGTCGCTTAACATCATTTGGAGAGTTTCGTAAGAAAAGAGTTAGAGAGAGAGAGAGAGAGAGAGAGAGAGAGAGAGAGAGAGAGAGAGAGAGAGAGAGAGATTTTCTGTCATTAGGCACAGTATACGAGACATCACAGGTCCATTACTCGAACATTTTTAGGCAATGACCACTTTTCAAGGACCTCTGTCACTGCTACCCACTCTCTCTCTCTCTTTGTGTGTGTGTGTGTGTGTGTGTGTGTGTGTGTGTGTGTGTGTGTGTGTGTGTGTGTGTGTGTGTGTGTGTGTGTGTGAAAGTGAAAGGAATCGATACAGACTTGAAACAGTCAAAATAATAGACTCAGAACAGTCTCACCAGATTATATCTTAAATACGCTAATAGTGCACAACATACGTCAAGCCTTTGTACACACACACACACACACGTATATGTATATATATACATATATATATATATATATATATATATATATATATATATATATATGCATATATATATATATATATATATATAATATATATAATATATATATATATACATATATATAATATATATATATACATATATAATATATATATATACATATATATATAATATATATATACATATATACATATATATATACATATATACATATATATATACATATATATAATATATATATACATATATATAATATATATATACATATATATAATATATATATATACATATATATACATATATATACATATATATAATATATATATACATATATATATAATATATATATACATATATATATAATATATATATACATATATATATAATATATATATACATATATATATAATATATATATACATATATATATAATATATATATACATATATATATAATATATATACATATATATATAATATATATATACATATATATATATAATATATATATACATATATATATAATATATATATACATATATATAATATATATACATATATATACATATATATATAATATATATATATACATATATATTATATATATAATATATATACATATATATACATATATATACATATATATACATATATATACATATATATATAATATATATATACATATATATAATATATATATACATATATATAATATATATATATACATATATAATATATATATATACATATATAATATATATATATATATACATATATATAATATATATATATACATATATATATATATAACATATATAATACATATATATATATATATATATATATATATATATATATATATATATATATATATATATATATATGAGAAGGAAGGCTGAAGATTCATACAAGATTAAACCCGGAAACGAGTGGAGGCACAAGGGCCCTTTGCACCAGTTGCAACGGTGGCGAGGACAATGATATATAAAGAAAAATACTAAAATCTAAAAGGGTCTTCTCATCGATCCTCTGGCAACCGTCAACTCCTCTTTTCCCCGAGGCCCAGCAGCGCCCACTTTCCTTCCCCCACCCCAATCTCTCTCTCTCCACAACACAGCGTTATCTATCCCTTCGAAATATCTTTCTAATATACTCATGGTATATTTATCAATTCAACAACGTTGCAATGGCGCCTGACTAGGGTAAAACTCATAGATTATAACCCATGACGGAAGCAAATACATCCAACCTATATAGCTCCTCTTTAATCAGCAAGTTTATTGAATTCTCTGACGTTGCCGGTATTTTAGATCACGGCCGCCGGCGGTTACTAAAGTACGTCGACTGGTGTAATGATTCTCGGACGCATACACAGCTATATAAACAAACCTCGAATTGATTTTCAAAGAAACACAAACTTACCCATATATTTCCACAGCGGTTTCTGGTCATGCACAGGATACTAGGTCCTGGTCATGAAATGAAGAAGTTGCTCCTTCATGGGATTGAAAAAGTAAAGCTATCCACGAGATGTTCTGCATTATCTTTAAATGGTATTTTCAGTCTTGTCCTCAAAGCAGGGTACTATACTGCGGTCAGTTATATCAAAATTTCGAATTATAGGTTTCATCATAATATCCCATTCATCTTTTACAAATGCTCTAAAATGGAGAGAGAGAGAGAGAGAGAGAGAGTCTCCACCAACATAACTGCCTTCTGTGCGGTGCTGATAATCAGTGACAATCAAGCTCAACAGTCAGGCTACTCTCTCACTTCACACTCACATATCTAGGCCATATCGCTGGTATAAACTCTCTTCTCTACTCCCAACATGTACAGATGAAAAACACTAACGCTTTCGTTTATATATATATATATATATATATATATATATATATATATATATATATATATATATATATATATATATATATATATATATATATATATATATAAGTGACTCCTCTAGTGTTCAACACTGAGAACTTGAAGTAACAAAAACTGCTACGCTACAATACTGATTCATTCCCAGGCTGACAGCTGTTTGAACCAAAGCCATGGTATTAGTCTCTGCTTCAGGGCTACACTAGATTCACAGTGAGTACTTCCCAATATATAGGAGAGTACAGCCCTCCCCACCTCCCCCCCAAAAAAAAATGATCAAGAAACAAGAATCCAGTTTAGCACAAATTTCACTGCTCTGAAAATGAATTTTAAAAAATTCACAGAAGACAGCCCCGTCCACAGTGGCATGGCTACATGGTTTTACAGTCAAGTTAGTCAACACCGAGAGAATTAGATGTCCAGTAGCGTAACTAAAGGAGGGAGGGGGGGGTGCCATTCCGCCCCGGGCAGCCCTGTCCTGGGGAAGGCGGCACTCGGACATCTTTTGTTGTTGTTATTAGCGAATTCGCTTCCAACAAAGCTCGTAGAGTTCCGTCGTAAATCTGCTGTGTTGTTTTTGTTTTAGCTTTATGAAATAAAATAAATTATTGAAAATTTAAGGCTTAAAATGTGCGTTTAACTTTCACCACTTTTGAGTACTTTTTAGCACGGGAGTAGGGCAGCACTTTCAGAGTCCGCCCCCCAGGCGCCACGAACACTAGTTAAGCCACTGGATTTGTCTGTTTTAAACCAAAATCACATAAATTATGCAACCCCCTAACGAAAGTGACGGATAAGAACATCTGCACTTAAAATGAAGATGGGGTGCATTTCTCCTTATCAAATAGTGATTGTAACTGATAAGAATGATGGACAATGTGGTCGTTTCTGGCCGTGAAGTTTGTGCCGCAAATTGTTGAGCTCTTATCATTTCTGCTATTAGTATCCTGATCATTTGTGTAATTTTTATTATTATAATGATAACTATCAATTTTTCAATCGTTTCCCGAACTTAATCACCGTAGTAAAGTTTTATATATACATATATTCTGAGCGTATAGACTACAAACCAACCTTACAACGGTTACCCGTTACAGCTTTAATACACTGGCGCATTACTTGTAATTATTACTCATGGACACCAGTTTTTCAAAGCGTAATAAAGACTGGATAGATAAAAAGGACAAATCAAATTACTAATATCCATAATTAATGCATGAAAACTTAACCGTGTCCAAGTTTTTCCTAAGGAAACCCATTCCAGTTGTTCCATGCAAAGAGCATCGATGTGACTAATCTCATGGGAAGCGAATCATTGCTCTAGGCCTACTCATGATTTGCGGGTGAAATAACTGACTTTTTCTACTACTGTAAACAAACCCTGTTTAGATTTGAACTAGTAAGTCCAAAACTCCCTTGTTCGGCCAAGGCAACCTTATCTACCAACAACAACAGCCGAGCGTAAAACACAACATCTGAATGTCGAGTTTATATCAGTGCTGTGGAAGGTCAGACACATTAGTCTCATTCACATTTACTGAAACGCGCACACAATATGAAGGGAGTCTTCAAATATCTATGTGATCTTACAGCCTAGCAAACGAAATTGCTATTGTCTCACAAACTGAAACCCAATAAAGCAGAGAGAGAGAGATAGAGGTTAGTATTGCCGAGGTTTGACTCTTTGATATTTAATGTTTAATTCAATTTAAAAAAAATAGCGGTCGAGTAGCAAACACTTTTCTCGCAGAAGTATAGAGAGAGAGAGAGAGAGAGAGAGAGAGAGAGAGAGAGAGAGAGAGAGAGAGCGAGCAATCAAATCTCGCAGAGATACTGAGACCCTTGGTCACTCTGTGTCATACCACGAATAACTATGCCGTTCCAGTGCCATAATCGAATTAAACTGCCTCTCTTACCTTTGTTTTAAGTCTAGTTTCAAGGTCCTTTATTTTTTTCAAAGCGTGTATGTACAGTGACCATGCAAATTCTCTCTTGCAGCGTAGTACAGCGCTACATGTCGCAGTTGCTTTGGTATTGCACAAGGCCCTTTAAATATACACTAGTTATATTTAAAGGAACTTGTGCAATACCAATGCGACTGTACTAAGCTGCAAGAAAAAATGTGCATGGTTGCTGTAGGTACGTACACACTTTGAAAAAAATAAAGGGCCTAGTATAGACTTAACATAAAGGTAAGTGGGGCAGTTTTTGATTATGGCACTGAAGCGGTATAGTCATTCATAATTCAGTAAAAATTCGTTGAGGTATCGTAGTGACCGGATTATTTAAAATTCCTTAGTCCTATATTAATTTATAAATTTGAATATCTTCGGCCTAACTTCGTCCAGTTACCTTTGCAACAGCTTGAAAAAAATTAACAATCTACAAAAATACTTACAACAAAAAGGATTTCTAAGTGAAGATATACTACCACAGGTCGATAACTAGCACTACTGAACGCCAACGGCGACTTGACTAAACCACTACTGCTCTACAACTTCCAAGGTGGTGCCATCTGACCCTGACGGTTTCGAGTTGCCAATTAAGATAATAATTTCGCAGTATTTTTATACATTCGATGTTGTATCACTAAAACTCTATTAACATAATATCCCGTAGGAACATTTACTTCGTATTGGAAATGCGTAATTAGCTTAATTCTGTTTTCTTGTTAAATTATAAATTATAGGTAGCGTTTGGCATCTGCTTCATTCGCCAATCAGCACTGTTACCTTATTATTGTCCCTTTATATTAGAGTCTGAGAACAGAAAGATAACTAGAGCTGTGCATTATCTTCTCGATAGACGGAAAAATAACAGATGCACCCTCCTTTATCTTGAATGTATGTGATTTTCACATATTTTAAAAAGGCGGGTTGTTCTAGGGTAACGTGTTACGCGAGTGTTTCGGTACCAGATAATTCTAATTCGTTTCCTAAATTATTAACTAATTACCTCTAATGTCCATGAGCTCTTTTATTTTTCTTGTTAGTTGTCTGCCTCAGACAGCGAATGAAAATTGTGAATGTCTAAAAAAATTCAAGTCAAGTTTTTGCAACTGATCTAATAAAAAAAAAGTGGTTCTCGTTCACTTACCCTTCATTCAAAGGCCCAACACCCCCTGTCCCTACACCCAACCATGCCTGGCCACAAGTGTCCCTCGTCCATACGGGAGAAAGAAAGAAAGAGACCAGCCGATGGCTTTTTTTTTTTTATCTAGCAAGTGCACGTGGTCATCGCCGGTAACTTCTTATCAATATGATTCTTACAACAGTAATTCTGAGAGTAAACTATTATAATAGGATTTAATATATTATGCAATATTGTTACTTCGTGACGCTAAAAAGATGGACTCTGTTTTAGTCCTATTGTCAAAAAATGGGCATTGGTAAAAGACGAAGAAAAAATAGAACAATGCACGCAGGGCACCGCACCCCGTGCCAACCATCAAGCAGGCAGAAAAAAAGTTACGTAAAAAGGTATTTCCAAATTATTAGTATAAAACCGGCTTCGAACCATCAAATCCAAGATTTTTAGGCCTAGCTCAAATATATTATGAGACTTCAAGTATACTGTACCGATGTGAGAACTGAACTCTTAAAATTTACAAACTATCAGTAGGACAACAGCGACAATTAAAAACAAAAAGATATTAAGACATTTTATTTAATTTACTTAAAGTACTTATCTGATTTATACACAACCATAAAAAACATTCGCCATTTCATTTTCAGTACAGCCCCCCCAGACCCATGATGGTCCGAGACACGTAGTTGCTGACGAAGACGAAGATGGCCCTGAAGTTGTCCCTGTTGGTAGCCTCCGTGTACCTGACGAGGAGGTTCTTCTTGTACTTCTTCGTCAGCTCCACGTACAGGCTGGTGATGTAATCTCTGCCGCTGGCCTCGTCTCCTTCAGGACCTGGTTTGAGACGGCGGGAAAACATGGAATAAGTGTTGATTCTCTGAAGAGAACCTGGTCTGTCCATATTTACTTTAGGCTTTATTCAAACAAATTTGTTTTAATTCACTACTGTTTCTCCAGGATAGCAAAATATACCAAGAAGGACACGTCAAAATGAAGAGTTGAATTTCACCAAAATAAGAGCAAAATTTCGATAAATTGACTTCGCAACGTTATGTAATTTATTCAGGATAGCCATTGTGTGTATTACCATTAATCTGCACGACATAGGTCTACTATAAGTACATTACATACATGAAATGTTTTATTATTACAACGGTAATTCTTGTCGTTTATACTACGAGGAGAAAAGGATAGTTTTGACAATTACCCGAGAAAACTGAATGTAAGCAATTACGTAAATATAACACTTAATATAATCGCTCGCAATCGCAAAACTACGCATTTATTTTCGTCATCTTTTTATGCATAGACACTATTATGTGTAATTTACAATTTAAAAAAATGATCGGTCCTTAACATCAGTAATTTAGACCAAGTCGCCCTGCAGCAGCCAATTCGACGACCTTGGATCTACTGACAGCGTAGGGGGGAAGTGCCGTCAGTGCACCTCATGCGGCCCCTCGGCCCCAAGCTGCAACCCCTTCCGTTCCTTTTACTGTACCTCCTTGCATATTCTCCTTCCTCCATCCTACTTTCCACCCTCTCCTAACAATTCATTCGTAGTGCAACTGCTTTGAGGTTTTCCTCCTGTCACACTTTTCAAACCTCTTAGTGTCCATTGAATCTACTGACCCCTATCTACTGACCCTCATACCCCGGGAAGTACTTCTTGAGCGGCTGTTCCTTGATCTTGCCGCTGAAGACGTCGCTCTTGTTCAGCAGGAGGATGACGGGCGTCGTGTCGAAGGGCGAGTAGCCGAGCAGCTGCTCGTAAATGTCCAGGCTCTCTTGCACGCGGTTCTTGGACTGGGCGAAAGAAAAAAGGTCCGGTGAGAAATGATATTTTCAAGTGAATGTGTGTATCTATATGTTGGGGGTAATGATTCTTTCTTCTTGAATGAAACTAATAAGCCCAGTGAATGAAGGAAATGTGAACGAATGAATCAAATAGATGAAGCATTAAAGAAAATACTTACATATTAAAGGTAAAGTTAAGTATACCTTAGTTTAACCAGACCACTGAGCTGATTAACAGCTCTCCTAGAGAGGGCTGGCCCGAAGGATTAGATATATCTTACGTGGCTAAGAACCAATTGGTTACCTAGCAACGGGACCTACAGCTTATTGTGGAATCCGAACCACATTGTAACGAGAAATGGATTTCTATCACCAGAAATAAATTTCTCTCATTCTTCATTGGCCGGTCGGAGAATCGAACGTGGGTCCATTAGAGTGCTATCCGAGAACGATACCAACCCGTCCAATGAGGAACTACATAGGTTAAAAAAAAAAAAAGTTTTAACAGCAGCGCATTAACTGAGGAACTACGCGTATGTATAAAGAAAGAAGGTGGCGTTAAGACAGTAACTAAGCAAATATATCAATCATAAGGAAAATAAGCAAGTAACAAGACAAAGATCTGGCGAAAACTATCGAAAATGGACGACTCTCCGCCTCATTTTCATTTACCTCTTCGGCTTCCTCCACAGTCTGGTCGTATTCAGACAAGGACGCCACAAACAGAATAGCCGACGGATAGTCGAGCTGATTGACCCAGGCTTTTCTCTCAGGCCGCTGACCTCCCATGTCGTGCAAGGTCATCCTGATGTTCGTCAGCTCGTAGGTCTTTGTGACGGCTCCCCGCGTCACGATGCGCATGCGCAGGATGTCGTCGATGGTGGGGACGTAGTCTTCCTGCAAGATTCTCGTGGCGTGAGCGATGAAGTAATCGGCATTCGTCATCAGATGGAATTCGTTCCGCCTCTGGTAGGCCGCCTGTATCGCAGGGTCCTTCCACAGGCACTCTATGGAATCCGACCAAGAGGAATCGAGGTCGGGGGCTTCGAGAATCGCCTCCAGAGGCGGCCATTCGGCGAACTTCTCGGCGCCACTTTCGGCCTCCTGAGAGGAGTAGGAGTATTCGTACTGAGCCGCTGCCGTTACCAACTTGTGGACGCTGTCCATTACGTTGCGCCTAATGTGGGGTTGGTGTCTGTTAAAAAAAAGTATACCTTAGTTTTACCAGACCACTGAGCTGTTAAAGAGAGAGAGAGAGAGAGAGAATGGCTCTTAGTACGAACATACCCTTGCTAAAGTATTTCAGCAATGTACTAATCTATTGAACTGTTACCAATGAATGTCTGTTCATTATTATTACACTTTCTTTCATGTATACTATGACTCGGCAAATCAGTGACAATAATAAACTTGGATCCACACCAAAATCTGGAAAACTGTTTCCTGGAACATAGTGAATCGTGTTAAAAACTTCGTTAAAGTTTGTTAGATATACGGCTAATTGAACCAGTGTTCACAGAAAGTCAGTCATATGCAGGGATTCACCAAATGAACCTCGTGCGGTGCACTGTAGGCATTACTTAAGGTTAATTGCAGCGTGCCTTCCGCCCCTAGCTGCAACCACTTTCATTTCTTTTACTCTGCCTCCTCTCATATTCTCTTTCTTCCATCTTACTTTCCACCCTCTCCTAACAACTGATTCATGGTGCAACTGCGAGGTTTTCCTCCCGTTACACCTTTCAAACCTTTTACTGCCAATTCCGCTTCAGCGCTGAATGACCTCATAGGTCCCAGCGCTTGGCCTTTGGCCTAAATTCTATATTCAATTCAATTCAATTCACCAAATGAATGTTTTCACCCGCGTTCATCAAGACCGGTTCACCCGTTCTCGAGATAAGCCTGTTGATGCGCGCACACACACAAAGGTGACAAAGTATAACCTGCTCTCAAGTGGTAGGGTGAAGATGTTTATTTCTTAAAGGCATTTTATACTATTACTCAAGGGTAGGCGTGTTTCTCATACAACACGTGGTGTTACTTGGCTTGTTATCTACGCGTCGCCTCCGAGGTACTAGTACTAATGGCGGAAGCTCAATGGGACGCTGTGTTTATTGAGCTTACGCCATGTTTAGTACTAGCTCATCGGGGACCAAAGATACCGCTTATCAATATAATTTGTCGACCACACACTATAGAAATGGGTGTATATAATAATTTGATCCGCGAGGGGCTAGTACTAAACACGGCGTCCCATTGAGCTTCCGCCATGTTTAGTACTAGCACCTCGCAGGTGACGCGTAGATAGCAAGCCAAAGTAGCACCCAACATGTTTATACCTTCGTATGCGCTTGAAAAGTTATCGTACGTTAAGCACAGAGTTACCGAAACTATGAAGCAGATAAGTACAGAACTAAGTAATTAATTTTTGTATATCTTTTTCTATCTATTCAAATCTTGTTATCTACAAAACTATCGAAACCATACACTTGATAGAAAAGTTCAGCACTTAATTTCTAATAATACCTTCTTACTTCTGTATGACCAGTTATTCAGACTTGCAGCTAATCAGTAAATCATCAAAATCCTACCTTCTCCTTTCCTCTACCGGATACTGGTCGCCAAACTCCAGCCTCATTTGTCTCATGAAGGTAGACTTTCCCGTGTCGGACGCTCCGACGACCAGCAACCTCGCCTCCGGCTTTGCAAACTTGGGGAGGAGAAGAAGAACGGAAAAATCACGTCAGGAAACCGGTGTGTGTAAGGTAGTCAGTACAAATATGACATCCAAACTGCCCTAAAATGGAAGACTGCAGTATTTGCAAAAATACAAAACTGAGAAAATGGTAGACACTGTAGTTTTCCCTTGCCTTACTACTGATTTTGCAGATACTGCAAATGGGACCCCTTAAATAAAACACTGAAGAAGCATTCTGAAGCTGCAGTAACTTGTGTATTAGTGTTTCACGAGCCCAACAGGTGGCTTATCTCAATTTCGAAAATTTTGCAGATACTGCACTTTTCCATTTTAGGGCAGCAAACGTTACTGTGGGTTAGGCCGATGTTGTCATATTGATACGAGTAGGAAGTTGGTAGCCTTCGAAAAAAAAAAATAGGAGGATAAAGAGTAACCAACGAAAAGATGAGAAAATTAACTAGCGAGAAACCTGTCCAGCTAAACGTATGAGAGCCTGTTCAGGTAGAGATGGGCAGAACATATTTACAGAGAGTAGGAAAACTGGTACGGGAAGTACCACGGTGAACTGCTGACGAAGGCATGGGAGGGGTAGACTTGCGGAAACACCGGAGGGTTATGAGGAAGGTATGAGAGGGATAATGGAATGGCCTGAGGGACAAGCATAGGACATTCATTGGTGACAAGAACTGATCGAGGTCCCACGCACCTGCCAGGGCGACGCAGGAATTCCCTGACTGGCTGAATATGAAAAGTAAGAGGCAGGAGAAGTGGAATCCAGTAGCACAGGAAAGAATGAGGAAACTGAGTTTAATACTGTAAAGTTTCTTGAAGGTGAACATCGAGAGGTTTTTGCAGCTGAATGCTGGAATAGATTTGCAGCTCCAGAAACCATTTCTGAGGAGAGGCGGACAGTCAGGTGGAATTCATTTGTAGGGGAAAGAATAAGCAGGCTTCATTAAATACAGCAAAAGTTCTTGAATATGAATATCAAGAAGCTTTTGCTATTAAATGCTGAAATAGATTTGCAGCTCCAGAAACCATTTCTGAGGAGAGGCGGACAGTCAGGTGGAATTCATTTGTAGGGGAAAGAATAAGCAGGCTTCATTAAATACAGCAAAAGTCCTTGAATATGAAAATCAAGAAGCTTTTGCTATTAAATGCTGAAACAGATTTGCAGTCCCAGAACCATATCTGAGGAGGGGCAGACAATCAGGTGGAATCCATGTGTAGGGGAAAGAATAAGCAGGCTTGATTAAATACAGCAAAAGTTCTTGAATATGAAAATCAAGAAACTTTTGCTATTAAATGCTGAAATAGATTTGCAACTCCAGAAACCATTTCTGAGGAGAGGCGGACAGTCAGGCGGAATTCATTTGTAGGGATAAGCAAGCTGGGTTAAAATACAGCAAATATCAAGAGGCCTTTGCTATTAAATGCTGAAATTGATTTGTAGTTCCAGAAACCATACCTGAGGAGAGGCAGACAATCAGTAATGACTGGAGCAACATCAAGAATGTATATCATTCTGCTGGAAACAAGTACTGAGATATGGGGTAACTGGACAGAAACCTCGAAGAACAAATGAGATGCATCACAGAATAGACAAAAGCAAAGGGTACATTTTGATGAATTTCAGGGAGGACAGAGACAAGAGAGAATGTATGGGTAAACAGGCTGCCGATACTGAGAAAACCACGTATTCAGGGAGCATATTGGTTTGAAGGTAGCTAACATAGTTATTAATGAGATACCCTTGGGTGGAAATAAACAAGTAAAAAATGCGCCGAAGTTTCTTCGGCGCAATCGAAATTTTTGTACAGCCGCTAGAGCGTACAATCAAGGCCACCGAAAACAGATCTATCTTTCGGTGGTCTCGGTATAATGCTGTATGAGCCGCGGTCCATGAAACTTTAAACACGGCCGGGTGGTGGCCTGCCCTATATCGTTGCCAGAAGCACGATTATGGCTAACTTTAACCTTAAACAAAATCAAAACTACTGAGGCTATAGATGGCTGTAATCTGGTATGTTTGATGATTGAAGGGTGGATGATCAACATACCAATTTGCGGCCCTCTAGCCTTAGTGGTTTTTAAGATATGAGGGCGGACGGACAAAGTGTCAGAAAGCTAAAAAAACAAGAAGAAGATCGAAAAGAAACTTACAACTCTGGGTTCTTCCCTCCGCGGCACGTACTCCTCGCCATAATTAGGGCAGCACACGAACTGCTGAAGTATCGTCACGATCAGCTGCCAGATTCTCCCGATGACGGACCGAAGGCAGGACGAATTTCGGTGGCTGTTCTGCTCCTCCTCTCTGTCCTGCGAAGAAGAAGAAGAAAGAGAGACTTTCAAAACGATGCAGGATAAAGTGGAATGTGAGACGTAAAGTGGGGACTTGAAATTATAGCCATGACAGCAGCAACAATCAAATTAATAATAAAATTACATTAAAAACATTAGTCAGATTACTGGACGGGTGGCAATCTTGGGCCCCAGGTGGAGGCGTTTGGCAACAAATTTGAAATTTGGTGTCGAGTAATCAATTCTGTGCTGTTCGTCAGACTTAGAGAGCATTTGTTAGCATTGATTGTTTGCTCATTTTGTGGAAAGAATGTAAGAATATCGACATTGTCTTCCAAACCGTCAAAGCCATTCAAGGTCTAGTTCGGTGGTATGCAGAGAAAACAATCTTAAAATGACCCCAGGAAAGTTTTGGGACAGCATTCTCTTGGGAATGGTTAGTTCACAATGTAACAGATCAAGGCAGTTCTCTAGACCTTGGATCAAGGTATGAAAACTGCATGTGGCAAAATAGAAACTGAGCCAGATAGCCATGTACCAAAGTCAAAAGATGTTAAGAGATCTTTAAGCATGCTGAATTGCGCTGAAAAAAAAAATAATCCCAAGCCAGAGCAAGAATGGGATCTTTCCTGGGTAGTAACCCCTAAGAGTTTTCGGCGGTCGTTATCTAGGACTAATATTTCTTGGGGGTCATTATCTTTATGATATGTACAGTCTTTTGTTTATGTTTAGACGGAAATCCCCAACGGGCTTGTACTAAACACGCCGCAAAGGTGGATACATACCGAGTTAAAAACCCTTGGGGGCCACTATCTAGGAAAGATCCCAAGAATGTTTTGTAAAGTGTAAAAAGTGTCCACAGACGTGATATGGTACTGCATATCTGAAGAACCTGTTGTGATCACTTGTGATGCTTCATACAAGGGACTTAGGTTTGCTTTTCTTCAATGAGGACAGTCTTTGGCTGATGCATCCAAGACAGTGTTTGAGACTGAACAGGAATATATTCAGGCAGAAAAAAAAATAGGGTCATGTAATAGTTTTTGCATGCACACAGCTCATAAACTGATATGCTGTAGAAAGGACGTTGGAGTAAAAATAAATCACAAGCTATAGCTACATGCTATGAAAAGTGTACAAGAAAGGCAATGATATTCTAATTTCATATTTTCGGTCAAAGTTACATTTGCTTAGGAGTGAGCAAAGGCCAGCAGATGACAATGACATGATTTTTTTCTCTGGTAGTATGTGAGACAAGTAGGGGTAGTGCCATCAGTGCACCTCAGGGGGTGCACTGTAGGCATTAGTAAAGGTTCTTTGCAGAGTCCCTTCGGCCCCTAGCTGCAACCCCTTTCATTCCTTTTACTGTACTTCCATTCATATAATATTTCTTCCATCTAGCTATCCACCCTCTCCAAACAATTATTTCATAGTGCAACTGCGAGGTTTTCCTCCAGTTACACCTTTCAAACCTACTTACTGTCAATTTCCTTTCCAGCGCTGAATGACCTCATAGGTCCCAGTGCTTGGCCTTTGGCCTAAACTCTATATTCCATTCCTATAAGACAAGTTAAAAAAAAATGTAGGCGACGGAAATTAGGCAAAGAATGATAACAAGTTGGCCAGAGTGCTGAAACGACCTTCTAGATGTAGTGAAATCCTCTTGGGATTTCAGGAATGCGACTGATGCACACCGCAGGATGAATTATTGTTCTGGGGCATCTTTGTTCTTATCTGTTCTTATTCATGATGCGCATTTGGGCATTGCCAAACACAAAAAGACACTTGAGATGTGCTACTGGATAGGTCTAAATACAATAACAGAAGAAATGCGCTCCAAGAGTGTTTGTCAAAATGATAAGGTGGCAACAAAAAGAAACCCCGTTTCCAAGAGATATTCAAAGATTGCAACGCGTTTGAGTAAGAGGAAAAATTATCAGATAGTGATAGGTTACTACTCAGAATATTTTTTTTTTTTTTTTGGCTGATAAGCTAAGGAGGCGCACATCTTCATTTATCATAGATAAGCTATAAGCTCACATGGCAAAGTATGGCACAGTGGTACTAATGGAGATTGACATTATACAACCCATAAATACACTCGGTTTCCCCAAACGTGGGAATTTGGGCACGATATTACATCACCCGTTGGCGTAGCCATGCCAACGGGTTAGCTGAAAAAGCTGTGAGAGTTTGCGCAAACCGGTTTAGAAGTACAAGGAAGGTAGGTAGCTATTACCTAAGGCTGTTATTTAACGAAAATGTTTCAGAATGTAGTGTCTTAGATTTCCCAGTGCAAAGAATGTCCCACAGCACAAACAGGCTCCTGCCTATGCCTATGGATCTTTCCTAGATAGTGACCCCTTAGGGCTTTCGGGGGTCGTTATCTAGGACTAATATTTCTTGGGTGTCATCATCCTTATGATATTTACAGTCTTTTATTTGGGTTTTTACGGTCACCCCCAACGTGCTTGTACTTAACACGCCGCAAAGGTGGATACAAACCGGGTTAAATCCCTTGGGGGTCACAGTCTAGGAAAGATCTCTCCCTATATCCAAAACATTGTTGAAGCCTTAAATACTTGATCAGAGAACTGTAGAGACTCAGTTGGAGAAACGACGGGGGAGGGGCAGCTGTTCAAAGGAAGGTGATGATTCTGATTAAGTGAAAGCTCCAGCTGGGACACGGTTTTCACTGACATGGCTGAAGTCGAACCTGAACATAGGTCCTAAGGGACGTTTTCACTGATAAGGTCAGTGTACAGAAGAAATGGAAAGTATTTGGTTTAATCCAATGTTGCCCTAGAAGCTGTTGAAGATAACCTAGTGATTCGAGTATAACAAACAATGTATATATATATATATATATATATATATATATATATATATATAGAGAGAGAGAGAGAGAGAGAGAGAGAGAGAGAGAGAGAGAGAGAGAGAGAGAGAGAGAGAGAGAGTTTGATGAAATAGTTGGTCACAGACTCTGACACAGAAAATGTTTTTTTTTTTTTAAAGATAAAGCTTTGTTAGTTTCTATTTCTTCACAAAGGTAAATCGTTAAAAGCTTACCTTTTCATTTAAAATTGATCTTTCTATCAATGAAATGGGACGACGATGGATATTTAAGCTAATGGCTTCTATGTACACGTTCCACTAAAAAATAAACAAGTAAAAAATGCGCCTAAGTGTCTTCGGCGCAAAATAGTTTCTGTACAGCAATAATGCTATATGAAACTCTCAACCACGGCCCATGAAACTTTCAGCCGCGGTTCATGAAACTTTCAGCCACGGCCCGGTGGTGGCCTATGTTGTTGGCACCCATAGCGGTGCCAGACGCACGATCATGGCTAACCTTAACCTTAAACTATTGCGGCCAGAGGGCTGCAATTGGGTATGTTTGATGATTGGAGGGTGGATGATCAACATACCAATTTGCAGCCCTCTAGCTTCAGTAGTTTTTAAGAGCCGAGGGCGGACAGAAAAAGTGCGGACGGACAGGCAAAGTCGGCACAATAGTTTTCTTTTACAGAAAACTAAAAAAGCGTGGGCGGGGAGATGATATATGCTGGTACTGTGGTGACATCTGGTGGCAAACGCAGTCGCCACTACACTATGGTAAATCAATGGCTTCCCACCAAGTCAATTATGTTCTGAGTAAGCCTATAGTGGTTGATGGTTTTTTTTCTTTGTCATGCAGGCTTGATGCCAGCACGGACACTCGCCCTAAGAGAGTTCGTAAGTGTGGTGAGATATTAGAAGAGTTAAGTAGCCCGATGTGGACCTCTGGGCTATGCCGACCAAAGAGGACGTGAATAACCCTAGGCCTATATTCATTATGTTTACAATTCCAAAGTTACAAGCACATATGAAACGAAATACAAAAAAATATCAACTTTAAACGCAAGCTTCCACAGAACAGAATGTATCCGTATCAAAATGGGAAATTGAAAAAGATATATAACAAAATTCAGTCCAAAAGTTTTCCGGTCCTTGTTTCGACTGTAAGTCCCTTAGGCTGTAAGCATCCAAAACAACGTAAGCCGTTATGTTCATGGCATTTACCGTTATGTTTATGGTATTTACGGTCATTATTCCATCTTTTACGTACATCCCCAAGAAGCTGGTATTAAACACGGCGCCCATTTTGGACGTAAACGTGTTTACGGGCTAAATGACTTACGGCCGAAACGAACCGAACTCAAGTTTTCAAGGATTCCAACCGGCGCAAGCGATTCGTGAGAGCAGTGACGCGTCTCGTGTTTGTTTTCCTCCTTCCCTGTCAAGGTTAACATCGAGAAAGCAGTTTCCTTGTGTTGTTTGCACATCCTGAACCGTTGTTTTTAAAGAATGTAAGTGGATGGGGAACTAGTCACAGAATGTAGCCTCTCAAATATCCTTAAAAAAAGTGGTGATTAATAGTACTGAGAGTAGAATGTAGGCTATACTTTGATTTAATTTTCTGTGCCGACAATGTCACTTTTGAAGCTTATTTTCTTTCTTACATTGTCGTTGTTATATGAATTATCCTCTCTCTCTCTCTCTCTCTCTCTCTCTCTCTCTCTCTCTGCATGCCGATGACTGCAACAGATTTCTTTAGCCCTACTTCCGTTTTCCATGGACATATAGGACTATCACTTCCTTCGGGATTGAAGCCTAAACTCTCTCTCTCTCTCTCTCTCTCTCTCTCTCTCTCTCTCTCTCTCTCTCTCTCTCTCTCTCTCTCCTGCTTTACATTTTATTTTTTCCCGTTCTCTTTGGACCCGGGCTACATCCGGACACCGACACTGCACGAAAGCATTTATAAACTGCAGCTGTGAGTTATAATTGATGGCTCAGAAAACAGCAGCGAAAGAACAGTTTTTAGACCTTGCCATGCTACTACAAGTAGATGCAAAAGAGTTGAGGTTTGAGTACAATGAAAGGAATTGTTGTGAATCTTATGTTCAATATACATACATTTCTTGTAGATTAATCTACAAAAACGTTTCCAGTCATTAAAAAAATTAAAATCTGCTGCATAAAAGAGTTGAATCAGTATCCTTTCTTTAATTAAATATATTTAACCCGTGTATGTATTCATGTATTCCATAAGTTGTTGTCACAGATGTCTTCCTAAACCTTTTAAAAAAAGTAACAAATAATCTCAACATATCATCGAGCGTAAATTCCTAAAAGCTGTTTGTCACGTTCAAATTCTGTGAAACGTTTAAGTACTCGGCCTGAGACCGGAAATGAACCATGCAAGTCATTCTGACTTCAGCGCACGCAGCGAACGGCCACGGTGTGTTCTTATCATTGACGTCATTTTCTCTCTTTTTGACCCACTGCTTGAGACGGGGTCGCTGCTAGTACTATATCGTTCTGCAACTTCGAAGAGTCGACTAAGTACTATTGGATTAACATAACCTTCGGTTATGTTAATCCAATAGTGTAAACATTTTCACATATCAAGCTAAAAGACCATTAGGTTACTGATTTTTTCCACGAATGCAAATTCATTATTCTGAAAGAGTGAGCATTTTCACATTCAAATTTGTCCATTCTCCCTCTGAGGTAATGTGTTCACATTTCTAAGCGTCTCTTCGTATGTTAAGAAAACATCTGAAGAACGGATGGATGTATTATGATGCAACTTGGTGGAAATATCCATGGGTGACCCAGTTCAAATGACACTCATTGTGGACACTGAGGGATGAATACGCAAACATTTGTCGCTATGGAAACAACATTACCTGTTGTAAGTTATGTGGATTTTCGCAGAATTAACTCTTGACAGCAAAGGGGCGTTGCATGGCTTTTCAGAAGTATGCTCTCAACTAAATGCTCGTACTTATGACATATTCATAAAAATAAAATTCAGTTGTTAGTATAGGTAATTTTTTAATTATTGCATACAGGCGTGTATACCCACTCCACATTCACACTAACATAAACATACTTTTAACAGGGCAGTCTTGTTCGAGTATGCTGGGCTCTCCGTGTACCGTCCAGCTGCCTTGCACCTAGTGGTGACCTTCATAGACCTGGCCTTTCCTCGGCCTAGGGTTTGAGTTCTCTTGGTTGAGGGTACACTTAAGGACATTCAGTTTAATTTATGAATTTAATTTTTCATGTTCAAGTAAAGCTTTCTCGTATTAGCATAAGCTTGTTCTATGCAAGGGATCTTTTGTAGCCTGTGCAGCTCGACTGTTTTTCATTTAGTAAGATTTTAGAATCGTCCTGATGCATTTAGAAACCCAAGCTGTTTGGATTTTGATAAGCCTTCGCTGAAATTTGATGCCTGAATCTCATTCAGGTACTGCTCGTGTGCATGTTCAAATGTATAGTTAAGTTAATTATATATCAGCAAGAGCCCATTACTGAAGTGTGGTAAGGTGCTGAAGGGTATAAGAGGCCTCGTGTGGACCTGCGAGCTCTGCCCACCTCCCTGGCATGTCTGCTTGTGAAAGTAAGTGTTGAGCATCGAGTTGGGTATGGCGGTGCTCCTTTGGGAACTCCGTTAAAATGAACGTTATTCACGGTCATACACAGGGGTGAAATTAAGAAATGAATACAGATTGGAGACTAGGAATATGACTCTATGATAACAATTGCACGGTTTCTGATGACTAGGTAGGACAAATATCATAAAAAGCACAGTACTATGTGTTAGTGAACGTCTTTCTGCCGTATCATGCCACACTTATGCGCTTCAGCCTGGTAGGGCAAAATCTTCTCTCAAGCCATTTTGAGACTTGTGGCTTAGGGATATAAGGGACAACATCGCCCTGAGATAGCAAGTATCTGACTTACTGGCAACTGCCGTCCCTTAATGTACCTAAATATTATATAAGTAAATACCTTGGCAAAGCAAGGACTAAAGATCTCAATAAATAATGCAGCACATTTCAATGTGCAACTCTGTACGATGACTGTGTTCTTAGCTATTAAAGATGCGGTGTGGGATGTATTTTATACAAATATTTGGCAGACAGTTGTGAAGAGACATGAACGTTTTCTTCTAATCAACAGCGGGCAACGGGGGCGGTGACCGTGTGAGGTTTCAACTCCAAATAGTGCCACACTCCTATTGCACCATGGAATACCCTACGGTGAATAGAAACTGGGAAATACTGTGGGGAGGAAGTCACCTTGTTTACAAAATCACTGCATGGTTATGGCGGTCCCCTTCGTCGGATTTCATACAAATCATTCATTTCCATCATATTAGTCAACCTACAATTGATGCTGTTGTTCTTCTGGTCTCTTTCGGTTGATTGATTTAAACCAACCAACAGTTGTTGCTGTTTTGAAGACCGAGTCAACCTTTGCCAGCAGGGATCTCGCTTTTTGGGAAGCCTGTAACTTCCCTTGCATACGTGATAAGAATTATGCCGAGGCCATTTGTATGCATATCAGAATCAGGATATTTGAAATCTTTCCCTCTGTCTCTCTTTAGTACGTGTATATGTACGCATACCATGACATATATCGTATTCTTGTGACTACACATATACAAAACTAGGTGTATGCTTTCATGTCATGTGGTTATGTTTACAAGACAGTCACGAAGTAACGACAAAGCATAAGTCTTTATGTTTCTACGGAGTTTAATTGTGAGGTCATACGTTGTCTGACATGGTGGCTCCAAGTTGCAACCTGCTGAGTGTCACTAAGAAAATGTATTAGTTCCTATTTTGAACGTACCACATAATGGTTTTAACATCTATCAAATCTTGGACGCACCGCCAAGCTCTAAAAAGAATACAGAAATATAGTCTCCAGCAAAACATACCTGTTCCATGACAGTAATCAGCAGCGAGGAGAGAGCTTGTGTTGACACCTGATATCTATTCCTGGATAACGAGTATAGGAGACATGGCCTAGCAGGAAGAATCTTGCACTAGATGAACTTCGTTTTCTTTTTCATCATAAAAGTTAAGTTTTGTTTCTGACACATTCCGTGAATCTCATATTATCTACAATGCCGATCATTGAAGTTACCTACGAATCACTCCCAAAAAAAAAAACACCACAAATAAGAACGTTTACGTCTAGTGTTATCCGCTCGAAGCACTTTACGCGCCCTTTCTTCACACAACTGGTAACTGTGCCTGAGTGTTGGTCACTCCTACAATTTATAAGCACCCCATGTAATCACCAAGGGCCGGATACCGCAAGTATTACGCGTATCGTCTGTAGGATGTCTTCGGATACAATGATCTAAACTAACATTTGTCAGACATTATGAGAAACTGGTTTTTACTTAGGATGTAACGTATGCGTCATGAGTTTGTACTACCAAGGTCCTTGTACAGCATGTCTGGGAGCTGTTGGCATCGTGAAGTTGTGAACTTGGACGGTGGGTGAGATCACACGAAACTGGATGAAAGCCTTGACGAAAGGTTAGAAATTTAAAGACGTTTGAGAGTTGACCGTCAGGTTAGACTCTGCCGTGATCCTGAGATGAGCCTACATAAATATCCCAGAGTTCCGGGGATAACTTTCAGTATTGTGGAAAACCCAAGCTTGATATGCGATATGTACGTATCCGGCAACAATATTCTTTCAGCCAGCAACAATATTCTTCGAGCCGGCAAGTGATTTACAGTTGCTGTCAACCATAATATCCGGACCACGTAGGGGGTGTTAGTGCCTTTCCATTCCAAATTATGTTTGCAGCGTCCCTTCGGCTCCTAGCAGCACCCATTTTTAGCCTTTTATTTTACCCCGGGTAGTTCGTTTCCTTCATTCTCTGGCTCTCTTCATCTTGCTGTCCAGCCACCCCAACTTCCTCATATTTCACTTTCTTAACTAATAAAAGATAAAAAAAGAAAAAAACGCTGGCTGAAAGAGCCCCAGTGCTTGACTCAATCTAAATTTCGTGAATCAATTCACATCAACTATAATACAAAATAAAACTCACGAAGTTCATTTTTTATGGAAACTACTAGACGAATGTGAAAAAAGACCTTTAGGGCGCCGATATACTAATGCTTAGAATGAAGGCAGCAGAATGATTTCACTGGGCGATTGCTTTATTCTATCTAATCACTGTCTAGCTCTGGAATTTCCCCGGCTCTCAATTCTTATCCGCCCTCCGTTTCATCAATAAGTAAAAAAAAAAAAAAAATCCTGAATTTTGTAGCCCCGTCTTCTCGAACGAAAATTGTACTATATTGAACTTTTCTTTTTAAATAAGATGAAAGCTGACAGCTCAAGGGAAAAGAAAATTGGTTGCTATGTTACCCATTTATTGATTTATTTTCATAACCTGTTTATTGTAAGTTCGGGAAAATCAATAACACTCTCTCGGTGTCTCCACGATATGCAAAGACAAATAAACACGGGGAGCATCTGATATAAGCCATTATAAAACTGCAACGCGCATCTGGTAAAGGTAAATTATATCCCCAAACGCTATAAGCCTAGCCGTCTTCCCTTCTATAATCTCTAGACCTTGCCCTTAATAGTAATGCAGAATGAGAGTGGCCTGGCTAAGATTTGGTACGATACAATGACCACATTTTTAAGATGTGGTTACATTAGTAATAAAAGCAAAACCCTTGTTACGACAGGATAATGTTTGGTTGATCCAACTTCATATAAAGAAACGCACGGAGGAAAAATAAAATAAGAAAATAAGTGTTATCTCCGTGAGCATTAACATGCTAATGTCTTCATCGTAACTATCTTTTTATTTTCATTATCATCGTCGTGTCATCATGTTCATTTTTCCTATTTTATTATTATTATTATTATTATTATTATTATTATTATTATTATTATTATTATTATTATTATTATTATTATCGGAAAAATCTGCAATTTATCTCTCTCTCTCTCTCTCTCTCTCTCTCTCTCTCTCTCTCTCTCTCTCTCTCTCTCTCTCTCAACGAAAGCCCTACAGTTTCAAATAAAGTGGGAAAATAAAATCGCCTTTCATTTGGTCTCGCAGTTTTTAACATCAATAAAAGCAACATATTGCATGTTGGGACATCAATTTTACACCAACCCTCATTCGTGTTTTTTTTTTTTAGGCTTCCTCTTATTTCATGTTCTCATTTCTATATACAGTACAGTACGAAACAGTACGAGTCAACAAAAAGAAATCAAACATTTCAAATCAGTTCAATGTACTGTAATCTGTAAAACACATACAGTTGTTTACGCTCGTGGCAACAGTTTTTACGTAACAGATAAGACGAATTTTGTGAATCCACGCCGTATAATTGTAAGCTGTTCATTGTAGAACGAATCATTTACATTTACGTTACAAGCATTATGTCTAGATACAATCATTGATGAACATGGCAAACTAATCGTAATTTATTTTGCAGCGAAAAAGAAACCCGGAGACGAGGCTTGTAGAATAAAGTCATTTCTACGTTTAGTAACGTATTCAACCACACGTGACAGAAAATATGATGCAATAATGTGAATGCTCTTAGCATGACATGTCGTTGCACTCCTTGTTACTTCAATTCAACTGACAGACCATTACGTATCATTTTCCCCGGATGTTTTTCTTCACAACAAATTATAGCAGTCAGCGTCATAGTGCATTCCGCGTATTACATAATTACTTTCTCGTCAAATGCTTATTTATTGGCAAGATAAAGCAGAATTGAAGTCACCTCTGTGGTATATTATTGTTCAATAATATTGTTACTTGTATTTATAATTATTTTTCGCCCGAAAGCAATACAATGTAATCTTGACAACAAATTAAAGCACTCAGCGTCATAACGAGGGCCTCTTATTACGTAATTACCTTCTCGCCAAATGCTTATATATTGGCAAAATAAAGCAGAATTTATGTAACTGTTGTGATATATTATTGTTATATAATATTTTAACATGTATTTATAATTATTTTTCACCCGAAAGCAATAATAATGAAAAAGAACCATCGGAAAAGTTCTGCTACCGAGGCTATGTCAATGTTTCTCAAACAACAACGCTCGCGGTGAAGGTCTTCGCAAAATATGATGTATTTTGAGTGATACGGAACAATAAGGAGCTCCTTTACAGGTAAGAATGGTAGAATAATAGTACGTTAATTATCCAGGCGACGTAGATAAGTGTAGAAGGCTGCCAAAACAGAAATTTCCGTGGTTCCCTGTGACTATGAACCCGGTGAAGGAGTTTCTCGTCGCCATGTTGGGAAATTAGTAGTCCTGTCTAGAGATCACGCAATTATATGTTGAAAGTCAGTGTAACCTTTTGCTGTAGAGGGTTTTATGTGAGATATTTATTCAATTTTTAAAAGATAGGATTCGGGTAGTACACCGAGGCAGGGGTTCACGGTTAGACTAGGCCCTTTTAGGCTGCTGTCATTTTGGGTTATTCCTTACGATATTTCAGTCTGCTTTTACCTGTAGGGAGTCTAGAAGACGCAAATGAGTCGCTAATTCTAAGGCAATAACAAGATTTGGGCTATCCCTGTTGGAAACGTCATTGATTTGCCTTTATTCCCGGCCCAGCCTGCCAAAAATATTGTATACTTAAGTTGAGATAGGGCTAGGTTAGTTTTACCTCGTTTGTTTCGAATACTGAATAGCCTATGGTGAAACGGATGACCACTACCATATCCTGGTTCCCGACTATCTGCGACCATATTTACATCCCTCGGTTATTTTTCGTTAGACTCCAGCCACCTCCCGCTTTATAATTTATATTTTTCTTGGGTAAATCACATCAAAACAAAAAATTTCTTCTCAATACATAACCTTCGCAAATGCCTAATAGCAGAGAAAATAAGGACTTGTAAGGTAAGACAATACCAGCCCCCTCCATAACTAATACGGCAAAATTGTAACCAGTAAACACCCCTAGTTTACGTTAGGTTGGGATTTTTAGGTTCTTTACTACCTTATTTCCTGGCCATTTTTGCATGAAAAATCCAAAATGGTTTTTCATGCAAAAATGGCTAGCTGGCACCTTTGGAAATGGCTGGCTGGAGTCTTCCGAAAAATTACCCATCCCTCTTGCTTGTGTTTCTGTTTATCCCTCTTGCTTGTGTTTGATATTTATAGTCTTTATTGTTTTTAGGCAGCGCTCATCCCCAAGGGGCTGGTACTAAGTAGGCTAATAGCGAACCAGAAGGGTGCGGTAGTAGTCTTCATTTTTACCTATGGTATGCATCTCCCACATTGCTCAAGAAATGGTACAAGTTCGTTTCCAGTCCGAACTCCGGTAGAACTATATAGTAGCTCCGTGACAGCGACTGCCTTCTAACTTATCTTTTTCTACAGTTTTTTTGGTTGCTAATTATGAATTTACCTTTAATTTTTGGTACTCGAGTGTAATTAACCTGTAATAAACCCCTGAAGTCCATCCAACAAGGGGTTTCCATGTGCGATCTTCACAAGACAGAGCACGGCTACGTCTGTTTCGAACGGTTCATATTCCGTCCGGCAAGTGCAATAACTTGTTAACGTATGGGTACCCCCCCCCCCGGGCCAGTACTAAATACGGCGAAGGGACATTCCATTTGGCCCACAACAAACAGATGCACCGCCAGTATCAGAAGCCCTAAAAGTGTAGAAAAAAACCAGTTGAAAAGGTAAAAATGGCACGGAGCTAATGTATAGAATTAGCGAGATTTCAGCCAGGAGTCATTCGTTGTAAAGTTTCCAAACCTCAGGCCGTAAGCACTTATATGAGCAAAATAGGCACTGTGCTTGGTAACAGCCCCTTGAGGATGTACTGAAAACATAAAATAATGATGGTAAATACAATAAACATAATGGTAAATACCATAAATGTTGGTTTGGATGTAATGACCTATGGCTGAGATGACCTGGACTGGAGTACTTGATGGTACAGAGTACTGGGTACTTGATGGGATATTAAGGCTGGAAATGAACATTATCCCAATAAATGATTGAGTTTAAAGGGAAAATAGAAACAGAATCCCAGTCCCCTAAAAAAAAAAAAAATCACTAGGAACCTCATAATCTAACCTAACCAAGGGCACCAAGATCTTGACCTGGGAGGTCTTCTCTCCCCAAACTAGCATTACACCCCCCACATCACATAACCCAGTAGAGTTTATGCAGATACCTTAATGTGACTTTTCTCTCCAACTACAGTCTCCGTAAGGGGTTAGTGCCGTCAGTGCTGCTCATGTGGTGCACTGTAGGCATAACTTGAGGTTCTTTGCAGCATGCCCTCAGCCCTTAGCTGCTACCCCTTTTGTTCCTTTTACTGTACTTCCTTTCATATTCTCTTTCTTGCATCTTTCCACCCTCTCCTAACAATTGATTCCTAGTGCAGCTGCGAGGTTTTCCTTCTGTTGCACCTTTCAAACCTTTTATTGTTGATTTCCGTTTCAGCACTGAATGACCTCATAGGTCCCAGTGCTTGGGCTTTGGCCTAAATTCTATATTCCATTCGAGCTACAGTTATGGTTTCATCTAGGAAAGTATGAAAGAAATGTTGATAAAATCCAGTTACGATATGTACATACCCAAGTGTATAGCCTATTTTAAGCTAGGTCAGCCAATGGTTGAAGCAGTGATGATATAGGCTAAAGAGTTGTAAGTGTATGTGTTTATGTTTTATATTCAAATTACTTTTTAGGAAAATTACATTACAGTTCATCTCATTTGGTAAATAGGAAAGTAAAATTACGCCTAAAGATTTACGTTCCAGGTACACATTAGGCTCATAGTTGATTTCCTTAGTGTTATTGTGGTAACAATTAAGTGGCGTTTAGTCTAACCTTATAGAGGGAAAAGTTGGTGTCAAATGATTTATGTTGATGAAGTAATGTATAGGGTTCTCAGTGCAGTCTGAACTTTTGAAATAGGATTATGTTTTTTCCATGAATTTGACTCAAAAACAGTACTTGAAAGTGTACCAAATATTTTATCACTTTGTGTTGCGTTTTGGAGATGCTTGGCCAAAGAATTTGTTTAGCAGTATCTGATGTTCCAAATTCTGTTTGTACTAGGTTTTTGAAGCTTAATATCCATGTAAGTCAGTCATCCCAAATAAAGGTTGAAGCCCAAAACCTCAATCAGTTTTAAATATTTTTTTTTATTGTTTTATAAGATAAAACCATTCAGGATAGAGAGATGAAGCAAAAATTAAGTTTTTTATATAAACCAAGAGAAGCAGAAGCCTGAGTACATCAGTTGGTGTAGCTCACTTGATTGGTGATTTTGAAAGTGTGTACTGAATTTTGCTCTCTATCTGTTGACAACATAATTGAAGAGCCAAATGATACAATAAAGAAGCGACATGCACTTGAAAGTGATATTGAATGTTTCTGTCAGTGCACAAAGATAACTTATTGGAGGATGAAAGCATTTACTTAAGTTACCTTTTGTAATGCTTTTCTGTATGAAACAGTGTCATTGATTTGCTTATAAAACCATTCAGTACAGTATAAAAAAAAAAGAAAGTTGCCATTTGTGGCATTTGTTTTACTAAGTTTTTTGGGGAAAAAAAAATTGTATACCCATTCAAGACCCAAAATTGTGATTGTTCCATGAGTCAAGATGCTCTTAAAGATAAGTTGTTTAATTTGTATAAATATGGAGAGTAGTTTTAGTTCTCAAGTGATTTGGTCAAGAATAGTATACCAGGTAAAGTTAAAGCGGTATGATTTAACATTCCCTTATTCTCTTTTTCAGGGTGTGTTGTAAACATGCCTTCAGCATTAGACTGCAAAGTCTATGTTGGGGACTTAGGTTCTGGTGCATCCAAACAGGAGTTAGAGGAAACCTTTTCATTTTACGGTCCTCTTAGAAATGTATGGGTCGCCAGAAATCCACCTGGTTTTGCCTTCGTCGAATTTGAGGATGTGAGAGATGCGGAAGACGCTGTCAGAGGACTAGATGGCAGGTAAGTCTTATTTCTTTTTAACATTGAAAAGGTATTTGTTGCCAACTTGGCAATAGTGCTGGTTTTTATTAATATGGTTGAGAGATACAAGTAAGCAGTTTCAAGAGCTCCAAGATTTGTTCATAATTTCCCTTTAGTATTTACATGGTTTTTTGTAGGAAAATTCTTGTTAATGGTATAGAATCAAGGGGAAGGATTTTTTAATATGATTTGTATGGTAGTTGTATGTATGAGTAACACTCCAGTATTTTATTGCTGTTTGTTTACACGTTTTCCAGTATTTTATTGCTGTTTGTTTACACGTTTTATTGCTGTTTGTTTACACTTTTTCCAGTATTTTATTGCTGTTTGTTTACACGTTTTCCAGTACTTTATTGCTGTTTGTTTATACGTTTTCCAGTATTTTATTGCTGTTTGTTTACACGTCTTCTGTTATTTTTCAGAACAATATGCGGTCGCAGGGTGCGTGTAGAACTATCCACAGGTAAAAGCAGAGGGCGTTTTAGAGGTCCTCCCCCTCGTAGAGGTCGCCCTTTTCATCCGGAGGACAGATGTTACGAATGTGGTGAAAGAGGGCACTATGCCAGGGATTGCTATAGGTACAGCCGACGTCACTCCAGGTAGTGTAACTTTTTTTCCTTTTTTATGAGAGAAACCGTGATTCTGCATCTGGTCGTTATTGCACGAATCCTAAAGTCCTGAGCTTGGTCAGTAAGCAATCTTTTTTTGGGGTACTGTAGTTGGGAGGGTTGGTGGGTGGGTGGTTGAGTGGTTGGTTTAGTATAAGCCCATACTTAGGTTTCATGTAGGTCTTAAATGGGAGATGCTTTCTTCTTTTTTGTTTTGTTTTTTGTTTTATTTTTCCATTCAAAGGAGTTTCTTTCTTGTGATGCTTAATCTGCCTTAGCCCTGTCTTAAGGCCTTGTGTGGTCTACATAAAAAAAAAAAAAGAAAAAAAAGAGAAAATAAGTAAAAGATAAGGGGGTTGTAAATATCAAAAAGAAGGAATTGCTATTAAACACACTCATATTTTGTAGGCAAAACGGCTGAGATCCCCATTCCCAAACGAGTAGTAAGATCGTCGCTCTGTCAATTGAGATCATCGCACTCCATCTTGAATTCCTTCTGGCCACACTCCTTGAACTTCATGGCCTCATTTGTAAAGCTTACTGCCTGCCAGTCATTCAGCGTAGAACTCTATCGTGCTCTACTTGAACATCGCAGTTACATGAGCGTTCAGCGCAGGTTAAACACCGCAGTTACATGACCCTACTACCTACGTGGTCGAACGTCAGACCTTCAGACAACCTTCTGAGATACATGACTCTAGACAGAGGCACAGTAAGCTTAATGATGTAAAATTTAATTGATCGTTATTTTAATTTAGGTAGATTACTCACTGAGTTTCCTAGTCCCCTTTACTTCTATTTATATCATTTCAGCCAGAGGCAGTTCATGTAAGTAATTGATGAATGAGAATATCCATTGAAGTGTCTGTGCAAATCTGATTTATGGTCTCCTTATGTCAGTATGCTTACTTTTTAAAAAGAAAATCAAATTTAGTATTTTTGAAGAGTATTCCATTGGAATAAAGCAATGTTATATTTAAGTGAACATTAATAGCAGGTACATAGGGCAGACCATAACGAGTGGGATGTACTGAAAACGTGCTTGTCATGCCTATACACGCCAGGTTCATCTGAAGCGGCCCTCCTCCCACCCCAAAAATCCAGGCCCTATTTTCGTGCATGGCAGACCCCCCTTACATGTAGGATCGTGAAGGGATTGGAAGTTAAACACAGACTGGCATCCTCCATACTCAGGGAATTGGATTTGCACTAATCTTATAGTCAACATCTTTCCCGTATACTAACAGTTCTTTGTGCATAGGTACTCGAGGTCCCGAAGTAGAAGTCGCTCTCCCAGACGGAGGAGATCTTACACCCGTTCAAGATCACGCTCACGTGACCGGTCCAGGAGTAGGACTAGGGATCGTTCAAGATCAAGAGACAGAAGCCGTTCCAGAGACAGATCCAGGTCACGCTCACGTTCCAGAGATCGCAGCCGTTCTAGAGGTGGTTCCAGATCTCGGTCACAGTCAAGAGAACGTGACCGTTCACGATCACATGATGAAAAAGGGTAAGTACTTGTAAAGATTCGTTTGCAAATTGTTAGGCCAGTGGTACAATCTTAGCTTTTCCCCCCATTAATCTTCTAAAACAAAACGCACCTGAAATTTTGTCATAAGTTTCAATTTTTTGTACAGTTTTAATTTCTATTTACTATAAAGTTAAATTTATGAAATGCCTGGTTGATTGTATGTAGTGGCTTGTATGTTGCTTAGGTTCAGAGTTTTGACTTGTTAAGGATTTCACTGAGTAGTAATCAGATTATATATAAATATTGAATGTTGAATTATGCCATGGATGAGATGTAACCACAAGGTTTATGTTGCATTTTAAACTTTTTTCTCATATTGCAGAGACCGTAGCAGATCTCGATCACCGGCACAGAATGGCAGTCCCAAGGAAGAGATAAATGATGACTGATGTTTCATGCAATATGTTTAGGAGCCCTCTTTTGTACCTTGCATGTCTTAGGTTAAGCCTTTTATTTTTGTGATGTAGATCGAAATCTTGTCTTGACAGTACTTCAATGCAGTACATCAAACTAGAAGTGCCCTTTGGTAAAACAGAGCAAATTATTTAGTGTTTAATTGTATTAGTTTTAGACAGTCCTCTGACTCTCTAGATTTTGAGTGGTTGTAATATGTGTTAAGAATTTGTTTCTTTGATATGTGTGGTATTGGTCACATTCCAGCAGTTTTGAATGTGTATGGACTAAAATAAAATATGAATATCACATAATGTTCTATGATTAATCTCCAGATGCCTGCCAAGTTGGATGAAACTGTATGTTTGGAAATTTAACGCTTAGAATTGCCAATATATTGTATTTTAGTTTTGATTCCATCCCTTCAAAGTCAGGGGATTTATTTTTTCCCAAGAGTCATCTTTTGATGTATTTCACCCTACAATTGTACACTGATGGAAGGAATTTTGTCAAACTCGGGTAAAGGTAGACCAACATGTAAAAATATTGTTAATGTTCGGGAGACAGTGCGTCCATCTTGTTCCATCAGGGTGTCCATTACATTATCGCAACAGACACGGTTGAAGGTATCTTTGTCATACTTAATACAAAGGTGGACTGTTATGCAAGCATGCACAAGGGAAGGCGCTTAGCATGTCGGTGAATTGGCATGCATGAAGGAAGGTTTTCCGGTGACTGTCACACATTGCAACTTTACTTGGTTGAAGGATTTTCATTAAAATTAGGTCGAGTAAATCGCCATGTCTGGATGTGTATGAAAGAGTGGGTGATGTGTCTATGTGACTCATGTTTTCAAGTAATCATTCTAAAAATACCGACCAAAAAGGGAATTTATAGTTCTGATCGGTCTAATTTGTTCAAACTTTGGACATTTTTAAAATGCAAGAGCAGTGACTTATGTGCCATCCAGACATCCAAGCTCGACAAGTGAAACCTCTTCGAGTCACACCAAGGTGAATGAGTTTGTAATCTTGGTCGTGATGATAGCCTTGCACAGGTGGTTGGCAGGGTGCCAGTTCCACAAATGCGTCATAAGGAAATAGATGATTAGTTTAATCTTGAAGGAAAAGTAATTGTATCTTCAGCATGGCAACATTTATTATGGCTGGAAGAGAAGCGTTGGTCAATAATAGATACTGGTGAGGAGTGCGTACAATAGATTTGTTGAAATGTACCCCGTTACAACGATTTAGAAATGAAACTATAGTTACTGGTTTCTCCATGGTGTTAAAGGTTGCATTTGACTTGATCACTCGACTGCGAAACATTTAAAAGATTGTTGATGCAGAAATGTAAAGCACAAATGCACACTTGAAAATGCAAAAGCTTTAATCCACTTTCAGAGAGTTTCAGATTAAGAATATTGTAGGTAAAAACTTTCTTTTGAACACTAACGGGTCTGTACTCCGTGTGTGTGTGTGTTAAGTATGACCCCAGTTTGTTATCCAACCTCTCAAACTTTTTTTGTGCTTTTTATGTTTTCAGGACGAAGTAACATAATACCAGTTGAGCATGGTTTCATTGGGTTCTTTTGTGCAATTTATACCTACGAGAGTAAGTATAAGGGACAGACTGAGAGGTAATACTTATTAGATCGTAATTTATAAAACATTTAACACTGTAGCCCTGCAATATGCTGGGTGTCTTAAAACTGAAACCTATTTTAGTGACAGAAACTCCCCCTGAGAAACTGGGTAACACGTAAGTGCAGGATGTACGCTTACTCAAGGTTAAATAAAAATGCATGTTATGAAAGGCGCTACTGTCGTAGATCTATGAACAAGACACTTATTCGAGGTTTTTAAAAAATGCATGTTATGAAGGAGCCATTGTAAATCCATGAATGTGTCATTATTGTCTAAGCTGCTGTTATTTTACATTAAGCTGCCCTAGTACTGGTAGGCCTACTGGTTCCTGCGCTTGGTCAGCTGGTTATCATAGTTAACTGCATTACAGCACAAAGAGAGTCCACAGGAAGGAAAGAGTTGGTAGTTCCCATCACGAATACAGTATGTTACGATTTATAATGGTCGTTCTGTTCCTTACCACTAATTTCAAGTTTGGTCTAGTTGCTAGACTCACCCATTAACCCTAGTCTTTTGCCCTCTGCGTGGTCTCATAAAGATCAAGATGAAATGTTTTTCATCTTATCATTTTAGATTGCTTATTTAGTTTTAAGCACGTAAAAAGATAAGAAATCACTGAACTACTTCCAGATTCTGTACATGTTTTTGTTTCAAAATGCTTAATTTTTGGGGGTGAAATTTCTCTCTTGTTATATTTACAGAATACTTATTGTGCGTCTGCCTCCATTTATTTTGAATCGCAAATTTGCTCCTTCGTGTAATTTAGAATTCATTTATCGTATAAGGTAGCGTTTGCAGCAACTCAAATCCACCGTGAATTACAGACTAACTTACTTTCCTTGAAAAAGAGGAGCCATATATGCTGGAGTGTATAGCGTGAAATTTAGCATTTTCAATCAATCGTCTTGCATGACCCCCGTCCTGAAACACTACCTCGAAACCTATTCCATAAAGCGTTTGATTTTATCTGGCTCAACGAACGTGACAAATAATAAATCGGCCAGCCGAATTATTCTCATCAACAGAGCTGAAATTCTTGAGCAACACGGGCATGTCAGAACATAAGAGCTAACGTGGTGCCTACAAGCATCCACTGGAGTTAACAGAAGGAATAATAAACTTACCCGGGTCAAGTGAGTCGATCAGGTAATCATGACCAAAACCACAAATTGCCGGACGCTATCATTTATGCCGAGTGTATTTTGTCATGATCCCCTTGGTGATGTCCCGTTCGAAATAGTCGATCTATTTATTATTAACTCTATGCTCTATCCACTTGCTTGTTAATGTTAGGCAAATGAAGCATATAATGACTAGACAACGAAGTTTAGTAAGAGTTGTTAGGGAGCATTTGGAGATTTCCTTTACAGGTCTTATTTCCAATGCGATATTATTTAAGCATTTTGCAATGGTTGTTCAAGTCATTCGGCGTGATAAAGAAAAGGACGTATATAATCATTATCGTAATCATAATACTCGTTGCTGAGTAGGGTATTGGGGATTATATCTTATCTCAATTACCCAATTATACTGATTACACAAACGCCACAGTCTAATTGTTTTGTACCCACATCGCTTCGCACACTGTTTTGTAAAGCGTTGTTTTACAATACAATGGTTTAAGAACGGACGAAAGACGTGGTTTACTTTGTATCTATACGAAGAGCAAAGTAACATGTACAGTAAAGATATAAATAAATTTAGAAGCAGCATATGTCGTTTTGCTTCCCATTCAGGTGAAACGTGTTCGACGTGACTTAGCTGTCTCACCTGAGCCACCAAACCACCTTGCTGTACTTGCAAGCATATGTTTAATCTTTTTCCCGTGATCTTTGTAGAGCTTTGGCCCATAATTATGGCCCCTACGGCATTTTTTTTCGGCAGAAGTAGAAATTTTGAAACGCTTACGCCAGGTAGACATGCACACAGGAACCAGACGAACATCGTTCAGTTCCAGTGAGCTACAGAGGAAACGAGAGGGAGAAAGGTTGGGCTTATTACAGGAAAAAAAAAACGAAAAAATCCAGTTTGGTAATAGGAGGGAAGATCAGAGGGCTACCGTAATCCCACAGTGTGAGCGAGGCCATATGTGTCCTATGAAGAGAGGACAAACTTTCTCCTTGAGCTCAACGGAAATGACTGAAATTGGAACTACAGAAAGAAGAGAGCGTGAGCAGCTTTGTGATGGAGCTGGTAGGTTATCGTGAGAGGAGGTCGAGTTAGACACGGTCTAGAAATACCGGAGTTGCATCGCTGGTCAAATGCATTGCTGCAGATTCAGTCCCATCAACGGGAGCAGACAAATGTAAAGCACTTCAAATAAAAGAGCAGTGTTTCAAAGAGGAATGAAAAACTCTTACGTAATGGTTCAGCAGTTTAAAGAAAATAACTTGCGGTATCTAAGCACTAGACATTTTTGAGATAAAGTTTTCGCAATATGAACTCTGAGATCTTTTCAAGCACGCAAAATCTTATCTGAAGTGAGAGGTTGAGAGGTTCAAATGAACTTTTATTAAAAATAGAGGGAAGGATGAGGGAGGAGACAGAGGTAGGCCTATTGAATCTGACAATTTTACCGGATCCCAATTCAGCTAACTTTCATGCCCAGAGAAATGGTAATTTGAGATCGAGTGTATCCACAAGGAAAGTCGAATCATCGGCAATGTGCATGAACAGAAGAGGCAGACAGGAGAAGGTCACTAATTAAGAGAAAATGAGATGGGAAAAGAGGACAGATGTTGTGCCGTCAACGACAACATAAGATAAAAAAAAAATTCGAAAGAAGTTTTAAAGAAGAAAACATGCAAATGTTAAGTAGAAGTTTGATTAACAAAGTCTTATGACAGATAATTTCAAGTGTCTGCATCTTGAAGCTGTCCCATTTAGAGTACTAGAAAAAAAAAAGTTGTTTACGTTATAGCAAATATTTGCCGCCGATAAGGCAACGTTATTTTTTTTGTATGAACACGTCTGTTTTCACAAGAATTTTTATAGCCTGTGAAATGTAAAAAAATGTCTTTGCTCACTTGAGAAGAAAGCATACATTAAAGCATATATTACTGTATACTACCAAGACCATTCTTGTTTATGTTTTGTTTTAAACAACAATTGAGCAGGATTCCTAACCTCTCAGGAATTGCTGTACACAAACTCGAGGCCTATCTGTCATTTGAAATACCGAAATATCCGCTTTAGTAAACCATTATAATTTCTGCCAAAAAAAACCTTGTTTTTCAAAATTTACATGGCTTTTTAATATTTCTAATGGCTGACTGGCTGATTGTGTAATATGCATATTAAAAGTTACCTTGTTCTTCTAATCTTCCAGGAAAACTCTTAATCTGTATCAGAGAGAACGATCTGTATATTGTAAATCAATATTTTTCTTTCAGATGGCTACTTGCCATAGATAATACTATAGACTACACGTAAAAGACAGGACTAAATATTCAAGTACAAAAGTAAGAAAATTCACAGAAAACTAGTGAGGGCGAACTATGGGAATCTGGAAATGATTCAGTGGTCTGTTTATTTACTTTAGTAATAATAATAATAATAATAATAATAATAATAATAATAATAATAATAATAATAATAATAATAATAATAATAATAAAGGAACAGTTTTGGCCGGTGCTGAGGCTGAATTTCAGGAAGACCCTTTGCGAGGCCTCACAGCCTAACAAGATGATTTTTTCCACTATCCTTCATATAAGTGTGAATAAAAATTTAGATAATTGCAGTAGAAACAGCAGCTTAACATTATCTTTAACAAACTATTTGAATAAATGACCTGGGTAATGTACAATGGGATGAAACTTTCAGTAATTACTTTAAGTTATATGCAAGGGACTGGTATTGACTATTATTTTAAAACGTTGTTTTTACCAAAGTCACTACTTTGCCTATCTTTATTTTTTTTAATCGTAGGTAGATATACAATTCGGTCGTTGTATCTGTACTTAAATGTTTAGTTTTCCTCTTTCCCGCAAGGACCCTGTTATGCAGAAGCCTTATTTACAAGTTAGAATCAATTTTGGACTAGCTTTGATGAATCTGTGTGCATTTAAAACAATAAAACTGGGCAAACCATCCCTAAAATACAAAAAATACGACACGAAATGCCAGCCTGAACGCTGACGCGTCCTGAAGTCAAGCCGTCAAACGAGAGAAGAAGAAGAGCGCGGGGGGGAGCAGCAGCGGCGGGGCAAGAATTTAGAATTTACCGTAGGCTCCGAGTCTAGTGAGTTGCAGGGACTGACACGTAGTTGACTGGCTGCGAGAACGAGCTCCTTCACGGGTAAGGATATTAATTTATCTGCAAATATAGTTTAGAATTGAAGGGCGAACACCCCTGCCTTGTTGTAGTGGTAATTAGTGTAGAATTTCCGTCGGTATTCCGCTGTGTACGGGCAAACTTATTTCGGTGGACCCGGCGAGGGAGGCTGGCATTTTCGGCGCCATGTTGGCTGATGAGGGGGTGATTTCGGGTCCGGTCCACCCACACCCCGGGTCCTGAATGGTGCGCAGTCACAGTGCATGCTGATTTGTGTCTGTCAAGTTTGCCAATTTGTACGTTTAACGTGAGTTTATTCGTGTAAATTGTTGCGTTTTGTGAATTTGCCTGTCGGTGTTAAGTAGCCAAGATGGCAGCGTGACAGGCGTTCCAGCACGTTGCGCTTGGGAAAAGGCTTATCCACCCGGTTTTGAGGCAGGCCGTTTTTTCCGTCATTTACAACAGCTTTTTTTCGCAGAGGCCTCTGCCGTTATTTTAAAATCCTCCTGCAGTTCTAGTGTCGTCCGTATCGTAAGGGAGAGACTCCACCCCAAGGTACCGACTAGCGGCCTGCATAGCGTAAGGGAGGCACCCCCAAGGTACCGACATTTAACAATATTTTAACTTTTATTGGTGACCCCATGTACTGTATGTTGACTTTTATCCCCCCTAGGATATTCATTAGGTCCGTTTTTTGTAATTTGCTTAGTATCCCAGACTAGCCAAGTGTATGGACACCTGTTAATTACAGGATTACAGTTTTCCTCAATAACCCCACGTTTGGTAGAAGGCACCGCCCTGTGTTAGTGTAGGCTAGGTGAAGGAGGGTTAGACCAGTAGGCCTGTGTCTCCCCGTAATAACCGTCTCGTTAGCCTTTAGGAAATGCAATAATTTCTTTCTCAACAGGGACAAATAATTTTGTTTTATGTACTTTTCCAAGGGGCTGCACGTAACTCGGGGCCCATATTGCACGTACTTGTGCTTACAGCCGAAACAACCCAAACTTACAAATACCAAATTTTAAAAATTGTTTGGTAGAACTACAGGGTAGCTCCGCGTCGCCGACGGCACTATAACTTTACTTTTTCTACATTTTTTGGTTGCTAATTATGAATTTACCTTTCATTTTTGGCACTTGAGTCTAATTAACTTGTAATTAACCCCAGAAGTCCAACCAACAAGGGGTTTCCGTACACGCTCTTCACAAGATAGGGCACGGCTACGTCTGTTTCGAACGGTTCGTATCCCATTTGGCAAGTGTAATAACTTAACGTATGGGTAACCCCTCCCCCCCCGGGCCAGTACTAAACACGGCGAAGGGACATTCCATTTGGCTGACAACAAGCAGATGCACCGCCAGTATCAGAACCCCTGAAAGTGAAGAAAAAACCAGTTGAGAAGGTAAAAACAGATGCGGAGCTAGTATATAGAATTACCAAATTGTTTTTCCTAGGTATACAAACTGTAGCTTTTCATGTTGGAGGAAAACTACGTCTGCCTCCCCACTTCTCTTCTGCCAGTGTTACATTTTTTCTAGATTGGCTTCCTCCAATCTAGATGGAGGTAAACGTATCCCGGAGGCTTTTTGGCATAGCATCTGGAATTTATTTTCATAGGAGCAGTTCCACGTAAATAATAAAAGTTTGTCGGGTTTTAAAATAAATGCGTGATAGGGTTTTTCCTTTTCCCCTCATAGTTATTAATGTTCCACCTGGGTTAATTTGCTGCCTTTGGGGAATCAACTGACACGAGACTTAATAGGGTTACTTTTGTTGGGGGGGGGGATTAGCCAGGTCAGGGCATGGTGCCCTATGTCAGATTAGGAAGTTAAGGTTTGGTTAGGTTAGGATACAGCATTCTAGGAAAGGTTAGTGGTAAAACTTTATTTTACTTGCGTGGCCTGATTCCCGTCAGTCGCCGACCAGGACAGGTTACGGCCTTTGGGTGGGGTTCCGGCCCCCTGGCCAGGTCAGGGCACGTCGCCCTAATTTAGGTTAGGTGGGTAAGATCTGGTTAGGTGAGGACCTGGCATTATAAGAAAGGTTATGTCTATGTATGAGAAACATGTCTCGGTTGGTGACTGGCAGGAATCAGGCAGCGCAACTAAAGTAAAGTTTTTCCCACAGTGGGTAGAATGCCGAGTACTGTAATGGTTTACGACTGACTTGTGGGGGAGGGGCCTGTCCAGGCAGCCAGGTTAAGGCACAGCGACTGAGGTTAGATTATGTTAAGGTAAATCTGGTTAGATCATATTCATTTGAAATGCCTACTATGCCTATAGCATAGCAGCCCTGACCCCTTGATTAGCTCCTCCTCCATATTTGAAAGGCTACAGCTTTTATACCTAGGAAAAATACAAATTACGTTACCAATTGGGTATTTTTTATGGGAATTTGAAACTACTAAATAACCATCTGGCACAAATGTTCCCTGGGCTATATCTAATGATTATGAGTGACCCTATAACCGAGTGTTATACTTTTTGCGTATCCTTTTACATTCCCTTGACCCAAAGATTGTATCATTGGCGATGAAAGTCATTCATTAAAAGGACAACAAAAATAATCAGAATGCATTCAAATATAACTGGTTCCCCATAAGTGATCATTAGTTAGTAAAGCATAATGATATCTTGAATGCTGACATAAGTAATTTTAAACATCTGATATCCAGCTTTAGTCTTGTCTGTGCTCTGAAAATTTTCAATAGCCTATTAGAAGAATACCATAGTTTTTTATTAGTGTGTACATGCCACTACTTAGGTTGTAAAACAGGAAACCTTGACAGTAATACAGCACTCAGACATTAAGTGTAGGATAATTATAAATAATGGATTTAGTATTTGGTAAAATTACTGGTTTAAATACCTGTACACGCACCAGTATTCAGCAGAATGACTGACACTTTCACATAAGTATATCATATGTCACATGTATTGTACATCACTTGTCATACTGTTGCATTTGGTGAAATGATTCACTTAATGCATATATACCTTGCCTAATTATTTTTAACATGAAAGAGCAGTACAGTACAGTATTCTGCTCTGGTGTGGTGGTGTTAACCCCTTGTAGGTCGGACAATAGTAAAATTATGAATGGTTATACTAGACTAAGCCCTTTGAGTCCAGGGGATCTACACTCAGTTCTGGCTTATTGCCTGTGTGCTTTCAGATAATTGTCTTGTATGCTCTGTTTTTTTGGTTATCTGTTAAGAATGGGTTAGTTTATTGATAATTAAAATGCCACTACTATTATGGGAACTGGAGTTAACTGCCAAACATCCTCCAGACATCAGCCTAGTACGTCTTATTAAAAAGTAATTCTGGCAGGTTTCTTTTGAGTGACAATTTGGTCATTATCAGAATCTCAGAATATGAAATATGCTTGGTTTGATTTTATTTCATTAGAATTTCGAAGCAAATTGTAGATCTTAACATATGGTTATAACAACATTGTCGCCTTATTGAAAATGGGCATCAGTGTGGCTGTACATTGAAATGATCATAAGGCAAGTGGTGGAATATAGTATAATAAACAGTTATTTTACCTGGTAAATGTGAACCGTAGTGAATTAAAATTCTGATATGATCTATACATCAACTTTTCATCATTTGCGTTAATCATCCAGGGAGGGTGCAAATACATTCAGGGTACAGAAACAGGAATACAAAATCCAAGTAGTAAATAACAACTATCCTTATGAAAATTCTACATTAAACCAAAAATCTCCCAGAACTTGACACTCAAGCAAAAAAAAAAAAAATTTTTTTTTTTTACAAGGTCTTTTATATATTGCCTAACATTGAGGCATGGGAATCCCTCCTGTTCTTGTGTGTGCCTGAGGTTATGGCAACCCATCAGTTTTTGACAAAAGATTCTGGACCATTGTGTTTTGCCGGGGGGTGTCTGGATGCAGTGCATTTTTGCCTGGCATTAGCCTTACATAACTATACTAGAAGAACTGTACATCTTAGGCCAGATTGCCAGTGTCTCACTTAATAGGATCAACAGACATAAGGAAGTGTCCAAGAACACCAATTCTTTCTAGCTTTTGAGAAGTGGGTATGCATTTCTGTGAGGAGGATGACTATCCTGTCCTGGTGAGAGCTCAACAGAGTTGGGTGTTGGTCTGTTGTGAGGTTTGCAAAGGCACTACAGAGTTTTGCAGGTAATGAGGATAGGTTCCTGGTGGCCCTGACTACCTTTTTGTCATTTTACCGTAGGGACGTCACCCACAAGTCCTAGGACACCTTCTCCTTAGGAACTAAAGTGGCTTCTCGGAGGGTTGTGTAGTCATCCAAGCTCCTTAGCAGCAATGCTGAATGTGCAGGCAGGCAGGCTTCGCTGTGGAGCATTCTATCATTGAGCATCAGTTCATAAGGTGCAGCTCAGTGTTCTCCCCTTTTGCAAAAAGGGAAGGGCAGTCATAAAGCTATCGTTTAAACCCATCAGTTGATAGTTGACCCAGATGTTAGCTCCCATTTTTTTGGGGGGGGGGGGGAACAGAGCTTGTTTTGAGGTTGTTAGATTTAAAGCATAGTCACAACTCAGGCTGGCTTGGGGCCCAAGCCATATTGTAGAGGGAGGGTACAGGAGTCATGAACCCCTGCTCATTATCATGACCGGAAACATGACATTTCCTGATAAATTCAACTTGCGTCGGTGGAAAGTATCCTCCCGTCTGAGAAGTGTCTCCCCCACAAAAGTTAGTTTGTACAGTATTTCTGTAGAAAGACTTGTAAAATTTCAAATAAATATTTTCCGTAGGCATACAGACCAGAACATTTTATCATAGTCCCACCTCAACCCCACACATAGTCCCATACGCCAAAGTAAAAGTGCTGTCTTCTGGCAGGTGAGTTGGGAACTCCCGTCACTCACTTGCCTACCACCTTGTCATGAAGCTTCAGTGACTGTTCCTAGTTTACGCTGAGGGATACTCCAGCGTACAAGGCTCTGGTTTTTATAATTAGGATTTGATTTTTATAATTAGGATAAATACAAACTAACACAACTATGATATTTTTCCTCGATATGAGAGTGAAATCTTAATCCCTGTTGCCAAAGGAAATGACATTTAGTAAGTCCCTCCTCCACCCTGTCACTCATCTACCACTGGTTAACTACTTTCTTACCAGGCTTCAACAACCAGGCCTGCTTTTGCCAAAGGTAATCCTTATAAAAGGTACCCATTTTATATTTATGGGAAAAATGCAGATATCTTGAATATACAAACTTAGAAGGTTTAAACATATATATATATATATATATATATATATATATATATATATATATATATATATATATATATATATATATATATATATATATATATATGATTGGTTGGATATCTACAATTGAAGCTGATCTAAGGAAAGATCAAGCTATGTGTAGATAGTATTTTAGGAAGCTTGATGCTGAGTGTTTTGATCTCCATCCCCAATGTCAGCAAATATAATTTCATGCATTACATGTACCATACTGCAGTTAAAAGCAAATATCCTAGCATCTATGTTCTTTAGCATCAGTGTCATGCAAGGACTTAATGTTGTTTTACCCCTATAGGGCTGAGATTTTTTTTTTTATATTCTCACAGGAGCTATTGACAAGTGATTATTTTTTCGTAATTCTGATTTTACACAAAGCGGTAGCTTGTTAACAGTTTAACATTTTTTTCATTGATCTTACTGAACTACACTGCCTTCTTATGGTAACAAAATTGTTTGTGGCTGTACTCGATGCCAAGCACTAACAATAGGTAATCATGTTTCTTATTTTCAAGATATCCATATCTTACGTTTTATTGCACGTGCAAACATTGTAATGGTGGTGTGATTAACTTCAGGTCTAAATGAAGTATTTCTCTCTTCTTTTCAGAGTGTATTTGTAAACATGCCTTCAGCATTAGACTGCAAAGTCTATGTTGGAGACTTGGGTTCTGGTGCTTCCAAGCAGGAGTTAGAGGAAGCTTTTTCAAAGTATGGCCCCCTGAGAAATGTGTGGGTGGCCAGAAATCCACCAGGCTTTGCTTTTGTGGAATTTGAAGATGTAAGAGATGCTGAAGACGCCGTCAGGGGACTGGATGGAAGGTGAGTGTCTGCATTTTTGGTTTACGGAATGTTTAGAGCAGGGGTTCTTAACCGGGGGTATCCATACCCCTTGGGGGTATGAGACTTGATCTCTGGGTATTGGTATTTATTTTATTTAATGTATTTCGACAGTCGAAGTGAAGGGGGTATGGGACCATATTGGACAATCCATTGGGGGTCTGGAATCATTGAAAAGTTAAGAACCCCTGGTTTAGAGGATCTGTTATCGCATGCAAAACAAAGTTTAACGTACTTAGGGACTGAAGACGCCGTAGGACAGAATTAGTTTGAGAAGGCTGTGAAGTTTTCAAGGTCAGCGAAGTATTTACAACGAATTTATTTTTCAGAACAATATGCGGTCGCCGGGTGCGTGTAGAACTATCCACAGGAAAGAGCAGAGGCCGCTTCAGGGGCCCTCCACCGCGCAGAGGCCGGCCTTTTCATCCAGAGGACCGATGCTATGAGTGTGGCGAAAGGGGACACTACGCCAGGGATTGCTATAGGTACAGCCGACGTTACTCCAGGTAGCGTATTGTTTTTGTTTTGTAAATAAGAAATGACGATTCTGCATCTGGTGGTTATTGCTCGAATCCTAAAGTCCTGAACTAGGTCAGTAAGCAAAGTTTTTTGGTGTAGTTGGGAGGGGTGGTTGGTGGTCGAGTGGTTAGTTTGGCCAGAATAAGTCCATTCTAGGGTTCATGTAGGTCATAAATGGGAGCTGCTTTCCTCTCTTATTTTACTTTTTTTTTTTTTTTATTTTTTCCATTCAAAGGAGTTCTTTCTTGTGATGCTAAATCTGCCTTAGCCCTGTCTTAAGGCCTTGTGTGGTCTACATTAAAAAAGAAAAAAAAAAAAAAAGAGAAAATAAGTAAAAGATAAGGGGGTTGTAATTATCAAAAAGAAGGAATTGCTATTAAACACACTCATATTTTGTAGGCAAAACGGCTGAGATCCCCATTCCCAAACGAGTAGTAAGATCGTCGCTCTGTCAATTGAGATCATCGCACTCCATCTTGAATTCCTTCTGGCCACACTCCTTGAACTTCATGGCCTCATTTGTAAAGCTTACTGCCTGCCAGTCATTCAGCGTAGAACTCTATCGTGCTCTACTTGAACATCGCAGTTACATGAGCGTTCAGCGCAGGTTAAACACCGCAGTTACATGACCCTACCTACCTACGTGGTCGAACGTCAGACCTTCAGACAACCTTCTGAGATACATGACTAGACAGAGGCACAGTAAGCTTAATGATGTAAAATTTAATTGATCGTTATTTTAATTTAGGTAGATTACTCACTGAGTTTCCTAGTCCCCTTTACTTCTATTTATATCATTTCAGCCAGAGGCAGTTCATGTAAGTAATTGCTATATCCATCGAAGTGTCTGTGCAAATCTGATTTATGGTCTCCTGATGCCAGTAAGAATATAAAATAATTGGTAGAAAAGATTTTATGGAGATTATAGTCATTTGGAATTCATTAGAATTTGATTAGTACTACAGTACATTGGGCAGACCATAACGAGTTTAGGATGTAACTGAAAACGCGCTTGTCATGCCTATACACGCCAGGTTGAGCTGAAGCGGTTCTCCTCCTACCCCAAAGATCCAGGCCCTATTTTCGTGCATGGCAGACCCCCTTACATGTAGGATCGTGAGAGGGTTGGAAGTAATAGCCAAAGACTGGCATCCTTCATACTCAGGGCATTGGATTTGCACTAATCCGTTAGTTGGCATCTTTCGTTTGTACTAACGGCCTTTTGTGCATAGGTACTCGAGGTCCCGAAGTAGAAGTCGCTCTCCCAGACGGAGGAGGTCTTACACTCGCTCTAGGTCTCGCTCTCGTGACAGGTCCAGGAGTAGGACTAGGGATCATTCAAGGTCAAGAGAAAGAAGTCGCTCTAGAGACAGGTCTAGATCACGCTCACGCTCAAGAGATCGCAGCCGTTCGAGGGGAGGTTCTAGATCCAGGTCTCAATCAAGAGAAAGGGAACGTTCTCGATCACATGATGACAAAGGGTAAGTATATCTCAAAAAAATCATATGGGTTAGTAAAGGTTGGGTTATTTATTTCGGTTTGCCTCTCTCTAGACTACTTGGGTGAATTGGAAAATTGTAGTATATGATGATGATGATAAGGCTGCTTGAAAGTTTAATTTGATATACTGGTACTAAATTAACTAATTTTGATACCTTAACTGTAGTATTGTTCTTGAAAAAGTAGAATTTGAAAATAGAGGGAGATGGATTTTCATGAAAAATCGTTTGCAACAAAATTTGTCTTGGGTCATTTGTGAGTTTGTTGATTTTTCTGAGAATTTTTCAAATACTGCCCCCAATTTGATCAAGTTAAAATATTGCATTCAGGTTTTTTGGTAACATTGGTAGGGGAATTGGCATTGCTTTGTGAAATTTTTGTTTCTGCCAAAATAAAATTGTTTTAGTTCACTTGGGAGTTTTAGATTTAGACATAAGATTTTTATGCACAGCTCTTTTGTTCCAGAGACCGTAGCAGATCCCGATCGCCAGGACAAAACGGCAGTCCAAGAGAAGAGATAAATGATGACTGATGTGTTACATGCATTCTGTCAAGCAATCCTCTTTTGTACCTTGCACATCTTGGTTAATTGATAAGTTTCAATTTTGTTTTTGTTAGAGGTTGAAATTGTGTAGAAACTACCCCTCAGTACTCGAGTAAACTAGTGGAACTGCCTTATGACAAGGGACAGAAATTACAGTGTTGAATTTTATTGATGGTTTTAAATATGACTGCTACTTCACTCATTTGGGTTTGAATGTCTGAAGTGTCAATATAAAGGATTGATTGGTCCCCTCTTTGGTATTTGTTGTATTGGTCACATTCCAGCCTTTTTGAATATCAGTGTATTGATTAAATAAAAATCAGAAGTTCCACTTACTATGAATTTTCACCTATTTAGGATAATTTTTTGGTGGTAATGCATTCTGGCAATAGCATTTCTTTTTTGGATAATTTTTTTTGGTAATACAGACCCATGTCCAGATTGAAAATTTAGTACTGTACTTGTAATTCCAAGAGGTTGGGGAATACTGTTCATTGAAAATGGAAAATTCTCTCTTTTCATCATTCCTGTGTTCCAGCAGCTTTTGACTTTTTACTTCATGGCACAGTGGAGGTCAGATATACATCACTGTCATTGGCGATCAAACGAATATAACTCACCATGCGCACAGGAGAGATCAGATAATTACTGCCTCTTCATATCTACAGTGGAGAGCAAATATTGCTGTCTTAAGGAAAGAAAAAGTTGAGAAATTATAAAATAATGAACCAATTGTTCTGTGAACATGGCATGATTTTGAGGCTACCCCCATGGGAGAATAATTAATTGTTGTGGTCTGGTTCGACTATTCATTTCAGTGTTGATATGTATTTCCACTACTGTACTTATTTCTTCTACAATACTTTGAGTAACCTCTGGATTTTAACACAGATGGAATCTGACAAAGGAAATAGGACAGAAGTGGGGGGGAAAAAGATCCTACAATAATGTAATTAATAAGAAGGCGCTGTTATGTATAAACGACAGATTACAGTAATGAGACTGCATTAGCATGCTCTCAAATTATGAGACAGACTGAGGAGTTGAATTTGGTACAATAGTTGCCAGTACCATGTGACAGATCAGTAACAGGAGTAGTCTTTACAATGATGCAATGACAGGAAAATACCACACGAAGTTGAAGCACCTGTTTGTGCTTTAATGATTAGGTGGGTGTTGCAAAGGCAAGAGCAACCAGAATGACTTTAATCTAGAGATGTCATTTTACCGTAACACCAGTTACATTCAGAACACTGCCAGGTTTATCAGAAACATATATGTTGGTGTCCATTAAAGACCAGTGCTGAACTTTGTCATAATAGTTATGGGGATGAATAGGAAGAGGTTCCTGGTAAGTGATATGTGCAGGTGAAATAATAGTCCAGTAGTAGAATCTAAAGAGGAGGTTTGGAAACATTTAACAGGTGGAAGAGTAGACTAGGAGAGGACTGAAAGTCAACATAAGCAAAATAGTGCATGGTGAATGGTAAGGTAGCAAAGGAAAAAGTAGCCGGGGGGAGTGGCCAGGTGATTTGTGGGGTGAACTCAGTAAAGCACCACAAAATATTGAATCGGTTAGAACAGTTACTTGTAGTGGGAGGATTTTTGGTGGCCAAATGCACTCAAAGAACCAATTTAGAAAGATGAAAGTGGAAAACACTTGCAGTACAGAGACAAGTCCTAGAAGTAGAGCATTTCTGTTACCTTGGAGTCTTGCCAAACTGTAAAGCAAGACTTGAGAAGCCAGTAAAAAACAGAATCACGGAAGTATGGATATTTTGGAAATGTGTATTATAGGATGTTTACATTCATGCTAAAGCACAGTGGGAAGGTCATACTATGAATGAGGCATGGAGAAATGTTTGCAGGAGCGGGAAAATGGATCTTGATTAATATAGTGTGGCCATGTAATGGGAAGGTTGAGGAATGTTTGGTCAGAAAATCAAGAGATACAAGTGGAGCAGGACTGGACCTGTAAATTGGGAAAAATAGACCTCGGAGTTAGGAACAGAGGATGAAGATAAATTATTAAAAGCTAGGTGAAGATATTTGAAAGAGTGATTTATGCCTTTTAGAAATGCGACTGGATATTGTTAGAATTATGGTATACATGAAATTACTTTTCCTTTGACAACCTTGGTCTGTGAAAGCAAGATTGGTAATTGGTGGTAGGCAAAGAGTGGGAATCGCTCATTAAACTGCTATAAGCCAGCACTATTTCACCCATTGTCAAGTGTAAGTATTTTTGTAATACCTGACTTGGAGTTGAAATTTCTTTCTAGCTTGATGTATGGTGTGTTGTTTTTTCAGTGGAGGGAAACAAAAAGTGTGAAGAAAAAAATAAGGACATGAGCCGTTGTGTAGCCTCTTTTTCTCCTTAGCATTATTGTAACCAGTTTTGGTGCCCTACTTGGGAAGGTCCTGCAACCCTGATGCCATGCAAAAAGTGTGCTGGCTGGTCTCCTTCACAGCAGAGGAAAGCCAAATGGTGTTTGGTGGGAGCCAAGGTTTCTTAGCCCTTCATCCTACTGAATCTTTTCTGTTCCTTTCTCCTGGCCTGGCCTCTGTCTCTCTGTACATGCTTATCCTGAAGGGGATGTGTCCATGAGTTTAGGCAAGCAGCACATGGTCTCTAACAGTGCAGACCCAAGTGTGTGTGCTGTGACATGAGAAGACTCTTCCCTTATATTTCTGTCAAGGTAAGTAGAGAAGAGTAGGGATAGATTCTGCTTTCTCTTTTAGCGCATGCACAATCTGTAGATCGTGTGTGTGTGTAGACAGTTTGCAAGCAACAGTTTGCCACGTTATGATAATGCTGGGTATGCCTTGTGCATGTGATTGTCTAGACACTGGGTGGTCAAAGATTCCTCCTGATATGCACATGCATAATGGCATGCCTGAGCATTTGTCTGTAGCCTTTACTCAGGCCAGTCATACAAAAGTCAGTGGCAATGTGGACTACGGCTCTAGTGGTTATGAGTCACTTTCAGCTCTCAGTTCAGGAATTCCTACATAGAGGACTGATTGATTGTGACCATAGTTTGGGGAATCTAATAGGATCCTTTTTCGGCTCATTTGTGAGGATAATGATCTCAAGGAAGAAACCTTTGCTCCTTAATTGAACCTATTTCAGAGCATATTGTTAGTGTGCCCTCTGGAGGCAAGATGGTCATCCCAGCTGCTTTGGATGCTGCTTGCTTGTAGTGTCTTGGTCAGTTCAACAGTCTGATCTGTGGTTTAGGAGGAGAATGTAGAAGACATGCTTTGCTAATTTACTGAAGTCTCATTTGTGGTTGAGAGGGCAGAGTTCATTAGTTTGTAGATGTCAGAAGGAAAGGTGCAGCCTCCTTTTTGGGGCAAAATTCGTCCTGAGATGATGTGTCCTTACATCTATGCTCTTCCAAGTTTTGGCTGAGAATAGTCTCACTTAGCAGAATTGAAGATTTTTGTGTAGGCATCATTGGAAAAGGATTTTTGATAGCTGAGACACCTTTATCCACCATGCAGTTTCCTTCAATCCCTCTGTGGCTTAGAAGGGTACTGCAGCCAAACTTTGGAATCAGCCTCACATTCTGTGTTTTCATAAGGATCCCAGGTTTCTTCCTTGCAAAAGGGCCGGGAGTCTTCCCGCCCCTTTTAGCTCGCTCTCCAGCCCGTTTCAGAGGGAGATAAGGGGTAGAAGAAAGGAGGGGCAAATGCTGAGGTAGACTTATCTGGTTCTCCAGATGCCATGAGTACAGAGAATGCTTTATGTGCCATTGGCTGGAACCCTGGCCAGTCTGTATCCTTCAGGGTGGTTACAGACTATTTTGGGCACTGATCCCATTGCTGGCCTACCCCCCAGAATTTCACCTTGGGTCACAATGAGGCATTAGAGCCCTCACATCATCTGGAGATGTGGCTTTCTCAGGGTGTGTAACAATATAACTAATGTAAGAACTATAGTTGCTTTGCTTGTGAAGTTATCACTAACTGTCCAAGTTATTTTCTCTTCCCAGTTCTCAGGCAGAAGTGCCCAACCAACCTTACCTTATTTGCAAGCTTAGAGAGTAATGAATTAAAGCCTGTTATTTGTTTAATAGGAACACAGCAATTTTTGTTTTATAGAACTCAACTATTTGCTTTACCTGAGCTCCCACTTCCCTGCCATCATACTGGATGCAGAAATAACCACTTGAGAATGAAACTTCACATGAGGAAACTTGAGAGTGAAGCACCTCACTATGGGGTTATATGGTACTTGAGGAACATAACTGATTCATCTGGATCTATAAGAAATGTTTTATTTCTTAAATTTTTGGATACGCTACTCTTTCGAGTAATGAAGGATTGGCTCTTTTAAGGTATTTGTTTATACGAAAAATTAAGATTTTTCAGTCGTGCACTGGTGTAGTGGGACAAATCTGTGATTGTAATGTGATTGTTGTGTGAATTTTTACACTGTGCTTTAAAAGATTACTGATTCTTGTTTATCCATTCTTGTATCATGATAGAATGTTTAAAAGTGGAGATTCAGCTGACTTGCGAGTAATGGTTCTGGACTATCCATAGTAATTAAAAGATGGGGTGTATTGATAAGTGATTTTGGTAATGGCTTTTACAGTGTTGTAGTATTGTGGTTTCTTAAGGCAGGACAAATTTATTGGGCAGTATTAGTGCATGATGGCTTGATATACTTTCCTTCTACTCCAGAACCTTAATATCTTTTTTTAAATTTAATACGGTACTCTTCAGCAAAGCTGAACGAAGTCTGAAAAAGAATTCATAACTATTCAAGCAGTGGTAGCTTATCAACATGGAAAGTAAATGCAGATGGTGGTGGCTTAGAAATCAACTTTGACAAATCATGTACTGACTTTATTAAGTGTTTAACAATACTTCCATTCAGGATGCAAGTGAGGTCTGCATGAGTACGGGCATACAACTATGCCATTTGCTCGATTGATTTCCTCTTCCTTTGAAGGGTCTATGTGGTGTGAATTATTCTTCTGCTTTTGAGGCACTTTTGGCTCCCTCTTAAAGGCTTTTGTTATGTGTGAAAGACTACCCGTTTGCTTCTTGTGCACTGACTTTGATTCTCCTTCTTGATTGTGGCTTCCTTCTTGTCTGTTTACCATTGCAGCCGGAAGAATTGGGTCCGAGTCATGTTTTGCAGAGTTTACTTTAGAACTCTTCGCTGTTTTGTTTGACAGAAAGGGCTTTTTGCTATTTTTTGTTGTCCTTTTTTTGAGTTCACTTTGGGCACCTGTCTTTGGCTCTAACACATCTGGCTGCCGATCGGGTGTGGGCATTCCCACCCACTGTCCCGGTTGCCTCTGGCTCGGAAAAGGGACAGATTCGATGCTCTTTTGGCAGGTGATGCTGTCGTGCGTCATGACATCGTGGCCCATCAGAGGTAACAGGGTATCCTGGAAAAGAGAATTTGAATGTTTAGCATGGTATTGCCACGTTTTATCATTTATTCCATACACACTTCTTTATTAAATTCTAATCTACATGACTGCCTTGGATATAGATATGCCAGGTACCTGTCAGCTGTGGTTTATTTGGACTAGTTTCGGGAGGTCATGTCTGAATGTGTCAGTTGACCAGATTTCATGAATGTGTTTTACTCACGAATTATAGTACAGGGTAGGTTAACCGAAATAACCACTCCAATGCCAACCTAAACTAATTTACTCTTCATGGGTTATAAAACATGCTAAAAATTTTTAGAAATACAAAATACCAAGTATATCTCATAGTTTTTACGAAAATAGTGTGCCAGTCATAACGTAAGTTTAGGCATTTGGAATGTAACTTCTCGGCATTGAAGTAAACATTTATTTGATAATAACTATAAATATCATCGTAGGTTATTTTATGAAACGGCTGCGGTTGTTGAAATTTGTTTCTCTGTCTCATAAACATTTCTAGAACTGCCATGGAATGACAAGATAAATCCAAGAAAAATGCATAATCATTTCCATTCTTTCCATTTCCCACTTCCTTCACAGGCTGTAAAAATTTATGACAGTCCTAATTATTCTGTTAATGTTTAGTTTAGTTGTTTACAGTTCAATAAGTAAACTAAAACACGGGCTCATGGTACAAACAATCAAATAAAGCAAGTTAATGATACTGCATAACCCCAGAGATAATCTCCATTACCACTATATATGTACAGTATAAACTGTACTTTGGGCGAATTTATGAATCCTATTGTAAGCTTGTATAATTGATGCTTAAGCACATTTTCATTAAATTCTTCCAATTAAGAAAAGAAGTACAAAGAATTCTCTAAGCACATTTTGATAATACTTTGAAGCCAAATATTCAAGTTGCTAGAAGATTTTTAGACTGCATGCTAATATAAAACTATGTTAAAGTGAAGTGAATGCCAGACGTTAAATTCTTTAAAATGGAGAGGCTGTGATCTTGAAACTGATCAGATGACTAAATTTCTATATCTTGTGCCAACCAGAGTAAAACAAATTGTTTATGTATTATTACCAGTTGTGAAGGGAAATACTCTCTACAGTTACTTTGTTGGTAAGTTTTTGCTGACAACTGAAAAGTAATTTTAATGACATTTTTTCATTATACATCAATTTTTTTTACAGATTAATGGTAATTGATTAAATTGTATCATTATGCTAACTAGAAATTCATTATTACATGGACTGTAGCTTTCAAAATACAAAAAAACATTTGTCTCATCTCTGTTCTGAATGACTGTTTTAATTTTTTCCTTTCATGGAAGCAGGAAATGATTTGTATGCATGCTTTAAGTCATTCTGGGGAACATGTCAGTAAGGTTAAAGTCCTTGTTAGAAATGTCAGTGAGTTTACCTCTGCAATAAGGTCCTGGGAGCAACTATGCTTATTTCAATTATTGGCAGATTGTGCATTTTATGGTTACCAATTTCAGTCACTGGTAAGGATGGCATACTTGATCTAATGTTTATATGTATTCGATGCACTTGACTCATTTTTAAGTAAACTGCCTTCATGACAACTTAGTTGTATAGAAAAAATTAAACTTACTTCTAGGACTGTCTCTTCATCACTGATAGTGTGAACCTCGGATGTTAGCTTGCGCCGAATGCGGCTCAGTCGCCTTAGTCCCCAAGATGTCTTCCCTCCAAGTAGGCCCGATCCAAGGGCTGCATTTGCATGGTTGGTGTGGTCTTTCATAACATGCCAACACTTGAGAATAAAAGAGATAAACAAAGGTGCTTTAGTCAGTTTTAAGGATGAATTCACTTAATACCAAAATTGTAGCATAAAGCTTTAATATATTTTCCACTATTGTGCTTACAATCATACGTGCTCTATTTAGTGTTAGGCATACAATTCCTGTTTATCTAAAATGATTATAGGAAGGTTTAAGAACAGCAGTGGTAGTTAAGGCAACAAGTTCTGCTTTGCTGTATTTAGTAAAGTAAAGTTGCGAACCTTGTCAGAATTTATAAACTGCGTGACAGCATGTGCTTCCCGCTCTAGTATAGCCTGATCCTGGTAGCGCACCAACCATACAGAGATTAAAGGGTCCCCCAGTACTGCCCATCGCCATCCTGTTCTTCCTGTGTGAGAGATTATTACTATATCAGAAATAATATAAATACATCAGAGGGTAGAGACATTAATTGTGATTGTGTAGTTCAGTCCATGTAGTAGAGTAGGTTGTTACACAGAAAAATAAATATTTAGATACGTTTTGTTTTATTATTATAGATCAAGCCAAAAGAAGCCCCAGCAAGAAGAAATGTTGGAATATTGGATATTGATAAATCAGTCAGTAGCAATTGCAGTTTACATAAGCATTAATAGAAATATATTAGTTGTACTACAGTCAAATAAATCTATATTTAAGAAGGAAGAGTAGGCACACAAAAGCCATGGAGTTCTCACAAAGCTTTTACTTGTAAAATTCCTATCTTTTATTTCTAGATGGGGTTTGCCATTTTCCCTCCCTGCTGTGTTCATCTTTTATTTTCAGATAAGGACAATGTATAGCCCACCCACTTAGCTTCCAAAATACAATGCCAACTGCACCTTGTTGAACGCTGGCATCTAGTGGTTTTGACATGCCCCTGACATCACAAAGGTCAAGGTTAGGATTGCTGCAGACAAGGGCACAAAGGTCAGGGTGGCTGTGGTTTGCGGACGGAGTGTAGATCCTCACTTGCCACCCTTTGTATACACTCTGAAAAAAGGGGGTCTTCAGTGTACATAGGTGATTATCACTGTTATTATTATTCAAGTAAAATGTTAGCTTTTTTTGTGATACTGTATTATATTAACCAAGATAGTAGTCCTTAACAGTTCTTAATATTATTATTATTGTTACCACAGCTGTGGTCATAATTTTTCACTGAACTTTTTTTGCTTTGAGTTATGTAATAGAGTATTAATACATACTAAACTGACAACATTTCCATAAAGATAATATTTTCTGTTCCAAATAATCTTCTTTTTATACTAAGCACACCACTTTACCGTATTAAATTTCCTTTTCCTTACATTGACTTGTTGAACAGTGTGGTTCAGGGCTGCCAACTCTTTTGGAGTCACATGATCAATGGACAGTGAGACCACGTGTTGGCGTGGTCCTTTGAGAGTAGCTTGGTCGGAGCAGTGGGAGTGTCCAAAGTATTCCTTCGTGTAGGCCAGGTATGAGTTGGCGTCTGTAGCTACGAAGTCTGTGCAGCTGTGAAATATGGATGGTAATTTGATAACAATGGTGGCAATAAAACTGCTAATAAATCTCATCAGCTGTTAGGTAATAGGCCTAATAGTATTCTTTTACACTTTTTTGATGCCCTTGAGAGCAATAATGTGCTACTACTACTACTATTATAGCTGTAACTATAACTTATGATAATATTGATGCTTTAATTGTAGTTAATCCTACTGAAGATAACAATGTGTGGCACATTTATTTTTCTAGTACTGCAGATAGTCTGTGGGTGATGAATTTTACATTTAACTTCAACCAAGTCTTGAACAAGAAAAAGCACAGCAGCATAATATACTTGCTTATTATAAGTGTGATGCAGTTGCAAAATTACCATAATTTTAGATGGGATAATAATAAACTCTCCTTTCTTTTAGGGTTTCTGTTGAGAAAAAACACCTGGATGCGTCTTCACAAAGACTGCAGTTCAGAGGACACCAGCTATAGGTCTAACAAGAATGACTTTTCTAGCTGTGTTACGTGAGTATTTATTGATTTTATTTTAGGTTATTTTACGCTGTTATTGACAGTATTTAATCTCCAGCCTTTTGTATATTTTAGATGCTGTGTGTTTTTTAGTCTGGAAGTTTTTAAACAGAAAACTGATGAGAAATGCCTGTGGAATCTAGAGTTGGAATACATGGGAAATCGTTAAGCTACCCATATGGAAGTGAAAAAATATAAGCTGTTGAGCTAAAGTGAATTGTTTCTGTAGTACAGGTTGAAAGGCTGAGAAATGTAGATACTGAAAGGTGTGGTAAAAAAGTAGCATATGTGAAAGGAGGAATCAGGATATTTGGAGGTAGCTGGCCTCTTGGAAAGACATTATTATGATAGGTTGATGGAAAATGCATAAAATGGGGGGTAGGAGCCGGTGATAAAAAAAATGTTTGATTTGGGTGGCACTGTCGATAAACAGTATGTAGCTGTAGGAAGTCACTTTAATTCTGAAAATTTTTTGCTCAGGGTTGACTAGGGTGTTAAAGAGGAATGGTATGGTCATAATCCTTGTTCCATTCAAGTGAGGGGCAGGGTTCAGTTCCCAGACAAGGTAGAAGAATATTTGTCCATTCAGTTACACTCATTGTGCCCATCAATAAAAAAACTGAATTAGGTACGGGCATTTTTCAAAATAATGTGACTGTTAATTAAGTTTCTTTGCATAACACCTGGGAGAATAGTATCATTAGATTCCTAAGGCCACTAAAAGAGTTAGGAGAATCAGACCTACCTGGATGATAACTATAAGATGAGAGGATGGAGATAAGTGGAAGTTTGTGGACGTGAAAGCACAGTGAAAATTAGTGACAAAATTTCACACCTAATATTGTGCATAACTTCCCAAAGCACCAATGTCTTTTAAATGTCAAAAATGATTTGATTTTAACCTTAACCCTTCAGCCTAAGGAAAAAAATTGTCAGTTAGCATGTGATGACTGAAAATTAATAAAATTTAATAATTAAAGTATATAAGCGTAACCTATAGACACTTAACATTAATCACCAAATGGTCTATATGCAGCATAATTTCTCCATTTCCTAGCCTCACACTTTCATTCTTTACATGCTAATAAGACTTACGGCATTACAGCAGTTGCATTTATGGGATGCCCAGGAGCATGAGCCTGTGCTGGCATATGGCCAGCTTAATCTAAGACAGACTTACAGACAGACATAAGTTGCAGTGCTCTTGACAAATCAATTACTTATCACACCACTTCTTGCTATTGTTAATCATATTTATATATATATATATATATATATATATATATACACACCACATATATATAGTGTGTATATGTTGTGAGTCTTTTATATTTTAAGATATGCGTAAACATGTGTGGTTTATAGGCATTTTCTTCGGTTGAGATAATCGAGAGGGGGGGGAGGACTGATTGATCAGTATTTGTCTTATACATTTGAGATGATTTGGTTATGTCAAAAGAGTGTATAACTTAGAAGTGTTTAAAGGGAGGAGGAGGAGGAGAGGAGGAATCCACACAAATAATCACTTTAATGTTTAGTTTTCTGTCTGTTTCTGATATCTGTCCTCTAATGGGCAAAATTACTCGAACCTGAAAGTCGATATTCAGTACACTAATGAAATTGACTTGGTGGTTCAGCTTGAAAATATTTAAATTTACTATGCAGTATTGAATATTCGTCAGATCTTCGATAGGCCAACATGAAGTGAGCCATTATTTTGAAGATTAACATCACAAAACTTAACAAAATTAAGCCTTGTTTGCAGATTGATATTTATTTTTTCATCTGTGTTGATACTAATAAACCCTGTAGGGGGGTAGTGCCGTCAGTGCATCTCATGCAGTGCACTGTAGGCATTACTTAGGTTCTTTGCAGCATGCCTTCAGCCCCTAGCTGCAACCCCTTTCATCCCTTTTACTGTAACTCCTTTCATACCCTCTTTCTTCCATCTTACTTTCCACCCTCTCCTAACAGTTGATTCATAGTGCAACTGCGAGGTTTTCCCCCCATTACACCTTTCAAACCTTTTACTGTCAGTTTCTGTTTCAGCGCTAAATGATCTGTTTGGTCCCAGTGCTTGGTCTTTGGCCTAAATTCTATATTCAGTTCAATTCGTTACTGATAAAGAGTAATAAAGTATGTAATGCACACAGAGAGAAAATGTTTAAAATGGTAACAAAAGAAGGAAATACTCACGTATCGTGCAACACCAGAAGTTTTCTTGTGCAGTTACACGTCGGGTGAGACAGCTGTAGGGGCCTCCACGAGGCACAACCGTCTACTTCAACGGGAGGGGGTGGGCAGTGACGTTTCCTACAGACGGGGGAAGAACTTAATGACGTTTTCATTACTCTGTTTTCAGTCTTTTTTCGTGCTGTCTTCATGATTGTTTATAATTATCTGGAATAACCTCTGATTGAGTATGAATAATGATAGGAATTAGAAACTACATTACAGTGCCATTTGACTTACCTGTTATCATAAGGTGATGCCAGGAGGTAGCCCAGGGTATCCCAGATTGCCAGCAGTGCAAGGCAGAGCAGACATAGGCCACACCAAACTATCCCTCGCCACCGCCTCCACCAGCTGCTGCTGCACGCCCTTCTGAAATGTCATATCAACCCCATTCATTGTCTCTGGGCCGAGCCAGTGTCACATGAACAGTTCAAAAGATCTTGGCATTTTGCGATGCTTTGCTTACAAGAAAGGGACAAAAATACTTCTCTTCTTTTACTGCAAACAGGTGTTTTTCTTCATTCAGGGAGCCAATCACATGAGTAGTTGGATGAGTAATACATAAATTGATACTGTCCATTTCCCAAACTTGTTTATCAGTTAGAATGTTATGCTTAGAGAACAATTGCTAATTTCATCTCACTTGTTAGCCCACAGCACTGAATGCTTTCACAGGCTCCAGCGCTTGGCCTTACCTCTAAATCACATAATCTATTCCTTTGCAACTTTTTATATAGCATATGCCCACATAATCCTCTGTTGCTTACAAATTTAGGCACAGAAGCAAGTAAATCCGTCTGTACACACACACACGCACACACACACACACAAGAAATGATTCAAAACTTGTCTCCCAAAAAATAACCATGGTTAGGTCTCATGAGTGGACGCGTGGGTTAACTGCTCATAAATGAACAAGAAGACCTGATCTACTTTCTCTACTTGTCAGCCAAAATGACACTGAAACATGTGCAACTAGATAATAAATTCAGCTATTATAGATTTCACAAAGGGCAAATTTCTGCTATTTCTATGTTAATTACCATATTATTATTTCAGGGGCCACGATGATTCCTTGTGCTTAGTAAAATGCTATACTGCATAATGTTAAGAATGATTAGCTGCATTGGTTTCTCAATTATGCATACTGCAATGAACACTCTAATGGGAATCTTGATATGGCATCAATCATCAACCTTTTTAAAGTAAAACCACACCTCTAGAAACTCGATATTAGTAATTACTAATCAGTATGGTGGAAAATCATTTATTTTATTTTTTAAGATCAGCTCTGTGGTTCATGGTGTTTAAAATGTGTGACATTTGGAATTTGATGGAATTATCGTCTTAAAATTCAAATTTCACTTCCATGAGAATAATCAAGTAGCCATGTGGAAGTTTTATGCAATTAATGGTAGACAGTAAAAAATGAAGGAAGTACATAATCAAAACATGATTTGTATTTATGATCAAGCCAGCACAGTTCATAAGAAATATTTGAAAAACCATTCTCAATAAGAATATGAATGGATTGCAGATGTATATGGATTTATTTCATATTTTATGAATAACATACACACACACTGATTTCAGTGAAATACCTCCAGTAATTCCTATTGCAATTACTCACTAACAAGAGAAAAAGGCCCAATGGCTTTCAAGATTTCAAAACCATATTAAATGGCTTTTTGACACTGACAAAAAGGCTAAGTGAAGATCTCCCCTTAATTTTCAGTCACGCTTTCTGCTTATGTTAGGTAGGCCTGTCACTACATGTATTTTACTAATACGTATTACAACTTAAGACATTCGTATGATTTTTTATATTTTGGCTTTATCTAATATTACCCCATTTCTGGATCATTGTTCATTTTTACATAGTGATCAGTTCTTAGCTGTTAACGTATCTACTTATATTCAAGCTCCCTATACTGAGTATTGCATGTCATATATGACTAGATCATAGATTTCAGTTGTTATATTCAGTGCTAAACTCTTATGTTAATCTAATTTTATCCATTAAATCTTCCCTCTGTTTTCATGTTCTCAGACTTCAAATTCCTTCTTTTTTCATTTTCTTTGAGCATCACTCAGACACCTAAGTCGAGCTTTCATTTTACTGCGGTGCACCAGTATTTCACGGTCGTCTCATGCAAAGCGATGCTTTGTTCGGTTATTTAGATGTTTGCATTCTCGTATAATGGTCTGGCTATATTGTCCTCAATATGATATTCTGTTTTCTGTACCATTCTATACCTTTCAGTCTTCTACCCCACTTCCCTTCGCGTTTTTCAGCTCGAGTTCAAGTTCTGACTAAATTTTGAAACTTTCAGAAAACGTGGTTGCCTAGTGGCACTGCTCTTAGTAAAACCCACAACAAAAGTTGTCCTTATAAATATAATGGATTTCGCTGGAGACAGAATTGTGGTTCCTTCCTTTGGGATTGTGAGAAGTAAAAAAGTATTCTGGAAGGAAAGACGATTAAATTGAGAACTGATTTAAAAACTATTTACGCTTGATATCACGAGATCCCACTGAGAAAATGGCTGATTTCATCACTGATATTATTATTATTATTATTATTATTATTATTATTATTATTATTATTATTATTATTATTATTGTTATTATTATTATTATTATTATTTTTGTTGTTGTTGATATCTTTCAAGAGCCTCCTTAGCTCTTGCCATCATGAGATGGACAACAATCGAAGGAACAACTAGACAACAAAATTATTGTCATATCTCCTTTATTTTTGTGCTCTTGAAGTATGGGAGTTATTTATCATTATTGTAATAATAAAATATGGGGTAATATATTTATAAATTGCTTCAGCTTCATAGGCAGCGCTCCAAAGGATAGCTTGTCCATTTGTGAGACAAGGGAATGACATAAAAGAAGAGAAGTGAGGTATTATACAGATATATAAGTAGAAAAAGATATACAAATCAGCATAGCATAAATTATTTAGCAGGATGTCTTGTGAAGTTTGGACTGATGTTCATGATTACTTTGTAAATAACCCTCACACACGCACATACGCAGACACAAACACACACACACATATAATATATATAGATGTATAACTGAATCACAAAAATGTGGAATGTGATGAATATATAAGCAAAGACACAATCCACAAAGGAAAGAGAAACAATGGAATTCTGCAAGGCCTTTTGACATATATATGTATATGTATATATATATATATATATATATATATATATATATATATATATATATATATATATATATATATATATATATATATATATATATATATATATATATATATATATATATATATATATATATATATATATATATATATATATATATACACACACACACATTATGACAGAAAGAGAGAGAGAGAGAGAGAGAGAGAGAGAGGTTTTATTACCACACAGGTTTCTAGAAGTCTTTAATCATGTGCCTGGGTCATAAAATATGGATTAAATATAGATGCAAAAGCAGTTTTGTTGAACAGCAGTCATGACTACCACTTTCCAGCGTACTTTTTTTTTCGTCTTGTTATTTTTTGTTATTTCTCTCTTATGGTTTATGTTTTGCTTCCCAGTTGCTTTTTCCTTAATGGGCTGCTTCCCCTGATGAGGCCCTTGGGCCCAATCGTAGCATTATGCTTTTCCAACTAGAGTTGCAGCTTGGCTTGTAATGTATACATATGCTGAGAGTTGAGAAAGACACACAGAGACAAAGAGAGAGAGAGAGAGAGAGAGAGAGAGAGAGAGAGAGAGAGAGAGAGAGAGAGAGAGAGAGAGAGAGAGAGATTATGCATTACACGAGCAGAAGTAGAAAGTACCTGCGTCCTAAAACTTCTGCCTCTCTCCTGGATTATTCATAGGCTTCTCCAGTGAGACCTTTTTAGACATATTTACCCCTAATTAGGGTCTCATATACGCCTGGGGAAATTCAGTTGTTGAGTCTGCTCGTGGTTTGCAAGGTTGCAGGTACATGGAGTGGAAGTGGTGAGAGAATTACACACACACACACACACATTATAAATAATGTGTGTGTGTGTATTACATATGTATACATACATACATACATAGATACATACACAAACACGCACAATATATATGTACACATATAAGTATATACCTACTGTGTGTATATGTATATGTATATATATATATATATATATATATATATATATATATATATATATATATATATATATATATATATATATATATATATATATATATATATATATATATATATATATATATATATATATATTTAACCTTTATTTTGAACATCTTGGACAGCATGGGACCCAAAAAGGAATATGGAATTTCTAGTGTAGAGAGAATCTAAAAGAATTATGTCTTTTCCTCATTAGTTGTTCCTTTTTATTTCAAATATGACTTCAGTTTTACTCTTCATGTTAGGTTTTTCGTGCGTTTTCCCCATAATAATAATAATAATAATGTTTCCTACTTTGTGGAAGGATTTGTGTCAATGGAGTATGTACAGTCCGGCCTTCATGTCCACTGTACAGAAATCTAATCGCAGGGACATAAGTTTAAAGCATCATAAAAGGACATTAGTGTAACGGCCATTGTGTGTGAAATCTAGCAAGATTCACAGAATGTTTGATTTCAAGTTTTTGTGAACTGAAAGAGTTCTCCTTCATTACTAGGGGAAGCATTATTCTGTTGTAGTGCTATGTGCTGTTTAACCTTCTTATTGCTGGAAAACTGTCGTAAAAATACTGAAACTCATTCACTGGACTGCAGGTATTTAAGCTCAGTAGTCTTTTGAGATATCTTGCAGACAGACAGACAAACAGAGATGAATTCTTAAGCGCCTCCTCCTAACAGACACGCAGACAGACAGAGATGAATCTTAAGCTCCTAATAGCAGACAGACAGACAGACAGAGATGAATTCTTAAGCTCCTCTCATCAGACAGACAGACAGATGAATTCTTAAGCTCCTGTCATCAGACAGACAGACAGAGATGAATTCTTAAGCTCCTCTCATCAGACAGACAGACAGATGAATTCTTAAGCTCCTCTCATCAGACAGACAGATGAATTCTTAAGCTCCTCTCATCAGACAGACAGATGAATTCTTAAGCTCCTCTCATCAGACAGACAGACAGATGAATTCTTAAGCTCCTCCTAGCAGACAAGACAGACAGAGATGAATTCTTAAGCTCTTCTCATCAGACAGACAGACAGATGAATTCTTAAGCTCCTCCGAAGAGACAGACAGACAGACAGAGATGAATTCTTAAGCTCCTCCTAGCAGACAGACAGAGTTGAACTCTTAAGCAGCTCCTAGCTTGGTAGGAAAGGTATTCAAGAGCTTTTCTTCTGGCTGGATGTTCCCATAAAATGGTGAGAAGTTTTTTTCGGGAATAATATGCTAAACACATTATTAATTTTATCTCGAAAACATTCCTATGTATTGCAAGAGCCAGAAGGAAATAGTAAAGAGGCATCAGTACCTAGAGCTTTCGAGTATTTAATATACACACCTTCCGGGCACTGCACCCTGAAGAAGTGTGTATTAAATACATGAAAGCGCTGGGCACTGATGCCCCTTTATTATTTCCTGGTCGCGTGATCCTTCTGACGGTATGGCATTCCTATCTCTGTGAACCTCGTTTTGCTTAAAGTCGTGTTTATAATTCATTTGTATTCGATGATTATATTTTTTGGGTTGTTATTGTTTAACTTCTTATTTGCTGATGAGAGACTTATCACCTAAATTATAAGGGAATATAACCAGGCAAGAGTGAATGGCTCCTCTCTCTCTCTCTCTCTCTCCATATATATATATATATATATATATATATATATATATATATATATATATATATATATATATATATATATATATATATATATATATATATATATATATATATATATATAATGTATATATCCATATGTATATACATGCATGCATACAGTATATATATACATATATTTATGTATATACTTAATCCTAGATAATTATGCATTAAAAGATAAAGTTATGTTTTCGAGAAAACAGATGAATGACTCACCTCATGATGTCCTGTCTTGTTCTCCCAATAAACAGTTCCAAATCTCTCTGGAAAAGGACCCGGACCTACGTTGATGAAGTCTTCAGGTTCTGTTTCAATGTCTTGTATGTGTGTTGAATGATGCAGCCGATCGGAACCAAATTTCTTTATTCTGTACTGCAACGTTTTCTGAGATGTACTGTGTTGAGCACCAAGTTTTCGATACTAATGCGGCACTTTCATTTTAGACCAATAAATTAATGGAACACTTTCAGTCGGGTGATTACTTTAATCAGAAACTGATTCACGTCACTAATTGGACCCCACAGGGAATTAGTAACGTTTCTCAGTACGCAAATCGACTCCTTTTGAAGTAAGGCTTCTTAATGGGCCGTGTTTCTGTGCAAGTGCGAAAGTTTACTCAAGTTTTTCGGTCAGGAATAATTGCAGTTGTGTGCGTGCAACGAGAAGAGGCACCATAAAGTACGTCGCTGTATTTATGTATTCATTTTGTTTCGGAGAATCTGTAGCAAGTGCTTACGGTGCATATCTGAACTTCGTTGATTCATAGACACTTACAAAAAACAGGCTTACATATATATCTTTTAAGAAACGAATCTATACAAATAGTACTTTAGGCACATAAGTACGTCGCCATGAAATATTTTCTCTCTATGTGATGTTTTATGTGGGTGAATAATGTCTTGATATGATATCGATGAGTGAAACTAAATGAAAGTTGTGTGGTCACTGGCACGTTACAAGACTGCAGTCTCGTGTTGCAAAAAGTGAATTTTCTGGACACGTGGTTTTGATTATCAAACAGGATACATTACACTATATATTTTTTCAGTTTGATTTTATACATCATTCATGTCGTATTAAAGTAACTTTGTTGCTCTTTTGATCATTACAGTACTTGGGCAAAGTCAGTTCTCCTTTCAGAGGGTACTGACTAAGCACTGGAAACTAGAGAATTGTTCATATCAGTTTTGAAAGAGTGCAGTTCAAAGAATGTTCCGTGACGGTGTCCATAGCTTCTGTAGTAAATATCGCAGACGAAGTTTCTTTGTTTACCAAATGAGGAACTTTGCTGTAGCATCAGGGCGTTTTATCTCGGTGGATCAGTGCAGAGACTTAAACGTTCAGTGCAAGTGCTCAACGGACAGCCTTGTGCTAGCTGGTCCAAGGATTGTATTTGCAGGGCCCTTTGCTAAACTAGAAGGACCTTTGTTCATGTTGCTTGGACCTTTGTTAATACCAGAAGGGCCTTTGTTAATACCAGATGAACCTAAGCTTATATCTGATGGTCCCAAATTGATCTCGGATGGACCGACATTCAACTCAGATGGCCCTTGGTTCAGGTCCGCAGGGCCTCTGCTTAAAGCGCTGGGTCCTCTGGCAACATGGCAAGGACCTTTGCTGAGATTTCCAGGGCCCTTGTTGAGCCAGGCAGGACCTTTGTTCAGGTTTCCAGGTCCTTTCTGATTCCCACTTGGACCCTGGCGCAATGAAGATGGTCCAACATTTATTCCTGATGGACCTTTGCTTAGGCTGAAAGAAGCTCTCCTGGCAAAGTAGCTGTCACGTTCCTTTTCCTGAGTGCTTAGTTCATTGCAACTATGTGAACGGTTACGTGTGGATATGTCTTTCTTGGGATGTTGTTGTTGTTGTTGTTGTTGTTGAGGCTCTTTGCTTTCCTGGCCCTCCGGTTCACTGACTGAAGGAGGGAGAGTTGCTTTGGAAGTAGACGCCCTCTGGTCTGCCTCGTTACTCTCTTGGTCTACCGATGGGGTGACTGCTTGCCTGAGAAGGCTGTTGATGTTGCTGAAGGGGTCCTGGTTGTTGTTTGTTGTATCATCTGATGGTTTTGGTGTGGGTTCTTGTTGGGTTGCCTCTTGTCTCCTCTGTTCTTCCTCTTCCAGTTGGCGGAGGCGTTCCTCTACTTTCTGTTGAATCCTATCCCGCTCTTCTCGTTGTTGCTGCTCTTCCTCTTCCTCCTCCTCTTCCTCCTCCTCCTCCTCCTCTTCTTCCTCCTCCTCTTCTCGTTGGCGCTCTTCTATTTGCTGTTGCTCTATGAACTGCTTTGTTTGCTGGATTTGTTGTTGAGTGTGAATCAACTGTTGCTGTAGATACTGGTACTGCTGGACATGACGCTGATATAATTTTTGCTGCTGGTTCTGGTACTGTTGGACGAGCTGCTGCTGAATTTGCCACTGCTGGTATTTCAGGTCTTGGAAAGCATGGCTCTCTTTGTATTTGCTAAACTTCGTCAGTTGTGCTGCGTTCTGAGCCTGAATCTGCTTGAGGTGGGTCTGCTGTCTTTGTTGCAGATCCTGGCGTTCATTTGTTTGCTGTTGATTCTGTAAATGCTGCTGATGTATGAGCTGCTGTTCCTGTTGTTGGAGCTGTTGCAGATGGGTAAGCTGCTGCTGTTTCTGACGCTCGCGAAAATCGCGCTGCTCCCGCGATTTTTGCTTTTTCTGCTTTTGCTTCCAGTGCCTGTCTGTCACTGACTGGTCTAGAGTACTCTCTTCAGCTGCTATGGCGCCTTGCAGGTACTGGACCACATCTCCTAGTTTAGTTTTACTAATGCCCTCTTGCAAGGCCTGGGCATGGATTTTCTGCCTGTTTCTCCCTTCGTTGATCGTGTTAAAGAAGACACTGCTGGTGCTGGCTTTGCCACGCGGCTGTGGCGACAGAGATCGCGAGGCAGCGGCTCCCGAGGCTCGTGGCTCCCCTCCGGTTGAAGAGACATCCGAGGGCCTCGGGGAGAGGGACCTAGACGCGGCCTGCAGCCGTGGCTGATGGCCCCCTGGGGTCCCCTGTTGTGAAGGTGCCAAGGAGTAAGTCGCCGAAGAAGGGGCGACCTGACCTCTTACTTGCGGTTGCCGGACCCACGGATCCTGATAAGTGGAAGACGCAGAGGCTTCTCTTCTGGAAGGACCCTGTTGCACTCCTGAGGGAGTCCTGGAAGCCCTTACCCCGTCACCTCTTCTCCTGATGGGGTAATGAAAATGTTAATTATGGACTTGAATTTTAAAAAGACATTACGCTTTTAATTTATGAGAAAAGTTGTAAATCAAATTAATGATGATGTTAGAGACAGCCATAGATGTTGTGGAATACAAAATGAATTAATAATGAATTAAATAATGAGAATGCATTAAGGAAAAACTAAGAGACATAAAATAACTGCTGACAGGTGTAGATTGAGCATTATGGTTAAATTCACAATCATTATCCAGAAAATGAATATATAATGAATACACAGGTGAAATATGAATACTGTACCCATGGACGAGATTATGATGAATACCCCACAAAAATTTGCTTCCTGAGTATCTGCAAGAATATGCACAGTAAACATCCACAAACAATTGCTATTTGAATACCCACTAGGACCGGCGCTGAACTCCGGTTTCCTAGGCCGTCAGGGTAATTCATAAATTATACCCACTCACAGTCTTGCTAGAGTATTTAGTTCCTCATTGGGAGCGTCGGTAGAGTTGTCAGCTAGCACTCGCTAGGCCCAAGTTCCAGTCTCCGGCCGGCTAATGAAGAATTAGAGAAATTTATTTCTGGTGATGGAAATCCATTTCTCGGTATAATGTGGTTCTGATTTCACAATAAGCTGTAGGTCCCGTTTGTAGGTAACCAATTGGTTCTTAGCCACGTAAAATAAGTCTAATCCTTCGGGCCAGCCCTAGGAGAGCTGTTAATCGGCTCAGTGGTCTGGTAAAACTAAGATATACTTAAATTAACCTTCATGGCCATTTGCAGTAAATGCCTAAAAAGGGTTGTTTGTGCATGGCTGGTTACTGCTTGATAGCTGAATATTGTCTACGAGCTTGTTGGTGCGCGTGTGCTGGAACCTGGTGCTGCAGTCTCCCCTACCCTCCTGGAGCAGACAAACAGGTTTGCAGGAGGAGGGTGGATGTCTCCCCTACCTTCCCATTCCCCTATCTACTCTTCCCCCACCTGGAGCGAACAAACTGATTTGCAGGGGGTGGGTGGCTGTGTCATGTCTCCCTTACTGTCACCCAGGGGAGGACAAGCAATATCCACTCGGATTTTATTGTTATAGATTAATGCTCAGTTTGAATTTAGCAAAAGTTTTTGGAAATTTCTTATCGTTTGGTTACCAGGTCGAGATAAAGTTAGTTTTTTTTTATTCTCATGTAATTAGGTTGATTAGAGAGAGAGAGAGAGAGAGAGAGAGAGAGAGAGAGAGAGAGAGAGAGAGAGAGAGAGAGAGGTAGAGTATGAAAAACAGGTTTAAATCAGTGATTACGAAGGAGAGTTTGAGAGAGAGAGAGAGTATTAAAAAAAGGTTTAAATCAGTTATTACGAGGGAGACAGAGAGAGAGAGAGAGAGTATTAAAACAGGTTTAAATCAGTGATTACGAAGGAGAGAGAGAGAGAGAGAGAGAGAGAGTGAAATAAAGACAGGTTAAAATCAGTGATTACGAGGGAGAATTGGAGAGAGAGAGAGAGAGTATTGAAAACAGGTTTAAATCAGTGATTACGAGAGAGAGAGAGAGAGAGAGAGAGAGATAGAGTATTAAAACAGGTTTAAATCAATGATTACGAGAGAGAGAAAGAGTATTTAAAACAGGTTTAAATCAGTGATTACTATGGAGAGAGAGAGAGTATTAAAAACAGGTTTAAATCAGTGATTACGAGGGAGAGTTTGACAGAGAGAGAGAGAGAGAGACTATAACAATGTGTAAATTTATGTATTTCTTTCTTATTTAATTACGCATTTTCTCCTAAAGACGATTGAATACCATTCTTTTTTTAAGTGTACAATTCCGTATAAAAATAAGTTTTTCCTTTATTAGAGGTTGATATGACTGAATTTGTTAAACAAGAGCAAACCCTATGTAGTAGGAATGCACAGCACGTTCTCAACTATCTCCTGTGTTAACTAAGTACCTGGAAAATTACCCAATCACCCCTGAAATAACCAAGAAGCCTTTGAGTTGAGCAAACTTCCCCTGATTTAACCAATTTCTGATTTATTTAACTGAACGAGTCATCAGCTAACAAAGCAGTGTATCGTATTCTAAGTAGCGTAATCAGTTAGCCGTTCTGTAATTTAGCAACGTATTGTATTAGTATTGTATTGCCCCTGTAAGTTAATTCAGTATCATATTTTCAGATAGTACCTAAGTATCCAGTAGGTTAACTTATTACTCAAAACTTAACGAGTTATTCTATCAAGTATCCTCTATAACCAAGTATTCCATCAGGGAACCATTCCGTGTAAGTTAACGAAGTATCCCAGCAGTTAACCATTCGACTTAAGTTAACCAAGTATCCTACTGGTTAGCCATTTGTTAAGCGAGTATTCCATGATTTAACTGATTAGCTATCAGTTAACCAAGTACCCTGTCAGCAACCCCCTCCCCCCTGTATTTTAATCAAGTATAATAATAGTTAACCACAACCTCGTGGATTAACCAAGCATCCCATTAGTTAACCATTACTCCTTGAGCTAACTATGTACCCCATACGATAAGGAACCGTTGTTCCCACCCCATTAACCTGCTATTGAATGTAAAGTGGTTGAAAATGTAGCCATTTATCTTGTAAAGGCGATACAGTTGTAACGAATCTAATAAAATCGTATTCAATTCACTACGCTGTCAAGCTTCAGCATCATTATCAATAGGCATCATGATTAACACCGTGAATGAATCTGATCTACGAAAACAGCAGAAACAAAACAAAAAAACAAAAACAAAAACATGAACGTATTGAGCTGCCACATAATTCTTTCCCCCCCAAAACACACACGGCGCTGCTTACACTCGCTATTTGGATCCTATTACACCCTTGGCGTAACATTCCTCTTTCATATGGCCCTCGAAAATCGCTGACGAGCAGCTTTTCTTATATTGTATTATGCTGGGATGAATGTTCATCCTACTCCGGACAGATTTTTAGGGAGTTTTGTGTTGATGTTCACACCATTTCCTCCGCAGCCAACGTAGTTGCCAAATGCGCGATGGTTAGAATTTTTTCAGTGCGGTGGGAAATATGGGCCTTATTACTTTTGAAGGGTTTCGAGGTTGGTTCATGATTTTACGTTTGAGGTTCCTACAATAGTTTTGATGTTATTATTATTGTTGGTGTGTTAGTTGCTTCGTTATTGAGATTAATATTATGTATCAGTTTGGTCCATCTTCTTCTTCTTCTTCTTCTTCTTCTTCTTCTTCTTCTTCTTCTTCTTCTTCTTCTTCTTCTTCTTATTATTATTATTATTATTATTATTAACTGATAACTGCTCATAGTCCTTAATAAGGTCTTCTTCTTCTTCTTCTTCTTCATTATTATTATTATTATTATTATTAATTATTATTATTATTAAGAGATAACTGCTCATAGTCTTAATAAGGTCTTCTGTTTCTTCTTCTTCTACTTCTTCTTCTTCTTCTTCTTCTTCTTCTTCTTCTTCTTCTTCTTCTTATTATTATTATTATTATTATTATTATTATTATTATTATTATTATTATTATTATTATTAACAGATAACTGCTCATAGTCCTTAATAAAGTCTCGACGAAATTTGTTTCAACTTTTCAACTACTTTCATTGATTTTTGGGAAGAAATTAAGAGCAGACGGTTTCAACACAACGAAGGCATTTGTTTGTGTCTTCCGAGAACACTTGTATCTAACAAATGCTAGAGTGGTAGTGGATAGGAAACAGGAGATGAAATCAAGAGTAAGTGAAGTCAAGTATGTGTAAAGGAAATGGGGCACACCTCCTTGCTTTGATGTGATGGTGAAGATAGTTATTTAGGGGATTATAGTATATAAACATTTTTTGTGGGAGAATAGAATGCAGTATACAGATGTGAGAGTGACTGGTTTGATGTAAACCTGGCTGAGAGACAAATTTGTAATTTCTTCATGGATTTTTAATGAGGTAGCAAAGTTGTGGATTAAAGTGTATTAACCCCATAGGAAGGGTAGTGCTGTGAGTTCACCTCACGTGGTGCACTGTAGGCATCACTTAAGGTTCTCTGCAGCGTCCCTTCGGCCCCTAGCCGCAACTCCTTTCATTCCTTTTACTGTACCTCCGTTCATCTTCTCTTTCTTCCATCTTACTTTCGACCCTCTCCTATCAATTGTTTTATAGTGCAACCGCGAGGTTTTCCTCCTGTTGCACCTTTCAAACCTCTTTACTTTCCGTTTCAGCGCTGAATGACCTCATAGGTCCCAGTGCTTGGCCTATGGCCTAAATTCTATATTCTGGTATGTTCTCAAAATGTATTGCAAATGGAATGTGGAATGGTCGATGTTGACAGTTGATGCTGTAATGATTGCAGATAGTAAAGGTTAACTACTGAAACTTGTAAAAGTAGTTGAAAGGTTTTGCAAGATGGAAAAGTTGAGAGTAAATATTGAGAGTAAGGTACGCAAAAATGGTAAAAAGTCTAGCACAAGTAAAAAGGTGTCCGGAGTATTCTGAGATGGTTTGGATATATTGGAAGAATGGAAGGGGAGGGGTGATGAAAAGAGTGTGCTATATGGAAGAGGTAGAAGAGAGGATATGAGGACCTAAACACTGCTGGTAGATGAGATGCAAGAGGCATTGGAAAAGAAAAATCTTAATATCAAAGAGATATGATAGTTCGTGCAAGATAGTAGTGAATGGTACCAAGTGTGCAAGGCAATCCGGCGTGATCCCGATAAGCATTTTGTGTAGGTGTATGAAGCAATTAATGTTGTGGAAGTTTTAATGGCTTAATGTAAGAACAAATATCGTAAAATCAATATGGAAATTACCAAATATCCATCAAGACAATAAAGAAAACACTTCGAAGTGTATGTCCTGATTGTGACATAGTAAATGACATAAGTTTAAAACCAAACTTTTCATAGTAGAAATGGGAAATTATACGACGTGATGAGGCAGACATCAGATATTTACAAGTAACAAATTGAATAAACTATATAGAAAATTAGATTAAATTGAAATGTAAAAGCATAACCATACATGGTGCGTCGAACAATTTACCTTTGGAGGAAGTGTCCACGCGCGAGCATTGGCGGCAGACTTCCTTTCTTTCAGTTTCCCAACTAAAAATCAAAAGAAGAAAACGTGAATTCGACTCACACACAGAAAACAGGAAGTGGCTGTTTAGATCCAACTTTAACTGAAAGCTATGTAGAAAGGTAAAAAGAGGGACTTGCTCTCTTTAATTCCCTTCATTATTTTGTGGCCTATTTTAGCGAGGAGAGAAAGGTACTTTAACAAAGAAAGTGTTTTATTGGTTCTGTGGAGTTAGCTACGATTATTTTATATGCTTATGGAGTTTAAACACAATAAGTTACGTGCTTACCTTTGCTTGACGTCAGCAGACTTGGTTTACATGGTTGTTTTAGCTTAATGAAATATCCTCACCTTATATTTTCCATTTTTCGATTTTCAACTTTTTTCTTCTTTCTGTTCCTTTGGAGACTGACTTGACAAAAACCTAGCAGTGTTGGCTTATACAGAAGAAATTTAACACCCTATTTCTAGCATAAATATTTCCCTGAGAGAGCGTGGAACTCAGATATGGTACCTTTCCGCCTTCCAGCAGTTTCCTTTGGGATAAATTAACGGTTTCTTCCTCGCCTAAGAGTGACGTGGAGGTGGGTGCAAAACAACGTAACAGTTTTTCAACACGTCCAGGAGCATTTGGAAACCGGCCGGCTGAGGAGGAGACTCGATACAGAGTTCCCGGCCCACTGGGAAGCTGCTTGGAGCTGGAAGGCTATAAGCATCATTCAGTGACCTCTCCGGCAGTGTAGGTCTAAAATAATGTGCTTTACATTACGCTCGTATCAAAAACTCTCCGACAGTGTAGGTCTAAAATAATGTGCTTTACATTACGCTCGTATCAAAGTCTGCCACAGTCATTTAATGAATTTCTGTGGTATCCAAGATACCCTGTCCCAGTTCCCTTTTAGGGGACGGGGAGGACAGTGCCGTCAGTGCACATCACACGGTGCACTGTAGGCATTACTTACGGTTTCTTTGCAGCGTCCCTTCGGCCCCTAACTAAAACCCTTTTCATTCCTTTTACTCATATTATCTTTCTTCCATCTTGCTATCCACCCTCTCCCAGCAATTGTTTCATAGTGCAACTGCTTTGAGGTTTTCCTCCTGTTACACCTTTCAAC
>NC_089753.1:34776412-34801412 GCF_040412425.1 Macrobrachium rosenbergii | reverse complement strand
AGGCAAAATAAAAAATATATATATATATATTTTTGTCGAGGTCAACTGATTTATGAACCACAAAATTAGACATTCATGTTGAAAAAGGTTTGAATTCGGCGAGATATTACGATCTGTTTTTAATTCTCATTTGGCTTTTTCAGTGTGTGTCTTTGCCATTACAGCGTGTTTGATGTATAATAATTTTTATTTTATATCTCATTAATTGAACTTATCAAAAACATATATTATATATGCCACCTGTTCTTTTCACTGACGTTATCTATTGAATGATTTTAATGCATATCTTCGTACTTTATTTTTTACACACACACAGACATAAACTCTCTCTCTCTCTCTCTCTCTCTCTCTCTCTCTCTCTCTCTCTCTCTCTCTCTCTCTCTCTCTCTCTCTCTCAGTCAGTGAGGCAACACTTCTGGCACCTTCTGAAACATCGATATTAGTCTAAACAAGGTCTTGTCTCTGAGTCCATCTACTGACATCTCCTTCTGGACACCTGAAATACCTTGCTAAGTAGCCACCGTCCACCAGGAAGCCACGACGCCGGGCGCCTTCCTCCACACAGATACAAAATAAATAAACGTAGTCAAACTCCACTGCCCAAAATCGCAGCTAGGCAAGCAAAAACTATCTCTTTTTTTTTTTTTTCCTCTCTCTCTCTGGTCGTTTTGAGCTTCGTAAGGGGGGAATAGGAAAGTGGTTTACCTTGCCAGGGGTCAATAAAGAATAAACACGACATACACTGACGCTTTCACAGAGTAACACTAACGAAATAAGGACTGACAGGCCGTCAAAGGATCGTGTGTTTTGTGTGTGTGTGTGGGCGTGGTTGCTGAAGGAATGAGCGAGGTGTCACGGCGGAGCCGCGGTCGATAGATCCGTCCTTGGCCACCTCTGACGTCGCACTGCCGGTTCACGGGTCTCTCTCTCTCTCTGTTGCGCGCTCTCTCTCTCTCTCTGACTTTCTCTGAGGGCCGCTGTCTCTCTCTAGTGTACTGTTTACTAGGAAGGAGAGTGCCGGCCTAGTGAGAGAGAGAGAGAGAGAGAGAGAAAGAGAGAGAGAGAGAGAGCGAAAGGGCGTCTGGGGTACGACAGAGTCCTGTGGCTCCTACAGGCCGCCTCTACGGCGCCATATAGAAAAGAACGCCTCTCTCTCTCTCTCTCTCTCTCTCTCTCTCTCTCTCTCTCTCTCTCTCTCTCTCTCTCTCTCTCTCTCGTATTTGTCGTAGAATTTACAATTTTAGGAAAACGCCACGTAAACTTTTAGCCAGAGCTCTTGCTAAATGGCGCGAACATACCGGCACACCGTTTCGCAAACGCGACTGGTTTAGATGCAGACGTGAGATAAACCTAATAAGCAGACCCTAGTCACAATGTCGCCTGAATATCATCACGGCTGTTTAGCGAGAGTGGAACTGTTTTCAATTCTGTTGTAACTCCCTAATAATGATAATGCGAAGGTTTTATTGAATGGAGTCAGCCTGAAATAATGTTCTGCTGACATACGCCTAGAATAGTGCAACACCGCTTAGAGGACGAGTAGGAATTTGAAAGAGGAATGGCGAACAGCTTTAGCAGAGTAATTATTTTTGTCTTTTGCGTGTTATTCTCTTAAGTTTTATGAATATATTCGTCATGCAAAGGCCGAAGGAATGGGCAGCTCCATGCTCGTTTAAGGCTGGCAGAGAAATAGTGAGAAATCTATTCTGTTAGACCGATAAATTCTCTAAATCTGGAAACCCGGAAGTTGGTTTGGTCTAAAGTTCAATATAATATGTCTCATTGAAGGCTGGCAGGGTGGGTAGCTAAAAGGAGCATTTTGAAGTATCCATAGTGTACGGTATATGAAAATTTTGAAAATTCAGATTATACAATTTTTACAAAACGTAATTATGTTCAGAATGGTTTTGAGTTACGTAAGTGTTCTCTCTCTCTCTCTCTCTCTCTCTCTCTCTCTCTCTCTCTCTCTCTCTCTCTCTCTCTGTCTCTTCGAATTTAAACTTCAGATATTTGTATTAGGGGACTGATGTTTATTTCATTATTCTCTCTCTCTCTCTCTCTCTCTCTCTCTCTCTCTCTCTCTCTCTCTCTCTCTCTCTCTCTCTCTCTTTTAGGACGGAGAAAAGCCTGCGCACATCCTCGCCAGATTATCTCCGCTCATGAAAATATTGCAGATGTTGCATTTCACTGGCATGAATCCGGCTCTGAGGAGGCAACGTTGGTCTAAGTGTGACCACTTTTCACCGCATTATTAGCGATTGTTTTGACAAGTATTGTTCGTGTGTGAATTATCATTTGTTTATTCTTTCAAGGTAATTATTTAGTAGATTTAATTTTCCCTTTTTTTTTGTGAAATGGCTATCATCTAAAATTGTGTTGTGACAGTTAAGAGGCAATAGTATTTTTCATTTAGCTAAACTCGACCATTCTCTCTCTCTCTCTCTCTCTCTCTCTCTCTCTCTCTCTCTCTCTCTCTCTCTCTCTCTCTCTGGAAAATTAAACTTGAAATATTGTTTTTATTAAGGTAGCGGACATATGTTCATTTAGCTCTCTCTCTCTCTCTCTCTCTCTCTCTCTCTCTCTCTCTCTCTCTCTCTCTCCTTGATTAAATTAAACCGCAAGTGTTTTTATTAGGGAATGATATTCATTTAATCTCTCTCTCTCTCTCTCTCTCTCTCTCTCTCTCTCTCTCTCTCTCTCTCTCTCTCTCTCTCTCTCTCTCTTCAATTTAAACTTATTTTTTTATCAAGGGACTGATATTCATTTAATTATTCTCTCTCTCTCTCTCTCTCTCTCTCTCTCTCTCTCTCTCTCTCTCTCTCTCTGGGAAAATTAACTTGAATTATTATTTTGATTAATGTAGGGGTCATATGTTCATTTAGCTCTCTCTCTCTCTCTCTCTCTCTCTCTCTCTCTCTCTCTCTCTCTCTCTCTCTCTCTCTCTCTCTCTCCAATTTAAACTTCAGATATTTTTGTTATTAGCGGACTGATTTATTTAATTATTCTCTCTCTCTCTCTCTCTCTCTCTCTCTCTGGGAAAATTAAACTTGAAATATTATTTTTATTAAGGTAGCGGACGTATGTTCATTTAGTTCTCTCTCTCTCTCTCTCTCTCTCTCTCTCTCTCTCTCTCTCTCTCTCTCTCTCTCTCTCTCTCTCGTTGGTAAAACTAAACCGCAAGTGTTTTTGTTAGGGTAATGATATTCATTTAATCTATCTCTCTCTCTCTCTCTCTCTCTCTCTCTCTCTCTCTCTCTCTCTCTCTCTCTCTCTTCGAATTTAAACTTATATTTTTTTATCAAGGGACTGATATTTATTTAATTATTCTCTCTCTCTCTCTCTCTCTCTCTCTCTCTCTCTCTCTCTCTCTCTCTCATATATCCCCAGCTGCAGTCCCGAGACCTCACCATTAATGCGGTTCCCCAGCAAACAGAGCGGAGACCTGAAGGACCACGAGGGGCAGCGTCCCTCGTCATTCAAACGCCATGGCACAAGCCGCGAGATTAAACAATGGCGGGTCCTCGGCATCAAAGAAAAAGAAAAAAAGAAAAAGCAAAAACGATTAAAAAGATCAGGTCGAGAGAAGGGGGAGGTGTGAGGAGGATTCCCTCTAACGGGGTTGCTCTCCGGAATCTGACAAATGGTGCGTCATAAAGAGGTTTTCTAAGATTATGGAGGAAAATTAGGTTTGGTATGATTTGTGGGGGGGCATTTACCGGACAAATATTTAGCGTGGGGGTTGGGGGCCGGTTAGGTGCGTTTAGAGAGGGTAATGGTGTGGTGAGATTTGGTTATTTTTATGCGTAAGATTTTTTTTTTATAATCGGATGCAATTGTAAGTTAAACGATTTAATTACATAGGCAGAACTGTACATGCACAGACAATATTTATATATATATATATATATATATATATATATAAATATATATATATATATATATATATATATATATATATATATATATATATATATATATATATATATAATTTATATGGGGTTTCATTTTTATTAAAAACGGCTAGGGGAGATAAGTGAAACGTGGGGTTCATTCTCCGTAGAGTTTCTCATCCGTCCTCACTCGCCGTCAGGCGATGATATTTTATATTTTATATTATTATAATATTAAAAACATGACGGAAGCCGTAAAACCTTTCCTAACAAAGAAATGTCGCACTAATTATTATTATTATTATTATTATTATTATTATTATTATTATTATTATTATTATTATTATTATTCCCGTGTTTCTTTTGTTCCTCTGCCGGCGGGACGTCACGTTATTTTAGAAAGGTCTCTCCAGGTGGTATGCTGTTTCTCCAACAGCTCGAGTTTGTCGCATTCTCTGTCCCTTCTTTGGTTAAATTTGATCCAAGTCTCCCTCGTTTACTTCGTATCATAATAGTTTAATGTAAATGTGTAACTAAAATGAAAACAAAAGTCTTAATTATTTAAAAAAAAATTACTTAGGAGTTAAGCCATTCTATTCAGTAGAAAACCATTTGGAAAGCGGAAAGATATACGTAATGATTTTGTCCAGATTGGGTTTTATTTTTTCACAGGATTCGGTAATATTTATTGGTTCTGCTCGATTAATTTCCTCTCAGCTTGTTCAATTATTAAACAGAGAGAGAGAGCGAGATATAAAGGGGATCGTATAAGAAAGATCGTCTCTGTCTGTCTGTCCGCACGTCTGCGTTTTGTTCTATACGCGTATGAGACGGAATAAATTTAAAGAGCTTAATTCATCTGTAAGACTTGTGTTATATTCTAGTCAATTCACAAACATATAGGCTAAGCTATGTTTTAATCAATGCAGCTGTCTCTCGTGATGGTAGAGGATTAACGTTAACCCTTAGACGATCCTTTTAGTTTTCTGAAAAGAAAACTGTTGTGCCGGCTTTGTCTGTCCGTCCGCACTTTTTCTGTCCGCCCTCAAATCTTAAAAACTACTGAGGCTAGAGGGCTGCAAATTGGTATGTTGATCATCCATCCTCCAATCATCAAACATAATAAATTGTAACCCTCTAGCCTCAGTAGTTTTTATTTTATTTAAGGTTAGAGTTAGCCATGATCGTGCGTCTGGCAGTGATATAGGCCAGGCCACCACCTGGCCGTGGTTAGTGTTTCATGGGCCGCGGATCATACAGCATTATACCGAGACCACCGAAAGATAGATCTATTTTCGATGGCCTTGATTATAAGATGTACAGAAAACTCGACTGCGCCGAAGAAACTTCGGCGCATTTTTTACTTATTTATATCTCGCTCTCCCTCTGTCTAATAACTGAACAAGTTGAGAGAAAATTAAATGAGCAGAATCGGTAAATATTACCAAATCTGTAAAAAATAAATAACCAATTTGGACAAAAATATTACATACATCCTTCCACTTCCCAAAAGGCTTTCTACGGAATAGTAAGAAAGAAACGTCAAGAATAGAAAATAGAGAATTGAATGTGGGTTTACGTTGTTGCCAACGGATTTGTTCAATCTTTGAAGATGCAGGCAGGAAGAGCCTCTAAAGGTGAAAAGGTACTTTTTCTGAACTGCATATTGGCTGCCGGGCGACGGAGGGTGCTCGTAACGCGTTATGTTATATTGTGTTGTTATATATTGTTACGACTTTCGCCGCGTGACGATACCTGCAGTGACGTGGTTGTGTCTTTCGGACTTACACTTAAGAAAGGGTCTAGTGAACTGACAAAAATACAGACTACAGACACTGTCTGTATAGATTATTGATGTTATTGTGGCTGTTATTTTGTGTCTCTCTTAGGGAAGGGTCTAGGGAACAGACAAAATGACAGACTACAGACATTGTCTGTATAGATCGTTATTCTAATTATATTGGGGCTGTTGCCGTCATTGTATTACTAGAACCCATTCATAATTCATGATTAGTATTCCTCATAGTGGCGTTTCTGCAGATACAAACACATTCTCTCTCTCTCTCTCTCTCTCTCTCTCTCTCTCTCTCTCTCTCTCTCTCTCTCTCTCTCCTTCACTGTACTAACTTTCTCTTCGTTATGACCCTCTGAAGAAAATCTCTCTCTCTCTCTCTCTCTCTCTCTCTCTCTCTCTCTCTCTCTCCTTCACTGTACTAACTTTCTCTTCGTTATGACCCTCTGAAAATAATTTCTCTCTCTCTCTCTCTCTCTCTCTCTCTCTCTCTCTCTCTCTCTCTCTCTCTCTCTCTCTCTCTCTCTCTCCAACTTTCACTTCGTTATGACCCTCTGAAGATAATTTCTCTCTCTCTCTCTCTCTCTCTCTCTGCTAACTTTCACTTCGTTATGACCCTCTGAAGATAATCTCTCTCTCTCTCTCTCTCTCTCTCTCTCTCTCTCTGTACTAATTTTCGCTTCGTTATGACCCTCTGAAGATAATTTCTCTCTCTCTCTCTCTCTCTCTCTCTCTCTCTCTCTCTCTCTCTCTCTCTCTCTCTCTCTCTGACCTCAACCGCAGCCGCCGACCCTCTCCGTCACACCTCATGTGGCAGAGAGGCTAAAGTGGAAATCGATTCGTGAATCTGTTTCACGTCTCCCCTTTTCTCAGGACAACCTGAGTCATCGCAGCCTTGGACACGAAGATGCCTTCGGCACGAATGGAAAAGCACTTCAGGTAAAGTGAATCGTTTTCCAGTAGTCTCCTGTAAAAGGAAACTATTGTGCCGGCTTTGTCTGTCCGGCCGCACTTTATTCTGTCCGCACTTTTTCCGTCCGCCCTCAGATCTTGAAAACTACCGAGGCTAGAGGGCTGCAAATTGGTGTGTTGATCATCCACCTTCCAATCATCAAACATACCAAATTGTAGCCCTCTAGCCTCAGTAGTGTTTATTTTATTGAAGGTTCAGGTTAGCCACAATCTGGAATTCACAATCTAGTGAAAAACAATCTGTTCGTAAATATCCACAATTATATAGTAAATATATTATTATGTAAAATAATATATTTACTATATAATTGTGGATTTTCATTACATGCATTATTATTATTATTATTATTATTATTATTATTATTATTATTATTTTATTGCTAAGAAATTCACAGTCTAGTGAAAAACAATGTGTGTGATAAATATCCACAATTTTATAGTAAATATACTATGTAAAATAATATATTTACTATATAATTGTGGATTTTTATTTATATGCATTATTATTATTATTATTATTATTATTATTATTATTATTATTATTATTATTATTATTATTATTGTTGTTGTTGTTGTTGAACAAAAACAAGAGAACATCGAAGGCTACAATAATAACCAGAGTTAGGGAAGATCTCCCATTTGGCTCTCGGAACTATTAACCCCAACGATGACCCTATTTCCTGTGTCTCCTTTCTCGGAAGAAGAAGAGGAAGAAGAAACGAAAAGAGGGAGAAGAAGAATAAGAAGGAGGAGATGAGGGGGAGGAGGAGGAGGAGGAGGAGGAGGAGGAGGAGTACCTTGAGAAGGAGCAAAGACGTGTTCTCAAAAATCGATTAGGTTAAAATGAAAGGGATGTCGAGGGAACATCTTTTGTGTGTGTGTGTGTGCGCGCGCGCGTGTGTGAGTGCGCTGCTTTTGTCTCTTTGTGTGTGTAATGTATTTACGTGTGTGTTTTGTACGTATGCATTGTGTACAAAGACGTACGCATTGTTTAAAGCGTGTTCATTTTTTTTGTTGGCGAGTCTGCGTAAGAATTCATGAAGTTATACGCATGTCGAGTCCATTACACGCATTGTATTTGTATATGTAACTGGTTATTCGTGTATCAACAAAAGTTGAGCAGCTTTGGGCGTAGTCTTTACTTGGAGGGCTGACCGCCTAGACATGCCGGCGTCATCGGCTCATGAACCTCTTAACTGACCTAGCGGTTGAACGCAAGTTTAAGAACTTAATAACAAATATACTTTTATATATATATTTATATATATATATATATATATATATATATATATATATATATATATATATATATATATATATATATATATATATACACACAACCATAAGCTACAAATATCAGCAATATCAAATTCATGCTACCTCAGGAATATCCCCGATGGGAATTATCACCGAAGGGGAATTTATAAGCGATATATGGGTTGGTACTGCCGGGTCAGAGGGTAGACCGTCGACTGGAGTCGCTGGATAAGTATCTGTGTCGAGGGATCGAGACCCGGCAGTACCAATTCATTAATCACTTGTAAATTCCCCTTCGGTGATAATTCCCATCGGGGATATTCCCGAGGTGGCGTGAATTTGAGATTAAGCGACATTTGTAGCTTCATGATTGTATATAAATCACGGTGTGATAAAAATTTCATATATATATACACATATATATACATACACATACAAATATACATATATATATATATATATATATATATATATATATATATATATATATATATATATATATATATATATATATATTAACTATGAAATCTCTGCTGTTAAAGACATAATCAAGAAATACCTCTCCGCCTCCTCCACCCAATTCTCCTTTCGTCGGCGTCATTGGCAACAAAGCGTCTGGAATTCCAATCAGGAATGATTGGAGCCAAGGCCGAGACTGCCTCTTATCTATGAGAACCACCTCCTTCCATTACATCCCCCCCTCCCTTCCTCCTTCCCTCCTACCCCCACCTCCCTCCTTTCTCACTTCCCGTTCCTCCATTTCGACGTGACCGTCACAGGTGAGGGCGGGGGGGATGTACTCTATTAGGGTTGCTGCAGGGGGGGAGGGGGAGGGTCGTTCGATGAGGCATTCTATTGAAGGGAAAGCGATGGACTGTTGGGGTTTGGTGGGGAAGAAGGGAAGTCTCTTGGCGATTTGTGGGGAAGAAGGGAAGTTTCTTGGCGATTTGTGGGGAAGAAGGGAAGTTTCTTGGCGATATGTGGGGGAAGAGGGGAAGTTTCTTGGCGATATGTGGGGGAAGAAGGGAAGTCTCTTGGCGATATGTGGGGAAGAAGGGAAGTTTCTTGGCGATTTGTGGGGAAGAAGGGAAGTTTCTTGGCGATATGTGGGGGAAGAAGGGAATCTCTTGGCGATATGTGGGGAAGAAGGGAGGAATTCGACCGAAAACTTGGGGATTTGTTGGGGGAAAAGGATGCTGATTCTGTTAGAGATTTGTGGCTAAAGTAACACCTGGGGATTGGCACTTGGTAGAGGGACTCTGTTGGTAAATATGAAGTTGAAACAAACTATTTCGATGCCTGGGGAAGTAGGGAGGAATCGTACACAGTTGGGGAATACATTTGAGGGAAGTTATCGATCAGCCTCCTCGCGACTGTGAGGTACCTTTACTGGGGGGTCAAGTAAGGGAAATCTGGTAGAGAAACACTGATAAATTGTCTCCGAAAAGTGGCGTCACAATAACTAAGGTCATCAAAGGGGAAGTACAAGATACAAGAGTTAATTGAAGGAAACAACGATGCTTCTACTTGGGTATATTGGTGCGGAGGTGCTCGGGAGAGTATTGGTGTAGTAGCGATTCAAAGGTTGAGAGGGTTGAGGGAGGTCGGGTAGGAGGAGGAGGCAGAAGAAGAGGGTGAGGAGGAGGAGGCAGAAGAAGAGGGTGAGGAGGAGGAGGAGGAGGCAGAAGAAGAGGGTGAGGAGGTAGGAGGATGAAAGGAGTATTGACAATCGATGCTCATTTTCACAACGTAGATAGCCAGACAGACAGATAGATAGATAGATAGATAGATAGATAGTGAAATGTGATGATTAGAAGGCAAGAAATGAGGTACAACAAATATTAAGGTAAATATACAGATGAAGAGACGCAAAGAGCAACACAAAACAAAGAGATGAATCACAGAAGGATGGGAGACGACGACGGAGAGAGAGAGAGAGAGAGAGAGAGAGAGAGAGGTTTTAGGCCTAGGGCTACTAATTAAACAAGTCTTAAGACTTCTACCAAGAACTGAGCAAGACAGGTAATTTCCATATTTCCGTCTGGTGGGCGACAACGCAGCTTGGATGGCCGTAGATGTTCCTTCTGGAATGATATTAAGAAACATAAACAAATGTTTGATGCGTTTATCAAATCGCATTATCATTTTCTGTTGTACATAGCAGGGAAGGAAGCCCCACACTGAACCCCTCTCTTCAATACGGTGGTGCACAGTAGGCATTACTTAAGGTTCTTTGCAGCGTGCCTTCGGCCCCTAGCTGCAACCCTTCAATTCCTTTTACTGTACCTCCGTTCATATTCTCTTTCTTCCATCGTATCACTTTCCTCAACCCTCTCCTAACGATTGATTCATAGTGAAATCGAGAGGTTTTCCTCCTGTTTAACCTTTCAAACCTTTTTACTGTCAATTTCCGTGTCAGTGCTGAACGACCTCATAGGTCCCAGTAATTGGCCTTTGGCCTAAATTCCATATTCTTTATACGGTCTTCATAAAATTTAAGGTAATTAGTGATTAATTCCTTCATCGAAGCTTACTCCATACCTATGGTGCTACCGGCAATTGCTTACAGTGAGCCCCTACAGAAATCCTTCGCTAATAATTTGTGAAGTCAGACCAGTGAAACGATGTTTAAATTGGCTGTAATTAGTGTTTTAATGAACTAATTTGGGATTTAACGAGCAAACTGCAACAAGAGACAAGTAATTCATATTCATTATTCTTGATTGACAGGCAATTATCAACTGTTCGTGTTTCTCCTGTTCATTGAACAGTTTTTAAAATGAGGTCTGGTTTTAGCATTCCATTTTCATCAGTTAAACTGTATTCAAAGTTAATTTTGGTATTCAGCAAAGCAGTAATGATGAAACGATAAGTAAACATAATTATGCAGTGTTATTTTTACATGAATGCTGAACGCCATTGTTTCTGAGCGAGTAGCTTGAGGACAAATATATATATATATATATATATATATATATATATATATATATATATATATATATATATATATATATATACACACATATATATATATATATATATATATATATATATATATATATATATATATATATATATATATATAATACCCTAAATTGAGGTTTCAGAAATTACTTTTGAGAGCTGAAATCATCAAAGAACAAATTATAGATTCGTACATCCTTTACTTTTCACCCTAATAACTAACAATCCACTCGCAATGCATTAAGTACTGTTTGCTGTATAGAATTACAAAGGATTGGCAAGCCATTACTTTGTTTAGCATGATAATTTTACAGCCAGTACTGTTTTTAATTTTAACTTTACAATTTTCAGTTTTCTCCAAAAGAAAACCATTGTGCCGGCTTTGTCTGTCCGTCCGCACTTTATTCTGTCCGCACTTTTTCTGCCCGTCCTCAGATCTTAAAAACTACTGAGGCTAGAGGGCTGCAAATTGGTATGTTGATCATCCACCCTCCAATCACCAAACTTACCAAATTGCAGCCCTCCAGCCTCAGTAGTTTTTATTTTATTTAAGGTTAAATTTAACCCTAATCGTACTTTTGGCAGCGCTATAGGAACCACCAACTTAGGCCACCTTGGATGAGTTTCATGGGCCGTGGCTAAGAGTTTTATGGGCCGTGGCTGAGGCCACCACCGGACAGAAAACTCGATTACACCGAGGTATTCTCAAATGTACTCAGTAGACTCCATTCTAGCGTAAATAATGAAGTGATCACGTGAAACTTGAAACGGTTTTTTGAGGATTTACAGCTTATCCAGTATTTTTGTAAGAATATACAATATTATAACAAAAATTCTTCAGGAAATAGAAAGCTATGATTTTAGATTATATTTCGGACTGTTGATTGAGAGGATGTAGGCTCTAGCCCTATTAAGGTTGTCCGCTTGTCAGGTAGCTTTAAATTTTCCGTCTAACCTGTTGGGGCTAGTCAGAGAGAGAGAGAGAGAGGATTGCACACATATAATAATGCAAGTCACAATCTAGTGAACATTTCATAGTAAATCAATTGGGTAAAATAACGGAAAAAGAGACACTCAAATCTCAGAATGAATCTCTTCATATAGTATCCCAACACTCCAATAAAGAGAGAGAGAGAGAGAGAGAGAGAGAGAGAGAGAGAGAGAGAGAGAGAGAGCGTTTCCCAATAAAAGTGTCCGCATGAACGGCTCGCAAGTTCGTAACCTCCAGTCCCGCTCCCTTGCCCATCTGTGACGTCACAGAAATCCGACCTTAGACTCAACAGGTAGGTGATTATTACGTCGCCAATTTGGACTTCAGAATTCGCGAGTTGTTTTGGCGAGAGATATTGCAATGGCCACTCGACCTGGGCCTCCGCTGGAGAGGTCTTCATGCATGGAGTTATAACTCGATCTACGAGGGACTAACAGTGTGTGCGTATATATATATATATATATATATATATATATATATATATATATATATATATATATATATTTATATGTATGTATATATATATATATATATATATATATATATATATATATATATATATATATATATATATATATACTTATATGCTTTTTAAAATTTTAAATTCATGGGAATACGGGAGAAGAAAGGGACTTCCACAGCTTGTTAGTAGGTAGGAAGAATTAACAGATCCGCGCAATCGTGGGATTATCTATTTCCGCTGAGTAGATGTGTGAGGAGGTGGACTGTCGAGCGCTGCAGACCGTACGGTTTAGACTTTAGAATTCTTTACCTTCCTATATGTTTTAAGAGGAAGTTTCTCTAATAAATTAAATTAATATTTAAACAATTTTTACCTTTATTTTTCTTCTGTTTGGTATAATTTTACCTTCAATTTATATATATACAGTATATGTGTATATATGTATGTATATATATATATATATATATATATATATATATATATATATATATATATATATATATATATATATATATATATATATATATATATATATATATATATATATATATATAATGTTCTAAGGAGTATAGCCCTCCTTGTGATCACCCCAGTATTGAGGAAACCATAAAGTGTTACTTCCTTTTGTACTTGAGGAAATATACTACAAAGACGTGTTAAGGAAGCCTTTGGTTATGCCAGCAGATAGTGAGAGGAGCCGTTGTAAGTCATCGGCGTTTCTTTCTTTCCTTCCTCCTGCGGGTGGGAGGTTTATTATTGGTTTGTGTGGTTTGTGCATAGTATTATATGTTTTTCTCTCTCTTTATTTCTTCTACCTTTGTACACCTCTTTTCTGGTGTGTTTTTTTGCATTTTTTTATTTTTTGTTTTCCACTCTCTCCCTCTCTCTCTGCTTCGTTTGATAGACTTTTTTTTTTTTTGTTTCTCCGTTTCATGTACTTTATAATACCTCTTTTTCAGTTTTTTGCGTTTTTTTTTCAGTCTCTCTCTCTCTCTCTCTCTCTCTCTCTCTCTCTCTCTCTCTCTCTCTCTGTGGTTCGTTCTATATGCTTTTTTGTCTCTGCGTTTCATGTACTTTATAAACCTCTTTTTCAGTGTGTTTTGCGTTTTTCTCTCAGCTTCCTCCTCCTCTCTCTCTCTCTCTCTCTCTCTCTCTCTCTCTCTCTCTCTCTCTCTCTCTCTCTCTCTGCTTCGTTTTATAGACTTTTTTTTTGTCTATGCGTTTCATGTACTTTATCATATCTTTTTCAGTGTGTTTTGCGTTTTTTTCAGCCTCCTCCTCCTCCTCCTCCTCCTCCTCCTCCTCCTCCTCCTCCTCCTCCTCCTCCTCCTCCTCCTCCTCCTCCTCCTCCTCCTCCTCTCTCTCTCTCTCTCTCTCTCTCTCTCTCTCTCTCTCTCTCTCTCTCTCTCTCTCTCTCACCTTTTCTAGTACTCTGGTTTTAATATCTCCGTCTCATAGGTCTCTGTCTTCTTCATGAGGGTTGATCGCCTCGTGTGGTCTAACAGTCCCTGCATTGCGCCACTCGACTGTCTTTTGTCAGCCTTCAGCAGCCGGTTTCTTTGCTTATTAGTTTCGATTCTATATTATTTTCTCGTTCGAATTTAGTTTTTTCATGTCAGGAAATGTTTTTGCAAGTCTTGTTTGTTTAAACTTGTAATCGTTTATTTGTTTTTAGTTTAAATTTTGGGCCCCCATAAATGTTTGTGTAAATCTTCTTGTTTGTTTAAACTTGTAATTTTTTATTTGCTTTTTAGCTTAAATTTTGACCCCCCCCTTTTTTTTGTTTTTTTTGTATAGAAATTTTTTTTGCTGTAAATTTACTTTTATTAATTCTTTAGTTCGTGTTATTCAGTGTTATTTTTTTATTGTTAAATGGGAAAAGCTTTTATTGTATGTATACGCACACAATCTCTCTCTTTCTCTCTCTTCTATATGTATATATATGTATGTGTATATATATTATATAAATTATATATATATATATATATATATATATATATATATATATATATATATATATATAAAATGGTTATTTACTACAACTGACTATTTATTTCTATATATTTACGTTTTTCCCAATGCCATCACCTCACTAAAACCATCATAAACTAAGTAAATATCCCCCACTGGGTCACATATTCAGCATCAGGCACCGCTGTGACCCATTCCCCCCACCCCGGCTTCCAGTGATGCAACTTGCAACCAGCACATGCAACTTGTGCTCCTCCTTTGCAACCGGAATGGATCTGGGAAGGATTTTCTTATGCAACTATATATATAATTATATATATATAATTATATATATAATATACACACATGTACAGTATATGTATGTATGTATGTATGTATATATAAAAGTGTATGTGTGTAAGAGAGCATGCGTGCGTGCTTGCGCGCATAGTCGAGCATGCATCATATTTGGAACCGTACATACCCGGAGGGACCTTGAATCCCCTATCGCGAGGGTTTTTTTTTTTTTTGGTGGGGGCGGGGTCCTGGGAACAGCGTAGGCGTTTTTTTTTTTGGTGGGGGCGGCGTCCTGGGAACAGCGTAGGCGCCCCAATAATAAAAATGAATTTTTGTCACGAAGTGCCATTAAACATTTGGTTCCTTCAGCGTGTCGTCTTTTAAAAATAACATCGGTCTAATAATATGAGAGGTTGGTGTACTAAACACTACGTCCTTTAAAAATAACATCGGCCTGTTAATATGAGAGGTTAGTGTACTAAACACTACGTCCTTTAAAAATAAGATCGGCCTAATAATATGAGAGGTTGGTGTACTAAACACTACGTCCTTTAAAAATAACATCGCCTAATAATATGAGAGGTTGGTGTACTAAACACTACGTCCTTTAAAAATAACATCGGCCTAATAATATGAGAGGTTGGTGTACTAAACACTACGTCCTTTAAAAATAACATCGGCACAATAATATGAGAGGTTGGTGTACTTAGCACTGTCCTGATATATGAAAAGATAACCTAACAACTTGAGAAGCGTCTCTCAGTACAATACTGGCTGAAATGAGGCAAAAGACCATTTTTAGTTTTCTGTAAAAGAAAACTATTGTGCCGACTTTGTCTGTCCGTCCGCACTTTTTTCTGTCCGCCCTCAGATCTTAATAACTACCGAGGCTAGAGGACTGCAAATTGGTTTGGTGATCATCCAACCTCCAATCATCAAACATACTAAATTGCAGTCCTCTAGCCTCAGTATTTTTTATATTATTTAAGGTTAAAGTTAGCCATAATAGTGCTTCTGGCAACGATATAGGCCAGGCCACCACCTGGCCGTGGTTAAAGTTTCATGGGCCACGGCTCATACAGCTTTATACCGAGAACACCGAACGATAGATCTATTTTCGGTGGCCTTCATTATACGATGTACAGAAAGCTCGATTGCGCCGGAGAAACTTCGGCGCATTTTGTACTCGTTTATACTTTCGAACGGAATATGAAATATTTCTATTTCTCTTTTTACCAAAATATTAAATAACTGCATATTTAAGTCACTAACAGATAGGTAAAATTTTCTGGCTTCTGTTTGCATATTCAGTCAATTTTACTTCATGCGGTCTGTAATTCAAGTTTGTAGCGAGGTTTGGTAATAATTACGTATATATTCAGGTGTTACTACTATGCTGAATATGCCAGTTGAGTTCATAATACATTTATTTAATGTTTCTTAATATTATAGCAAATAGCCCCGTAACTCCCCCCCTCCCCAATTCCCGGGAGAGGGGGGCGGGATGTAGCGGGGAAGCCCACTGTATAGGTCTGGCCAAGGTCTAGGTCTAGCTATGGCCCTGCATACTCGGCCCTCGTTTATGCGTCCACCCCTATTCATGGAAGCAAAGGGGACAATGCCTAAGGGCATCGTAATTCGAATACAAGTGATCGCGCGGAATTCCTCTTCCTTTTCTGCGGAGCTGAATTGCCGTCGTTAAGGGCGTGGACCACCGCGTCCCCCTACCGTCGTTCGTTCTCATTACGTCAACTTAATAAACCCTTGATAACTAATGGGGCACTTGCAGCAAAAACTCCTCCCCATGAGTGCTTCCGAGTGGCGGAAACAAAGCTCTCCACCAATGAGGGTGGGCCGTCGTATTGTGACGTCACGCGGGAAACCATGGTTTCATTAACCATGAAGAGAGAAAACACACGAGGAGAGGAATGCGTGTCGGAGTGCTTTCCTGCCGCCACGTCGCCTGATATCGATTGTTCTTCGTCCGTGTACAAACACCGTCTCTCTCTCTCTCTCTCTCTCTCTCTCTCTCTCTCTCTCTCTCTCTCTCTCTCTCTCTCTGAGAGCTCTCTCACCCTCGTGCACGCTTACAGTTCTTATATGACTTCTTAAAGGTCTGAACTTTGTGCATGCCACTCGCTTATGAGAGATTAATACTGGTGTTCAGTAGACTTATTCTTCACGTCACATTACCTAAGACTTATAGACTGTTTTCGTTTAATTATTAATTGATATGGAGATTTTATCTCTTATTACATGAACTGGTAATGTTTAGCTAATTAATTGATATGGGGATTTTATCTCTTGTTACATGAACTGGTAATGTTTACGTAAAACTCTCTATAGCGGAGTAGGCCTATATTCTGTTTAATAATAATCCCTATTCTTACATCAAGTGACATCTTGGCTCTTTAGCAGAACCTTTCTGAACCATTGGTTGTGACTAGTTTATATTAGAGCATTTCTTCAGTACATTTATATCTACCCAGAATAAAAGGATTGTTCCCTATCTGAACCTTTCTTAGCTGCAGCTAATAGTTTTCAAGAATTAGCGTTTTGCGAAAAACTTTTCTTTTTCAAGATCGCCTCTTGATCCAAGGTTGTAGTTTTCCAACAGCTCTTTCAAATTCAAATGATATTGTCTACTAAAAAACAAACAGATCCGTGTTGGCCTCAGAGAAGTGTAAAATTACAAAATCTTTATTTTTTTTAAACTAGAACTTTTCTTGACATAGAGTCCCCGTAGCGGGGTAGTGCCGCCAGTGCACCTCATGCAGTGCACTGTAGGCATTACTTAAGGGTCTTTGCAGCGTGCCTTCGGCCCCTAGCTGCAATCCCTTTCGTTCCTTTTACTGTACCTCCTTTCTTATTATCTTTCTTCCTTCTTGCTTTCCAACCTCTCCTGACAATTGATTCATAGTGCAACTGCTTTGAGGTTTTCCTCCTGTTGCACCTTTCAAACCTTTTACTGTCAATTTCATTTTCAGCGCTGAATGACCTCATAGGTCCCTGTGCTTGGCCTTTGGCCTAAATTCTATATTCAATTCAGTTCATATTCAATTCTTGACATAAATTGATTGATTACGGATGGAATACGGCCCTTCCCTTGAGTTTAATTCATGACACATTGCAAAAGATACCCTTGAAATCCTTAAGCTTTCAAAGAGCTGCCTTCCTCATCGTCAGAGGGATCAATATCTAAGTCAAGTTATTGATTCTGCAAAGTCTTTTCTTGAACTGTTGCCGTTTGCCACACCTTTTCTTAGCTTGAGTTCATGGTTTCATTCAGTTAACAGGCCCCTGTAGCCTGTAAATATATGGTATTGTCATAACCTTAAGTTGTGGTTTTTAATCATTCCTTCCTTCCTGACCCGAATGTGTGCTAAATCATTTCTTGACCAGAAGCGGCGGTTTTTAACTTGAGAGAAAGTTCTCAATTTCAAGGCGTGAGAATGAGTGAATAAAATGTATAACGTTCAAATTCACATGATTTATTCCAGAGAAATTCACAAGCTTGGACAATGTCAGAACCCTGCACAGCGCTAAAGCAGTGTGTGTGTGTGTGTGTGTGTGTGTGTGAAGAAAAGACACTTAACTGTCGTGGGTTTAGCTATTCGTTGCTTTAGTAGCAGTCCGTCCTTATGACTAAGATCAATATCGTTCAAGACTTTGTCTGGATGTTAAGTATGATTGCTTTCATGCACACACACACACATGTACAGTATATATATCTCCTAGAGTTTCCCTTATAACTATTTCATTCAGTACAGGGAAAGGTCTAGGCTGCACCCAAGATATTTTCTGTAGGAACAAATCCGGAATGTAAACAAAGCGTTCTTCTTCTTCTTCTTCTCGGCTTCCCTTCGCAGGAATGTTGACACAGAGTTCATTTTCCTCCCTTTAAGGGACTTAACTGTAGGGAGACGAAGCCCCCTCCTGGGTAATAAAAGTCGGTCCCTATATTTCCCCACTACAAAGAGAAAAAGATGGGATAAAACGCTGAAGTGAGGAGAGCATTTTATAGATCACAAAAGTCTTTCGAACAATGTGGCAGGTCGAGGACGAAACTGATTTCTTTCTCATTATTTTCAGTCAGTGCTTTTATCGATCGTAATTACTGGGTTTCTCCCAAGTTATTATCTCCCAGTTCTCACCCTCGTTCTTCTTCAATTTGATCTGTGTTCTAGTTCGTCTCTTGGAGAATTTCGACCTCTCGTAGTTTTCTGTTAAAGAAAACTTTTGTGCTGGCTTTGTCTGTCCGTCCGCACTTTTTTCTGTCCCCCCTCAGATCTTAAAAACTACCGAGGCTAGAGGGCTGTAAATTGCTATGTTGATCATCCACCCTCTAATCATCAAACATACCAAATTGCAGCCCTCTAGCCTCAGTAGTTTTCATTTTATTTAAGGTTAAAGTTAGCCATAGTCGTGCATCAGGTACCGATATAGGCTATGCCACCACCGGGCCGTGGTTAAAGTTTCATGGGCCGCGGCTCATACGGCATTATACTGAGACCACCGAAGGATAGATCTATTTTCGGCGGCCATGATTATACGCTGTAGCGGCTGTACAGAAAGTTCTATTGAGCTGAAGAAACTTCGGCGCATTTTTTACTGGTTTTTGTAAGTAATTAAATACACGAACATTTCTGCACCTTCATGTTCGAATGCTTTTCAGCATCGTTTAGTGTCTGATGTAATGCGAATAAAAATATTCCTCTTGCGTTTTTATTGTTGTTTAGAGACGAACCGTTGGCCTGTGCTAATTCACTGCATCATAAGTATTTGTAAAAATCGTGAAAGTAAAACTACTTGTAAATTAAGTCTTCAAATTACTTGTGTGTATATGTATATATATATATATATATTTATATATATATATATATATATATAATATATATATATATATATATATATATATATATATATATATATATATATATATATATATATATATATATATATATATATAGTATAGATGCTGCCCAAATTATAATATTCCCTGTTTACCAACTTGCTTTTAATTAAAGTCTTTAACATGAATGACATAATTTTAAAAAATATGGAGAATGCATACATGTATATGTATATATATATATATATATATATAGACACATCTATATCCATATACATATACATATACGCATGCATTCGCCATATTTTTTCTAAAAATCATGTTATTCACGTTAAAGACTTTAAAAGCAGGTTGGAAAACAGTGGAATGGTATACGATGGGCAGTATCTATACCCCTTTGAACATGGGAAGAGATATCACACGAAACGTAATGCTGTAATATATATATATATATATATATATATATATATATATATATATATATATATATATATATATATATATATATATATATATATATAAAACACGAGTTTTGGATTTGAAAGACTCGGTATTTAGAAACCTTCTTTCAAGTTGAGAGATTCGCTACTATGCTGTTTTATATAAATACTTTCCTGCCGGAGCTCTGTTGTTACTCAGCTCCGGAATTCTCTCTTTCCGATGTTTTCCCTTTTTTGTAAGCAAAAGTTTCCTTAAAACAGGGGTTAATGTAGTATTTTGGGTGGTTAATCACGAATATGATTACAAAACTCCAGTATATTGCGATTTACTTTAAATGTCTACAGTGCTCCACCTGGTAAGAGGATTATGGACTCTACACAGTTCCAGGGGTCCTTTATTCCTCTCACCGCTAGGCTGTGGAACAATCTCCCAGAGGATGACGTGCAATGGGAACTTCAGAAGTTCAAGCAAAGATGCAAAGCATTGCTGTTTCTACTCCTTGTATTTTAATCATTTACTTAAGTTTTTATCGAATTATTTATTGTTAATTCATTTTTCCTTTCATAATAAGTGATATCTCTTCTTTCTCTATTTCCCATTACCTTCTGCTAATTCTTTCCAGCGAGCACCACATTCTTTGGAAGCTCGAATTTCAAGTCAGTGGCCCCTTTGGTGGGCTTGCTCAATATGAATAGGGTTCTTTTGATGCTGTTATTTTCTGAAGGCTGAAACGAGTGTCATCGAACATTTGATGCTTTCGGAGATTTCTCCCCAGTGAAGATCCACAAAATTTCCTCTTTTTTTTATTTTTGAGAAAGGGAGAAAATAAAAGAACTCAGTGTTCCCAGCCACTCTGCGGTTGAGCGACGGGGTTGTACACGGGAGGAATAGGGTCTGAGGCACTGCGGAGTCCGCCGTAGAGAGCTTTGACGGAGCTGTTGACTCCCTCGATGTAGCAGAAGGAGGCCAGGCCCAGGGGCACCACCACGACAACTCCCATGGCTTTCAGCATCCACTGTGGGGATACCTCGGCGGGCTTAATTCCAGATTCCCTGTGGAAGACAGATGAAATACTTCAAAGTAAGCTAATCCTCGCCAATGTTCTTGGTGTGGTTGATTCTTCACAAAGAAAACAAAGCATTTTTGAGACAGAAGTTGTCTGAGTACCGTAGAAGGCGCTAAAATCACCTTGCAAGTTTGGATCAACTTTAGCTTTCGTCAGTCAGTGCAGTTTTGACTTTAGCTTTCGTCAGTCAGTGCAGTTTTAACGTTAGCTTGTGTCAGTCAGTGCAGTTTTGACTTTAGCTATCGTCAGTCAGTGCAGTTTTGACTTTAGCTTTCGTCAGTCAGTGCAGTTTTGACTTTAGCTGTCGTCAGTCAGTGCAGCTTTCACTTTAGCTGTCGTCGGTCAGCGCAGTTTTGACTTTAGCTTTCGTCAGTCAGTGCAATTTTCACTTTAGCTGTCGTCAGTCAGTACAGTTTTGACTTTAGCTTTCGTCAGTCAGTGCAGTTTTGACTTTAGCTGTCGTCAGTCAGTACAGTTTTGGCTTTAGCTGTCGTCAGTCAGTACAGTTTTCACTTTAGCTGTCGTCAGTCAGTGCAGTTTTCACTTTAGCTGCCGTCAGTCAGTGCAGCTTTTACTTGGCAGGATGAAAATATATGGTTACAGCACAAATTTTATAGGCAGCCAATTGCTCAGTAACTTAATTAATATTTAATCTGTCATCTCATTAGCAAAGCTGGTTAGCAAAACTTCTTTCCAACTTTGTAAATAAATTAACGATCAGTGACTTGTTTCTTACCTCATTTGTTCTCTGGAAGTTGAAGCAAGGTACTTCATCCACGCCACGACCAAAATGATGGCAATGATCTCCCTGTTGGACGGAAAAAGATATCATTAGACGGAAAATCACATATAATTATGTGGTGTGCCTTACATTTCACAAATCTCCACTCATCTCCGGCCTTCCTTCTCGTACTTCTCGTCTAGGAAGGTTTAGATCTTCCATCTCCTCTGGTGCCCTCAGTAGCCCAGTTCAAGGTCTTGACCTTGGCCCAGCTGACACTATCACGTGCTGTTCTCCCAGGGGTTGTGCGAAGGACAGGTCCAAGCCATCTGCTCCCTTCCATCATAATCTTATCTGTTTAGACCTAGCTTCACTGCCTTACAGTGATTCATGTTGTTTATAACAATAAAGGTCGTACGTATAGACTTACTTTCCTATACAGTTTTAGTCTATATGATTTCTAAATCTATCAAGTCTGTCCATTTTTTTCAGTCACCCACTAAATTCCAACTCAAGAGAACCTGTAAGTGATATTTTTTTTTCTGAATTCATATGCATACCTTACACCGGTTGGGAATTCCTGAGATGTATGCTAGTATTGCACCAGACCCGGTTTTTTTGCCATGCCTCTGGGTTAGGTTGGGTTGGGTAAAAAGTAGTAACCAGCAAGGAATTTGGGTGTGTGAAACATAATGAGATTATTTTCAAGAAAAATCTTTGGTTAGTTTTTAAGATATGGCGTCCCGCTTTTTTTCAGGGAAAGGTCCCTCCGGTACTCGGTTACATCTCTGGAAAATGCCTCCCGGTACAGGGAGTGGCTCCAAAACGTGTCGACTTTCTGGTCTCAGCCACCTAACTTTGTCTCTCTCTCTGGTTGCCTTACAAACAGAACAAAAAAGTTCGACTCACCATCCTTCCTGATAGTCCAGAGGATTGTAAGAATTCTGGACGACGTCGTTTCCATCGAACATGATGATTGTCGAGTACTGATTAGCCATTCCGTGGATGAGACGAATTCCGAGGTAAACCAGCAGGCATAGACAACAGGCTATGTGCACTGATGAGACCACTTTCACTTCGGGGAGAGCTGGAAGAAGAAGAAGAAGAGGTTTGGTTTATTGACATCTGCAAAGGCCGATTTATTATAACGTTCGGACGGCTGCAAGTTGTATCCTATAACGTTTACTTTAGTGGAAAGAGAAACCCGCAAGATTCCTGTGTATAACTTGTTTACTTGTAAATGTTTTCATATTACTTGGGATTCAAGTAATATGTAAATATTTACAAGTAAACAAGTTATACACAGGAATCTTGTGGGTTTCTCTTTCTATCTTCAGAAGAAAACTGAAAGAAGTTTTTGTTTGATTTACTTTAGTATTTGTCAGCTGAATGTCGTGACGTATTAAGGCTGATTTACATTATAACATCACGTCACCGACACATCACGTCACGTCAAAGTGCGTGAGAATTTCTTACGTGTAATCAAATGGACTTGTTCACACCATCACGTCACGTCACCATCAAGCACACGGCATCCACCGTCACATCACGACACGTTTTCTCGGAAAGAATATTTGATGTGACGTGACGTGATGTGACGTGACGTGACGGTGCTTATGCAAGTTTCTTACTGCTAATTCTGTGAGTCACTGAGGTTGGGCACGAACTGAACGGGGTTGTGACGGACGGTGTGAATACAAAGCACGGCTGATGGGACGGTGACGTGACGTGATGTGTCGTTGACGTGATGGTATAATGTGAATCAGCCTTTATTCGACGTGGATACGGGTCAAAACGCCCATAGTCACCTCTTATCCTGAAACCCTTTAAGGAAGTTCACCTCTCTCTTTGACAAAGCTATTCCCAGTTTGCACTTCATCGTTGCCACTCATATTAAACTTAGCAAACTTATACTTATTGCATACTCCCTTTCCTATAAGGCGATAATTAATAGTACAGGCGTTTCTTAAAAACCTTTCCTTCCTTACCAAGTATATTACTGGTTGTTATTTTTAAAAAACGATGAGGCTTTTGTATTTCATAGATTATCAATCTTTTCGTTTTCTCTGATATACCTCCGATAATTAGCTTTTCAAATCTTCAAAAGTTTAAACTATGATTAAGTGGATGGACTGTTTCACCTTAATTAAAATTGTATTGCTTTGATTCGTGGTGATTTGTCCTTTTAGTTTTCTGTGAAAGAAAGCTATTAAGATGGCTATTTGTTTTTCTGTCTGCCTCTATATCTTAAAAAATACTGAGGCTAGAGGGCTGCAAATTGGTATGTTGATCATCCACCCTCCAATCATCAGGCATACCAAATTGCAGCCCTGTAGCCTCAGTAGTTTTTATTTTACTTAAGGTTAAAGTTAGCCGTAATCGTGCGTCTGGCAACGATATAGGCCAGGCCACCAGCGGGCCTGGTTCAAGTTTCATGGGCCGCAGCTCATACAGCATTATACCGAAACCACCGAAAGATACATCTGTTTTCAGTGGCCTTGATCATACGCTGTACAGAAAACTCGATTGCGCTGAAGAAACTTAGTTGCATTTTTTACTTTTTTTACTTTTTTTTTGCAGCAAAAGAATACTACACAATATCAAACATGGGACACACGCCCTTGAAGCCATTTGAGTATACAATACAGCAAGCTTGTAATAAAACCATAAGCTTGAATGAAGTAATTTAACCAGTGGGAGGAAACTACTCCAGGTCCAGAATTGAGGCCGGTGTCTCTCAGACAAGTCAGATCAATTGTCTTACAGACTCTGATTGAAGTAAATTAAATATAGATAAATATAACCGAGGCCAAGATAGACAAGGCCTACCCAAGTGGGTGGAGTCGCCTCCCAGCTGGGGTAACTACGTAGGCGATGACGTATCTTAGAGGTATACCTACTCATTACGGCAATTCACCTGCTGACGCAATAAGAAGGTAGGCAAAGCTCCGCCCACATGGGGGATTTGGGGGTGAAATGAGCAGACCTTCTCTTTCTCTTTGCCTCGAATACAACAAGGAATGAAAGTGATGGGAACGAGATATTTTGATTAGAGTCATCCCAAGACAGCAGAAGTTGAAGGATGTTCCTAAATTCCAAGAAAGTATAGGCTTGAGGAACCAAGAAAGCCATGGAACCTCTTTCATTCCTTTTACTGTAACTCCTTTCATGTTCTTTCTTCCACCTCACTTTCCACCCTCTCCCAACAATTGCTTCTAGTGCAACTGCGAGGTTTTCCTCCTGTTACACCTTTGTAATCTTTTACTCTCAATTTTCCTTTCAGCGCTGAATGACCTCGTAGGTCCCAGGGCTTGGCCTTCGTTCCAAATCGTATATTCTATTCG
>NC_089753.1:34653912-34771412 GCF_040412425.1 Macrobrachium rosenbergii | reverse complement strand
TCAGTTCAGCAAATGTGGCCAAGAGAAAAGCCGCTGCTCTGTAGAATATTAGAATTTAAAAAGGTAAATTTTACTGTGCCTCCTTTCATATTCCCTTTCATTCATCTTGCTTTGGCAATACTCACCACCCATATGACGGCATCGGCGCGCTGTACCTGACGAAGAGAAAGGGGAATGATTAACTTCTTTCAGGTAACACGATAAATTACCAGCAGATGATTACATTCGTTTTTTTGAGACAAAATCAAATTTTTTTTTTATTATTATTTTTGAGATCGTCAGTCTCTGCAGTTTGTATGATAAACATTTCAGTTTGGTGTGATTGGGATCTTAGATTTGTTTTTGTATACTTTGAAAAGTGCAGAAAGGAAGTTCATTTTCTTAACATAATTCTGGTAAATGAGAATTGACAATTTTAATCTTTGTTCTCTCTCTCTCTCTCTCTCTCTCTGCTGCAAACTCTTGGAATGATTTTCAAAGTTTTGACGACAGAGTGGAAATAAATCAGAAAGATTAAGGATTAAGATTGTATTATTCATACAAGAGTACGCATGCACGCAAATGAATGTATTTGTTCACGATGCCTCATATATTATATATATATATATATATATATATATATATATATATATATATATATATATATATATATATATATATATTTATATTTATATATGTGTGTATAACTGTAGTAGTAGCAAATGCCCTCTGAACTTCTCTAATTCTCCGCGCTTTCTCGGATACGCTTGTCACTTACAAAGCCTCAAGATCCAAGCGCAAGAAATTTGAAGTGGTTATGATGTCCGGTAGTGGGGACGAACCCGCGTCGCAATAATCATACCCACTTCAAATTTCTTGCACTTGGATCCAAAGGCTTTGTAGTAACAAGCGTACCCCAAAAAAGCGCGAAGAATTCGAGAAGGTAAGAGGGCATCATGGCTATATATATATATATATATATATATATATATATATATATATATATATATATATATATATATATATATATATATATATATATATATATATATATATATTACAGTATAAATGATGTATGTGTGTATGTGTATAACAAATGTTCACAAGCAAACTCATTCGTAAAACAAGAATGTATTCGTGAGGCTAATCCCCGGCCCCTCACCCGCCATACAATTGCCCTCACCTGTAGATAGGCCGTCGTGCCCAGGAGAATAGCCAGGATGAAATTGAGAGCCTGGTTCATCCTCATCCAGAATGATACGTTAGTCTTCCTCTTCCTGCCGGGACTGGCCGCCATGTTGACGTACGTTTTGGATGCCGGTAACCTCGTGCTGTCCACCTCCTTTATTCGTCGTCGACCAGGTTCCTACGGACTTTATTTTTCCATTTAAGATCACGAGAAAGTGATGATGTCAAATAACTGTCGATTTTGCTATTGATTAAATAAAGAATTGTTGTTGTTGTTATTATTATTATTATTATTATTATTATTATTATTATTATTATTATTATTATTGTAATACGTTCAGAGGAAATTTCATGAACAAATTCATTTTTGAACTTGTGTTTTGTGAAATGTTAGCTCACAATTCTACCTAACTTTTAGTTTTATGGAAAAGAAAACCATTGAGATGGCTATTTGTCTGTCCGTCCGCACTTTTTCTGTCCGCCCTCAGATCTTAAAAACTACTGAGGCTAGAGGGCTGCAAATTGGTATGTAGATCGTCCACCTTCCAGTCATCAAACATGCCAAATTGCAGCCCTCTAGCCTCAGCAGTTTTTATTTTATTGAAGGTTAAAGTTATCCATGATCGTGCATCTGGCACCACTACAGGTGCCAACTACACAGGCCACCACCGGGGCGTGGCTGAAAGTTTCATGGGCCACGGGTGAGAGTTTCATGGGCCGTGGCCGAGAGTTTCATACAGCATTATACGCTGTACAGAAAACTCGATTGCGCCGAAGAAACTTGGTCGCATTTTTTAACTTGCTGTGTGGTGCTTTCAAGTCACTCAGGTTTCCCCCTTAGGTTATTCTCAGTTCTTAGTCTCACTTGAGATTAAATTTACAGCTTTATTTGAAACTTTCTGAACAAAACTATCTCCTGGTTTCACTTATTATTTATTTCTCCTTTATCGCTTGGAACGGTCTAAGAGTTGTGTTTGTCAGTTCTCGAAGCTGTTACGTCATGAATCCAAAAGGCAACCGAACCGCTTGACGTAGAGTTTTCAAACGTACTTTTGTTCGTAGCACAACAAAGAGTCACAGAAACTCTCAGCCTGTCCGCGTACGTACAAATCTATCCGTCTGTGTTACTGGTAACAGATATAAAAGCAATAAACACAAGCAGTTTAAACTTTCCAAATCGCTTTCATATCGAACCTGCAACACTGCGCACCCACGAAATTGTCGAAGCCCTAGAAAGAGTTTCACAAATCCAGATCATAGCTATTAATAATAATAGTTTGAACACGCCCACGCCTTAGAAAGGAAAATAGAACCGCTATTCATACTACCGCAAACAAATTATAAAACCAGGACTTGTCTGCGAACGGGAATAAGAGCAGGATAACAAATTATAAAACCAGGACTTGTCTGCGAATGGGAATAAGAGCAGGATAAATAGCCGGTCGAATTCCAACGGATAAGTGGGTCTACTCTTACTGCGCCGTGTGAATGCGGACAGCAACGTCGAGAACGCCGGTGCTGCTCTTAGCAACCGCCAGGGCCGGAATACAAACACATTTGACTTTGTAATAATTGTCCGTGATTGATTTCAGCCTGGTGGTGCATTAGAATGCGCTTTCGTGCGCTATCACCTAGTCGTACAAGCACACATACACGCAAGCAACAAAACCGTCATTAGCCTATGTATATATATATATATATATATATATATATATATATATATATATATATATATATATATATATATATATATATATATATATATATATATACTGTATATATATAAACATATATATATGTATATGTATATATATATATATATATATATATATATATATATATATATATTTATATATATATATATATATATATATATATATATATATCATACATATATAGGCCTATATATATACAGTATATATATACACATATAGGCCTATATATATACAGTATATATATATTGTATATATAATACATATGCATATAAATTTTGGTTTTATGGCTTATACTCACGCTTTTTATAGGTAAAAAAATCTTAAGCAGCACACATCTCTTAACATCCAGTTCACCATACCTTAGGAATAGCATGCATTTAAAGTGCACTGTAACTGATAATTGCTTCTGCCCCGGCTAAGATTCAAACGTGTGCCCTCTGGGTTAGATACAGGAGTAGACAGTAGACTTACACTTGGCTAAGGCAGATTAGCATAAAGTCACACACTACCTGGTCCGAAGTTCAGGTCCTCATACGTCTCTCTCTCTCTCTCTCTCTCTCTCTCTCTCTCTCTCTCTCTCTCTCTCTCTCTCTCTCTCTCTCTCTCTCTCTCTCTCTATATATATATATATATATATATATATATATATATATATATATATATATATATATATATATATATAAACCTATATATTTAAACATTTCTCTCATGTTGATGTTAACCTGTATTGTATGTTAATACATAACTATACTTAATGTTGTCCTATTGTTCACTTGTTCGTGTTCAAACATTATTGCTTTAAAAATTCCCCCCTGCTTGATGTTATTAATTTTTAAATATTAATTTGAATATTAATTTTTAAAAGAACATAAGATGGCAAGAGGAATTTTTCACGTAGCAGATAGAAATCGTTTCGCCCCCGTGGGATTGAACTCTGGTCACTCGTTGCTTGAGGTATGGTTGGTACTGTACCCTGAACCACTGAGGTCCATATATATTATATATATATATATATTATATATATATATATATATATATATATATATATATATATATATATATATATATATATATATATATATATATATATATATATATATGTGTGTGTGTGTGTAATGTAATATATATATATATATATATATATATATATATATATATATATATATATATATATATATATATATATATATATATATATATATATATATATATATATATATATATATATATATATATATATATATATATATGTTTGATTTTAAATCACGAAAAAGGTAAAAACGCGATGATTATACGAGCAAAGTTACAGCCACGAAGGAAAAGTGAAACGGTTGAGATGCCAAGTGCTTTCGTCCTATTACCAAGACATGGTCACACCAACTAAAGGTATACTGAGAGTCTGAGACAAGGGCATATATATATGGTGGGTATAAGTCCTAAGGGAATACAAAAAGGTCGGGAGGTCACAGAACGGTCAATGGATTAACATCGAAATCTACCTATTGGTAATCCTCTTTATACTGTCGTTCAAATCCTTCTGGTACATTTGTTTTAGTACAGGGTCAAAAGAAAATAATACCTGGCTTATATTTAGGTTTATGCGTGTTATTTAAATTTCGCAACGCTACTATGGATGTTAAATTTTTCCAAGTCAAAGAGTGAAGATTATGAATAAGAATACGAGTGATATATTAAGCTATACTGAAACACGACAATGAAAGGTGACTAACTAGTTTGATATTGGAGCAGCAGCAGTTGTAGTAGTTGCTGTTCTTAGCGTGTTGTTATCTGGCCATATCTCCAAATCCTCTTGGGATATACTAATGTATTAAAATGATTTTCATTTTTTTTATTTCAATATTTTGCTCACAGTCCATTTATCTGGCCAAAATACTCTACTCTGTTTGTTGCCCCACATAAGGGCGTTTACAATCATAAGCTAATGGTCATCCTTAGAGTCCTAAGCCCCTGGGCTAATATTCCACCTTTGAGGCCTAAGCCTTAAGGTTACATGTGCTCAGTAAAGGCCTACTCCACTATGCCAGTAGCCTTTCTTAGAGACAATAAGCCAAAAGGCTACAACTCTCTACAGAGGCGATGACCGAAAAGTGACCTACTTTCCATGGAGGCATGTAAGCTGCAAGGCTACCAATCCTTCTTGCAAGCATAAGTTTTAAGGCTACTAATCGTCCTCTGAAGCGTAATCTGCAAGTACTTTTTCTCAAGGGAGACCTAGTCTGCAAGTTTACTAATCCTACTTGGAGGCATAAGCTGCAAGGCTACTAATCCTCTCTGGAAGTGTGGATGCAAGGTTACTAATCCACCTGGGTGACATCAGCTACAAGGCTACTAATCCTCTTTGAAAGATAATAATCCTCCTTGCAATCATAAAATGGAAGGGTATTAATCCTCCCTGGAGGTACAAGCTGCAGGGTTGTTAATCCTCCTTGGAGACATAAGCTGCAAGGATGCTATCATCCTTGGAGCTTGAGCTGCAAGGCTACTAATCGTCATTGTAGGCATCGGCTGCAAGGATGCTAATCTTACATTAAGGCACAAGCTGCAAGGCTACTCATCCTCCTTGGAGGCATAAGATTCGTGGTTATTAATCCTCCGTAGAATCATAAGAGACATGAGCTGCAAGGTTACTAATCCTCCTTGGAGGCATGAGCTGCAAGGTTACAAATCCTCTATGGAGGCATGAGCTGCAAGATTACTAGTCCTCCTTGAGGGCATGAGCTGCAGGGTTACTAATGCTCCTTGGAGGCATGAGCTGCAGGGTTGCTGATCCTCCATGGAGGCATGAGCTGCAAGGTTACTAATCCTCCATGGAGGCATGCTGCAGGGTTACTAATCCTCCTTGGAGGCATGAGCTGCAGGGTTACTAATCTTCCATGGAGGCATGAGCTGCAGGGTTACTAATCTTCCATGGAGGCATGAGCTGCAGGGTTACTAATCCTCCATGGAGGCATGAGCTGCAGGGTTACAAATCCTCTTTGGAGGTATGAGCTGCAAGGTTACTAATCCTCTTTGGAAGCATGAGCTGCAAAGTTACTAATCCTCCTTGGAGGCATGAGCATCAAGGTTACTAATCCTCCTTGGAGGCATGAGCTGCAAGGTTACTAATCCTCCTTGGAGGCATGAGCTGCAGGGTTACTAATCCTCCATGGAGGCATGAGCTGCAGAGTTACAAATCCTCTTTGGAGGTATGAGCTGCAAGGTTACAAATCATTTTTGGAAGCATGAGCTGCAAGGTTACTTATCCTCCTTGGAGGCATGAGCTGCAAGGTTACAAATCCTCTTTGGATGCATGATATGCAAGGTTACAAATCCTCCTCGAAGGCATGAGCATCAAGGTTACTAATCCTCCTTGAAGGCATGAACTGCAAGGTTACAAATCCTCTTTGGAGGGATGAGCTGCAAGGTTACTAATCCTCCTTGAATGCATGAGCTGCAAGGTTACAATCTTCTTTGAAGGCATGGGCTGCAAGGTTACTAATCCTCCATAGAGGCATGAGTTGCAGGGTTTCTGATTCCCCTTGGAGTCATATGGTGCATAGTTACTAATCCTTCTTGAAGGCATGAGCAGCGAGGTTACTAATCCTCCATGGAGGCATTAAAATGCCAGGTTACTAATCCTCCATGGAGGCATTAAAATGCCAGGTTACTAATCCTCCATGGAGGCACAAGATGCAAGGTTACTAATCCTCATTGAAGGCATGAGCTGCAGGGTTACTAATCCTCCTTGGAGGCATGAGCTGCAGGGTTGCTAATCCTCCATGGAGGCACAAGATGCAAGGTTACTAATCCTCCTTGAAGGCATGAGCTGCCGGGTTACTATCCTCCTTGGAGGCACAAGATGCAAGGTTACTAATCCTTCATGGAGTCATGAGATGCAAGCTTACTAATCCTCCATGGAGGTATAAGATGCAGGGTTACTAATCCCCCTTGGATGCATAAGCTGCAGGGTTACCAATCCTCCTTGGAGGCATAAGATTCAAGGTTACCAATCTTCCTTGGAAGCATGAGCTACTAGGTTACCACTCGTCCTTGGAGGCATGAGCTGCAAGGATACTAATCCTCCTTGGAGGCTTAAGATGCAAGGTGACTAATCCTCCATGGAGGTTTGAGCTACAGGGTTACTAATCCTCCTTGGAGGCATAAGATGCATGGTTACTCATCCTACTTGGAGGCATGAGCTGTAAGGTTAATTATTCTCCTTGGAGGCATGAACTGCAAGGTTACTAATCCTCCATATAAGCATAAGATGCATGGTTGCCAATCCTTCCTGGAGGCATGAGCTACAAGGTTACTAATTGACCTTGGAGGCATAAGTATCCTTGCATCTTTTGCCCCCGAGGAGGGTTAACGATTAACCTTACACCTAATGCCTTCAAAGAGGATTAGTAGCCTCGCAATCTAGGCCACCAAGGAAAATGCGTAACTCCACTACCTATGGATCCAAAGTGCTGTAAGGTTATAATCCTCTGTATATACATAATGTGCAAGGCTGCTATTTCCCCTTGGAGACCTATGTCTTAAAGTTACTAATTCTCCTTGTAGGCATAAGCTGCTAGGCAATGAATCATCCTTGGAGGCATAAGATACATGGTTACTAATCCTCCTTGCAGGCATAAGATACAAGGGCATTAATCCTTCCTCCGTTGAGGCATAAGATACAAGGTTACTAACCCTCCTTGAAGGCATAAGATACAAGTATTACAAGGTTACTAATCATCCTTGGAGGCATAAGTTACAAGGTTACTAATCTTGTGAAGCAGAGTAAGAACGCAAATGTCATGGATGTTGATTAGGATGAGCAAAAGGTAAGTCAAAGAACAGATGAATCAAAGAACGTCTTTAGGTGCAAGCAGACATTAGAATAAGAAGAGCAGTATCTATACTAACAAATGTTGGAATGTATTAATGGGTTGTTGAGCCGGCTTATCTTTCTGGAAGTGAAGTGTGTATGTTGAGCAAGAATGAAGCAATATATATATATATATATATATATATATATATATATATATATATATATATATATATATATATATATATATATATATATATATATATATATATATATATATATATACAGTATATATATATATATGAACATTAGCGTTTACATAGTATATGTTGAGTAAGAAGGACTGAAAGGTATGAAGCAGTGAAATACATAGAAGTAGTTGTATTGGAAAGTCACAGACTCTGTACCCAAGAAGTGAGTGAATGCTTACAAGACAGAGGTGAAGGCCACAACATGTGCTGGGAGCTTCAACGTACTGATGGTGAGTCCCCTGTGTAGGGTTTTGATGTGCTAAAGTTGTGAAGTTTATCTTTACAGGGGTGTTAGCCTGATTCACTTCATAAAGTAGGATTGTGATTGAGAAAATGCGAATGTGGAAATGACTTGCTTGCCATTTTTTCTCGAACCACACATGTTAAGGGAAATGGCTCATTTCTGTATGTATGTATATGTATATGTATATATATATATATATATATATATATAAATATATATATATATATATATATATATATATATATATATATATATAGCCTATATATATGTGTATGTATGTATATATATATATATATATATATATATATATATATATATATATATATATATATATATATATATAAACCTATATATATGTGTATGTATATATATATATATATATATATATATATATATATATATATATATATATATATATATATATATATATATATATAAACCTACATATATGTGTATATATATATATATATTATATAAAAGTGCTTTTATGTTTGTACGGCCATTGGGAATTGTACATAGCGAATGACCTGAAGATAATGACGAAAGAGAAAGCTAAATATTGAGATCATGCATTAAGCTTTTTGAGACTGACTTTTTCACTTCTTTTGTTGGGTTAAGGTAACATTTTTCTATTAGTAGTAGATGGTATTAACTTGACTGGAAGATGGAACAGGTCTGATTATGACGGGATTTGCACCTCACGGGGTGTACTGTAAGCATTACGAAAGGTTCTTTGCAGCTTCCCTTCAGCCCCTAGCTGCAACCCCTTTCATTCCTCTTACTGTACCTCCATTCATAGTATCTTTCCTCCATCTTGCTATCCACCCTCTCCTAACAATTATTTCAAAGTGCAACTGCGAGGCTTTCCTCCTGTTACACCTTTCTAACCTACCGACTCTCAATTTCCTTTCCAGCGGTGAATGACTTCATAGGTCCCAGTGCTTGGCCTTTGGCCTAAACTGTATATTCCAGTTCCAGCTCCAATCCGTAACCATGTGCGTGTTTAAATCTTCCTGTTAACTCGAGAACAACCTATATCTCGTATCCAAAAGAACACCCTCTCTCTCTCTCTCTCTCTCTCTCTCTCTCTCTCTCTCTCTCTCTCTCTCTCTCTCTCTCTTCACATTATAATTCATTTCTCCCACAGATGATAGCTTTTCGCATTTTGTGCATTAACTTTTCAAGAGTTAAGAGTATTGATAATCTCTGACTTTTTTTTTTTTGTAATGAAAAGGAATCGGTCACGAGCGAAAACCGTCCCAGATTTTCCATTGCAACAAAAAGAAAAGTGCTGATGAAGATTCTCCAAAGTGATGATTGGCTTCTTTGTAAAGGCACTAAGTACATCAAAGTGCATTACAGTCCAGTCTTGAGAGAAAGGGTGAAGCGTCAACAGAATATGTGCACACACACACTATATATATATATATATATATATATATATATATATATATATATATATATATATATATATATATATATATATATATATATATATATATATATATATATATATATATATATATATATATATATATATACTGTACACACACACGTATTCACAAAGTCAGTGTATCTAAACCAAAGGCCCAGGTTCGAATCCTGGCCGGGCCTGATGCACTTATCAATTGCCCTTGGGTTTACGTTATTCACAAGGTAAAGTGAATTTGGTATTAAACGGTATTAGTAGCTCAATGTTGTGATTATAAGAAAGTCACGTGTGTGAAAAATGCTTACACACTCGTGTGCGTGATATCTACGCAAAGCTAATATCATAACCGGGTCATATTATGATGTGGAATCAGTAAAGTCCCTTTTACTTTCAGCGGTTTAGCAATAACAATGATTATTAAATCTTGCAAAACTTCTAGTTGTTAACTCGATAATGCTTGAACTTCCCGGGTTTCACAATTAAACAAACCGTGCCAAAAAGCTCCGTATTGCAAAACCTTCCAGTTTCATAAGCACTTTGACCATGGGAAAAAAGTAGGTTGCTCACTTATTTTCCGTTTTATATTTAAAATGTATATGCAGTATTTCACCGTTAAACAGTTATTTGTATCAGTTTGCTGACAGCTGATAACTGAACAATAATTATGCGAGTGTAAAGTGTCATCAATTGGAGTAAAAGAGAAATTAGGAGGACAAAATCGAGGTTTCTGAACAATCACCTTTTCAAGAACAACTGCACTTTGTTGTCCCATGGCACGAGTTGGGTTGGGCGCTGGTGAATCAGATCTTTATGGTTCTAATGAGGTTATTAATTTCTAATACATCCTAATGAAAGAGACATTGCCTGAGAGTAAGATGCCACTTGTGGCTGCAAGCAGTCATTCATTTGCTCATTAATAAGGGGACTGTTAACTTGAAATACCTTTCTTTTTACACAGATAATTAATTTACTAAGAGCATATACACTTGTTCGAAACTGTATAGTGGAAAGAAGAGGCCAAGACCAGTAAGGAATAGTACACCCGAGCAAATAAAAAAAAAAATTATTGGCCATCAGCGTATTCTTAGCGTTTGTGACAGATGTAGGAGTTTTAATTTGTTTTTAACCAAATATAGGTCATGTGAGAGGCTAACGATCCTCAGACGATTTTGTCACATTCATAAGTTTACTACGATGGCCAACTCTAGATCACTTACATGCTCAGCTCAAATGTGAGGCTTCTGAAGATGGCGATTCTTAAAAGTTTTAGGTAAGGGCGCGATCGCCTTCAGCTGCATTTGATCGTAACTGATCCCATTGTCTATAGAATACGTTGACCCATACCTTCGCATATGCCATGTATTGAATTGCAACATTTGGGTGGATAAAATCTCGCCAGTGATTCGGTCTTTTATGGTTCAGACATCGGATTACGTTGTATGAAGGATGAATAGAAATCCAGCATTAAATTCGTGTCGGTCAGTATGACTGGCAGTACAATTAGGCTTAAGTTATTCTAGGTATTTCTTCAGTAGATGTCTTGCTTTTCTTGCAAAACATTAACAAGAACTCAAATTATTAACATTTTTATTAAAATAATTGCCACGTTCATAATATTGTGCGCAACTACAATATTTTTTATAGCAGGGTGGTTAAATTTTTTGCTTGGTTGTATTTTTCCTTGAACCATATATGCTGATTTCCTGTTTGTCGGTCTGTCTTGAATGATTCTCTTCAGACCGTTTTCCGCGTTTAAAAGACTGTCAATTTCTGACATTTCTCGTTGCCCGGATAAAGAAAACGCAGCTCTCAAATTAAAAGCCATTCGCATAAAGAAATTAAGCCAATTAAAAGAAGGAAGCAAGTTATTCCTTCAATTGTTTACACCATTGTGATGACGTCACGAAGTGAGCCTTCCCTCGAAGTGTGTCCCTAATTACTGCTTTACTCAGGGCTCTAAGTATGGACGACTACGAGAGTGTATTGTTGGTAAAATCTGAGGTATTTGTGTATAGAATACCTCCCAGACAATCTAACAGAGGATACAGGTATATTACAAGTGTTTTAAAGCTCTTTGTGGTTTGTTGACTCCAATTTCTCCCGTGATATGTGATGACAAAGTTCTCTGGCAATGGCCAACTGTCAAGTGGGTTCTCGAGCCTGTAAATATTGTTTTGGGGGCGTTTCTCCTGGGCCAAAGTTACTATATTATGGATCCGTATCGCAGCAGTCGGCATTCGCATGGAATTTGACGCCCGTTCTGAGTTTCATGGGCGACTTTATCGCCCCGATTTCAAATGGTGACGTAACCTTTCATGCTTGACCACTGAGCATCAGAGCTTAGGGAGCTCAGCTGTCGTCCTTGATGTCAGGCCACCAGTTTTATTTCCTGTCTTGAGACATGGCCAGGGCTCACTAACATTCAAGTCTTTAATATGAGTGAAAATGCTTTAAATTCGAGGTACTTATTCGAAAGAATCACGGCGTTATAAGCTAGGGTGGGTGGCATGTAGGCCTGTGTAGGAGATGAGGATCATATGATGAATGAGAGACGTAAGACATCAGATGAGAGTGAGAGGATTAGAGAGAATGAACGATGGATGTTGATTCGGATTGGTTGCGAATAGAATTGGGTTCCAAATTAAATTTTTTGATGGAATGGACCAGTTGATGTAAGGCGTACGGGAAGATAGCCTAGGCTAGGACTGAATGTTCAAGTCTCAGCATTGGAGGCGTTTAGTACGAGAGTTGGGAGCGATACCTTGCAGCGTTTGAGATAAAATATCCCAGGATTGTTTCAAGGAGATGCTAAAAACATTACCGTTTAGTACAACATTAATTTGGCCTAACTTTATTTGCATCTTGAAGTGTGCCCCTGCAGAGAGTCTTATTTTTTATGGAAGGGGGCTAAGAGTAAAGAACATAAACAGTAAAATGAGTAGCTTTTAGCCTAGCCAAGATTTGGAAGTTTTGAGGATATATACCTACTTGGATCTAGCTCAAATACTCAGGTTCTCCAATTTGGAACATGCTGTGGTTGGGCTAGGATATGAGGGCATGACACTTACTCATAGTTTTATATCAGACTTAGCCTATCTCTTGTCAGACTTTGCTAGTGTTTATTTGTGCAGGGTAAGCTGCCTGTATTGATGGCGGTTAAAACATATATATGAAAAGCCTTTTACTTGTTATTACAGCCTGTAGAATTCTCAGGTTATGTGGTGCGGTGATATGATGTTCCACATTCTACTATAATCTGATATCTAACCCCTTAACAACCCCCCTCCCCCGTCCTCGTCCCCCCATCCCACAGTCTGTCAAATTGACACTTCCATTTTCATAGGGGGATAGTGGCAGATGTGTGCGTACTACATTCATGACCGAAGGGTGTCTGCCATCTCCCTTTGGCCCCTAGTTGCACTCTCTATTTGGCTTTTTATTTTACCTCTATACCCATTTCCTTTCTTCCATCTTGCTGACCCAGTTCTCGAACTGTCAGTTGTTTTAGTTTTACCTCTTGATCCCTGTCCATTGTTTTATTTATTTTGTTTAACTTGCTGTCCTGCCACTCTGGCTCCCACTTTTCACTGTCTTAAGCACAGAATGGCATAGGTTTATATCAAATGATCTTTAGGGGACCTATGCAGATATTTAGGCCAAAATATAAAACCTCTGCCTGAACAGTAGGTAAAAATATCTGAAGAAAATGGGTACTTGAGGAAAGCAAACTTATAGTATGTGTAGGAGCACCTATTGTGCTGAACTTGTAAAAAAAAAAAAAAAAAAAAAAGTAAGCACAGTACAGTATCAAATTTTGTGAAAATAGTGTAAAGTGCCTGATTTTTTCACACCGAGACATGCAAGGCTTGCAAAACAAGGTCAGTCCTGCAAGAAAAATATTGTAGGTTTTAATGATTCAGGAAATGTTAAATAAGGCAGAGTATCAGGTATGGTAATATTTTCATTTAACTGAATTAAAAAAAAAAAATTTAACTGAATTAAAGGTATTGGATAGCATGTCACCTCAGCTTTACATTAAGAAGAGGAAAAATCTGTTTGGATTAAAGCATCCTCCAGTGATTGATTGGAGTCTTACCCTGTGATTCCAGAGCAGCAGATTGGAATCTAGGAACACCAGACTGGACTGGTCGTATGCGACTGGTGAATAGGAAGCAGGAGTGTATTCTAAAATTGGAGGACAAGACTTCTGGGGAGTTGTTTGCAAAATGCCCCATCGATAAGTATCCAGGTGTTGCCATAGAAGCCGTCACAGATTCGTCACGTTATTTTGTTTTAAGAATTCAGGATGAAGGAGGTAAGGTAGCTAAACTGATTAGGGTTGTTATATATTGTACAATATTACTTCTGATGATTGGGTACTTTATGGAGCTGTTAATAACTTTGTAATGTAAAGACATGCTTTATTTCATATTCATAAAATGTACTTGCAATTGCTGCTGCGTCTCTTTCTTTTTTTTGTGTTCTTGGTATTGGTCAAATGCGATTTAAATTAATTGCATCATTGATTTCTTAGCTTACTGTAACTTTTTTGATTTCCTTTAGATGCACTTGATGTGATATTGTACCTTACATGATTCTTTCAGGTAGAGCAGCATTTATTGGACTTGGTTTTGGAGATAGATCGGATAGTTTTGATTTAAATGTAGCTCTGCAAGACCACTTTAAGTATGTCAAAAAAGAAGAGGAGGCCGAAAAAGAAAAGGAGGAAGGAAAACCAACACTAGATTTAGGCTTTAAGGATGGTCAGACTATCAAGATTAATATGAAAATAACTGTACGTATGAGTTGGACGTATTTATTTTGCATACAATATTCATTGTACGCTGTTTTAACTTTATATATATCATACAATTTGGGGTTTTGATTTTCAGTATTTGTTTTCATACCAAATGCGTCTATCCTGCACCATAGTAGGGAAAGTGCATTATTTATAGTGGCCTTTAGCATAAACATTTCTTGATTACAAGGCAGACAAATGGTAAATGAGCAGGCTCCAACTGTCATGAAGTGGAGCAGCCTGTAATTTGAAGAATATTGATTTTTTAATCATTAGTACCGCGTGCTTAGTATGATCATTTTTAAAAATATGCCTTTCATGATAGTTTAGTTATATTTGATTATTTTATAGAATGGTCAGACTTACGGAGAAAGTATTTATATTTACTGTACGTCTTATCTCGTTACAGTTTTAAAAGGCAACTTGTGAAGACTTGCAAGTAGTCATGATAGTCGTTTACATTTCATATAAAGTAGTCATGATTATTCTGTAAGAATCATGCTAGTCCTGCACTTTTAATTACTATGTAGTGTATGTAAATAACTAATTGTCTAGTCCTGCACTTGTAATTACTATGTAGTGTATGTAAGTAACTAAATGTTAATCAGTATCATCCCTCTCCAACAGAAAAAAGAGGGTCAGGAAGGCACAAACAGACCAAAGCCAAAAGGTGCTGGTCCTGGACTTGGGCTGCTTCCTCCACCTCCTGGTGGAGTAAAATTAGCTCCTCCCCCTGGTAGTGCAAACACAACTCCATCACCCTCTGGACCCTCTCCACCATCTAGCAATCTTGATTTACTTGGAGGCCTTGGATCTGCACCAAGTAATCCACCTGCAGCAGCACCACCAGCTGCTGCTGCAGGTAGTGGCGGTACAGAAATGTGGGGAGATTTTGCAAGTGCTACACCTAAACCAGCGCCTCCGAGGTATGTACATTACATCCACTTGCTTGATTTTTTATGATGATGAGATTAAGGTCAAGATGATACTGTAATGATGATAAACAATGGTTTGATAAAGAACAAATTGCCCTAGGTGATTACAAACTTATGTCTCGACCAGTCGGTAATTTGATACAGAAAAAATCAGAGGAAGGCAGAGTTCAATTTTCTGAAGGTGAAAGTATCATATCTGCTGATGAAATTGGTCGACATTCAAGTTTGTAACTTCACATTTTACGTGAGGGAATGGAAAATAGTTATTACAAAGCCACTAATCATACATACTCTGTGCCTGTGTGGGACACAATCATGTACACAAAGCAAATGTTTCGTAGAAAGTCCTATTGTGTATGCCCAGTCGTCTCCCCAGTCCAGGGTATATGCACCATCTTCACACTGCTTTTCTTTGGGCTTCTGTTTTGGGCATCAAGAGATAATGATGTCATTCATAAAAGAAGTACCAACATACCAAAGATCATGCTCCACTGCACTCATTCATAGTGCAAAAGTGACTGTAATCAAGCCATGAAACATGTCCTTTGTGCACTTTCTCTGTAATTTTGAGTGAAAATCTTCATTCCTATTCTGTGTTTGTCCTCTTCAACAGTTTTGGTAGTTGATTTATGGCTGTGAGTCCTCTACACACTTTGTAAATCTGCTGAAGCATATCTTTGTGAAGCACTAAATGGGTACCTTATTTTATCTTTGTGAGATGCAGGATGTTCATTTTTTGCAAGTGAAATGTTACAAAAGCACCAGCTGTCAGTACCCTTTTTGCACAGTAACCGAGTTCAGTTTGATTTAGCACTTGCTTATTTTTTCAAAGAATTCTCTTTTCTTCTTAGCTAATTTTCTTTCAGTCTCTTGCAGGTATCTATCTTTTACTAACTCTTGGCATCATGCTAGTCAACAGCAGATATTAAAAATAATTTTTAGATAATCTTATGTTAATACAATAACACTATGGAAATCACTTTATGAAAAGTTCCATGAAACTTTCCAGAACTAAAACCTTTGCTGCCCCCACACAATTATTGTGGTGATGTGAACTGTCACACATTGAAGCCAAAAGCTAGTATTACTGCATTTGTGTAAATAAACAAATTGTAAGTCAGATGTATAGTAGAGTTGGGAAGGGGGCAATGCAGCAGAGATATCCCTTGAAATTGATTGAAAGGGTGAGAGCATTATGTAAGGTGCAAAATGTTGGGCGTTTGGCAATGCTGACATTTTCCTATCAGAAACTAGCAAAACTAAATTCCCATACTCAGACCTAAAGGCAATGGTTTGTTCATGTTAAAATTATATTTATTTCAGGTATCGAAATATTTGTATTTTATTTTAAGAAATTCATGAACATTAGATATGCATGCAAGTGTTGTCATTATATCAAGATTTTAAGACATTTACATGTGAACTTTGCAAAAACCTGCATACATCTTGAATATTTGTATTAATTTCTAATATTAATCCATGAATAATTAGTTATCAAACAAATCTTTCCCACAGTGAACCACCAAGTGGGGGATCAGGCAACAGCTGGGTAACATTTTGAGTTTTTTAATTTTTTTTATGTAAACAAAATTGGCAAACTGTAGGTCATAGCATGTCTTCATTTTGTCAAGTTGTTAGAAGAGTATTTTCATTAATTTAGTGTACATAAACCTCATTGAGTTTTTCCAAATACTGCACTGTAATGAATGATCAGTCAGTTGATCCGAAGCAGCGATGATATTACTTTTACACAGTTTTTTTTAGGAAAAGCTCTCTCTCTCTCTCTCTCTCTCTCTCTCTCTCTCTCTCTCTCTCTCTCTCTCTCTCTCTCTCTCTCTCTCTCTCTCTCTCTCTCTCTCTCTCTCTCTCTCAATCACATTCCCAAAGTGGTATTTAGATTTTATTTGCTTAATATCCCATTATTATAAAGAAGATATTCAAAAGACTTTAAAAGTACCTTTAGTGTAGAAAGCAAATCTGTTTAATTTTTTCGCTGATAACTTTGATTGGAGTGAATATTAAGCTCAGTACATCATAAAAATGATCAATTATTGATATGTTTTACATCTATAATGTCTGGTGAATAGTTAGTATCTCAGGTCACTTGATGGAAAGATTTATTTACAGGTGATGTCAATTTACCTTTCATTAGTCCTTTGGTAGATTTGATTAGCTTTATGGACTGAGGAGTTTAATTGACACCAACATTTATTGGGATCATACTCTTAGTTAATTTCTCTCTCGGCCATTGAGACTTCATAAATTGCTGAATTTCATCTGCATATTTTGTTGACAGTGTGCAAGCCTCTCAATTTAGTCATATTAAAATGCCCAGTAGAGTGTGAAGTTAGTTGAGAATAGTGCTACATCACAGATGTCATTGTTATGCTGCTACCATAAGACATAAAAGTATAGTTAATTGCTTTGATCCCAGTGCCCTTCTTATCTAGCATATTACACCATTTCTGGATAATCTGACAAATATATTTTTGTGAATAAAATTTAAATTCACTAAAGTGGATTCAAATGTTTTATCTTTTTATCTTTTTTTTATGGATATTTAATTTTTTACTTCGAGGGCAATGCTACATAATCTTGGTAGCTCATATTCTAGCCTTTGGGTTGTACATTTCCATAGATAAGAAGATAATTGCAGTATGGCATTTGCATTTAGTATATTCTCGCATAAATGGTGCTCTCCTTCCAACCCTTCCAATTGGCTTGAGGTCATAGTAACTTACAAGACTTACGAGAATAAAGGGTCTACTTTTAGTGGGGATAGATACCTAAGAGGACTCAAGACTACTACATATTGATGACTATTCTCTGCTAACTTGGCATCTTACTAGGCAGCACTGTATAGCAATAGTAAAATCCACATGGAAGGCTTGTTTAAGAGCACAATCAGTGTTGAGTTTGTATGCAGTATTTACGTTGTTTGACCTTGTGGTGTACTTGGCTTCAAAATAAGTTTTCTTTGGGCAAACGTACATCACTTACATATCCATCAACACTTTTTTTTATGGAGTCTTGATGTTCATTAGTAGATTAATATGTTTCATTCTGTAAACATTTTAAATAATCCAGTTTTCTTATATAGCAGCAGTTATTGCCGTGGGACAGAAACATGAATAGGGTCGGTTTAAATGAAGTACATACATTTCTTTCGCCGCAGAAGAAATGAGTACAGTATAAAAGTTTGTAGATTGTTTTTTCAGCTTAGCTATTTAGGAACCTTTATTTATCACAGATGTAATTTGAAGTGGTAACCAGAAAAGAAACATGAAAAAAATTAAAATTTGCTTTTTGCACTTCAGGTAAGTGTTGCCCTTTTCCTTGAATGAATAAATCGGTAGTAAATTTGTAATCTACAAGATGATTGAGAGAAAATTTTGGATATACAGTATTTAAAATAAATATGAGTAGCATAAGAAGGCGAGATTTTATTTTTCTCTGTGCTGTGTAGGATGTTAGTGAGTGGTATGTACATTTATTTTATTATACAATAATATGCAGTGCTGAATGTATTTTCATAGAAAAGGGTGTTTGAACATTCGATTTAGGAAATTTCTGCAGTTACTATGTTCCTCTTTAACTGTACTTAAAAAGTAATGTCTTATGAACTTAAATAGTGATATATATTATAAATGGCATAATAAAGAATTATTAGTAAATAAATTCTTGTAAGGTCTTGTTAACTTAACCCTGCACAGCAGTTGATTCTCCAGACTCTTGTAATTGGTAACCACTCCTGTTCAACAATTTTTTCCTTTCCATTTAAGTCAGATTTTTATTGCTTCCATTGGTTTTAAAGTGGTTAACCATACTGCTGTGTTTAGAAGTGTGACTATATGTTTACTAGATTATACCTTTAAAGGACGCAGAAAGACATAAAAACATTTCAGATATTCTTGGAACAGTGCTTTTAAACTGATAGTTGTAATTTCAAATTATAGATTCTCGAACCCTGAAATGTGGGTTGTGATGGCTTTTGAATTGCGTTGTATCAAACTTTGAAAATTTTCCAGCCGTTCTACTCTTGTTTTATTTTTGATGGTTGTGGGAACATTGTCAACCATGGACGTTTTTTTTCGAGGAGCTTGCATACAAGATTCTTACTTCCTAAGGTTCTTATCACATGCATCTCGTTGGTTGGATGTTGATCGGAGACTGAATGAAGGTGGAACTTTGACATGTTGTAATGTGATGTAGAGTTTGTTTTAGCTATTCAACTTTACGTTACATGTGATGATAAATTTTGTTCTTATCAGTACATGTTTTGCAGACATAGAAATGAAGAACTTCTGCCTTGTTTGTTGCAAGAAGTTTATATTTTGTATTGTTGTTGATGTTTTGCAAGTTTCTATGTGCTGACGCTATACTTTAGAACAGATGAAATGCTGTTGACTGTTAGTAACCATTTACACTTAGAACCAGTTTTTTTTTCATTGGTACTACTTTCTGAAACCTTCACTTCATGAAAAGTAAAAAATGAACTTTATGCAAATGACCAATTCTTTTGCATTGTGTCATTTACCGTTGTAAGTTAACAGTGCCTAGCCTGGTTTAATTCATTTTGTCATTTGAAGATGCTTTTAGGATTAAATACATTTCATATAGAGCAGTTAAAATATTGCTTGTTTACATTTTTATATTGCTGTGTCCATTTCTTATGTGATGTTGAGACTGGCAAAGAAAATTTAATGTATGGTCTTGTGAGACCAATTGGGCGTTTTGTTGTTAATAGGCCCCGAAACTGGACACGGCCTGGTCCTTAGAGGACCTTGATTTTCAGAAAGTTGCTTTGCCACACAGTACTACTTGGTAAATCCAGTTCATTGGGAGATACACTCTGGGGGCAGTTGTCCCCCTAACTGTGTGTCAGAACAGTTACATGGTGTCAGATTATCACATATCTTGTCTGTTCTTATCATTAGGTATTGAATTAGTGAAATATATTTATAGCTGCTGTAGGTTTTACTTTTATCAGATGTACAGCGTTACATAGGGGGTATAATAACAGGGAACTATGGTCTCTGTGAGATAATGTTAGATATTACTCTCTCTCTCTCTCTCTCTCTCTCTCTCTCTCTCTCTCTCTCTCTCTCTCTCTCTCTCTCTCTCTCTCTCTCTCTCTCTCTCTCTCTCTCTCTCTCTCTCACACCAGTCTTCAGTCAACACAGAGCCAGATTTTCTTTACACCTATAGTAGATGACAGCCATTCACTGAACACTCAGCTGGTCTTTTGGACAATTCTTTGTAAGCAGAACCTGTCAGAGCAATAATGATTGGATATTTTCTATTTCTCATACACTGTTCATGTACCATGAACAGAATTTTAGAAAAAAAGTCTGACATAATCATCAGAGGGCATGGTATGTTCTGTGGCTTTCGTTTTTTATTATCAGGTTAAAATATTCATTGTTAAGCAATCTATTATAAGCAGATCATTTTCTTAATGGATATCAAAGCAGCAATAAAGTTTGTTCAGTTAGATGTCATTATGGAGTAAAGTTTTCCCATTAATTCAGTATATCCAAATTTATATCCTCGCTGTTGTCTAACAAAGATAAGATCTGATTCTGTGTGAGTGGGGACTGGAACATGTCTAGATTTATTCTAGCATTTGAAAATATCATTTTTCTTGTTAGTGAAGTCTATAGTCCATATGGACTAGCTTGAACATTTTTAGAAGCAAAGCAAAAGTTCTCTTATAGTACTGTAGTGAAAATTATAGACAATAAAGTAACTGGAATTTGTGAAAAATAATGTCTGTCTGTTGGTCTTTTGAGTGTCCATAGTTATATAAAAAGATACAAAAAAAAGTGTCTTGTTAAGACTGTTGTCAAGAATTGCTTTTGTGAATATAAATATCATATTCGAGCAAGACAGCAAAACATGGCAAACTTGCCATATATTTAAAAATAAAAATCTGTTAGCATTCATAATTTGCAGGTAGAATATAAGTGATAAACTTTTGATTTGAGGGAGGTCTTGTGTATAGTAAACAAGGATGGGTCCTTTCGGTCCGTCAAGACCTGTACAAGCTGATGTAATGATAATTTTGGGAGAAGTTTGAATCCTCCTGATTTTCTGCCATTTGCAAGTTAGATTTAAATCCTTTTATATTTCTGCTGTTAAGCTGATTAAATTCAAATTGTGTTGTCAAGAAGTAATTGAATTGTAAATTTGCTATGTAAATCATAAGTACTAATACGAATGTCTCTAAACATACTTGTAGTAAAAAATATTCACATGGGTGCAAATTTGCCTTCCTTACATTAAACAGACTTATTAAGGGGTTGGTTATTTAAGAAAGGTAAATATTTGTTTGTATATGGTTGTAAAATATACCAGGAATTATGGGCTGACTATACTTCAGTTTTAACAGCAAAAACCCATAGTGTGACTTTCATTTTACTCCTGCCTGTTAAGTTAAAACAAATTAAATTTCAAGTGCCTGTTCCTCCTATACTAATTGCATTACATGAATTAAGTTAATAAGATACTAGACCTTTGCAAAGATTTTTTTTGCTTTTTTTTGAAGGTCTAGACCTTCAGATAAATGCAAAAGAAATCTTTGCAAAATTCATTAGTTTGCAAAATGTTGTAACCCCTCAGAAGGTTCTGCCAAAAAACCAATCTTTTAAATATTAAAAAATAAAGTATTCTGTCAATTTGGAAAGTCTAGCCAAATTTTGAGTGGATTCTTATTGAAATTGGTTTTAAACTAGTAAAGGATTAGCAGCTTTATTTTTAAACTAGGGGCTTTTCAAGTTGAAACGGTCTACTGTGTACTGATGGACTGCAGTGTTAATTCATGCTAATTTAAGAGGCCAACTAAAATTTTGGTGTATGCTTTTGTTGCCTTGGAAAGGCAGAAAAAGTTGCTCTTAGTAAATTTTAATGGTACTTTTTTAATTAAAGGTACTGCAATTTTTATAAAAAGCAGTGTATCAAACCAAGCACAATTAGGCACAGTTTGTTGTATGGGGGGAAGCCCTCTTTAAATACAAAACTATGAGGATTTGTTGGTGAAGTACACTGTATTCAGATTGTCAAAATTTCATATGCCGCTCTAGAGGAAATTTCCTGATTTTTCCTGATAGACTATAGAATGTGGCACCTTATTTGAGCATTTTGCTCAGTGAAACCAAAAAGCAATTTAGAATACCAAAATATTCATAGTTATCCATATATCATTTTAAGTACAATATATTACAAAGTAAAGTACATTGAAATGTTTAAGCTGGTTCTAGTAATTTTAAGTTGTAGCATTTGAATTAAAAGTAAAAAGCAGCAACATTTAAAAATTAACAACAACTTAAAGTTGACCTGTACCATTTGAATGAAAATTGTGAAACAGCTTCATTTGGAAATTAAACAATAGATTAAAATTGAACAAAGATGAATATCTGAGTAGAGGTTGGTAAACTTCAGTAATAAAGAAGTTATACCAGAATATTTGTGTGTGTGGCTAACTTCCTAAGATTTGAACGAAATGGTTATATTTACATAAGATCTGTTAACAGATTTTTCAGTTACATATAGGAGTTAGCATACTTTGAAAGAGTAGAGGTGTTTCAAAATGATAGACTCGTTTAAAGCATAGGTTTTAGGACACAAGATGAAAGTTAATGTTGATGATTGTTGTTGTTATAGTGTCCTTTTTGTAGACGCGGAAATGGTTCGCAATGTTCATTTTGGAGTGATTAGCTCCTTAGTGGCTCCCATGAGGTATATATCAATATATGAACTTGTTGTTGCATGTTTTACCTATTGTGATGCAGTATCATTCCTAGTAGAGAGGTAGGGCAAAGCCTGAAGGTTGGGAATAGGGCGCCTTTAGTTTAATTTGTGCAATGACCTTGTATCTCAAGAAGAGTTATCATTATTACAAGCCTTTGGGTACGCGAAAGTTTTTAATTCTTTGCAGTTCCATACAGTTTGTAGTTTGGTATAGTTTTTAGGTTTTATTTCAAAATGGGTTTGTATTTACAGTAATCTTACTTAGCGAAATGTTAGATACACTTTTTTTCATGTTCGCAAATGAAATTGAATTGGATGATGCACCATGTTTGTTTTTTTTCGCCTAATGTTGGAAGAGGTATATAACTGGAGATGTGCAACACACTTTTGCTGAAACTGTTCATTTTGGAACAGTGTTGTATTGTAAGAATATAAATAGAAGTATCTGACTTGCATTTTATTAACATTTATCTGTTTATTGTCAGGTGGTATTGACAAAAGTGTACAAGTTTCTATACAGTATTCACATGGAAAATTAGATCTCTTGAATATCATACAAATCAATTTTGTCTGGTAGAAGAGTTGAGTGATATTTAACTTGAGGACTTTGTTTGAACACTTACTTGCAAATGGGCCATGGCATAGACTGTAGATATCAGATTGATTCAGTGAAGCTCTATAACAATACTGTATTAGTAAAAATTAGCTGGCTGATGCTCCATACCTGATTCCAGGTGTATAGTATCGGTGCCACACTCCTGAATTCTGGCTATATAGAATATAGCCAGCTAATTACTTTGAAATTATCTCGAATTCAGATGAGGTTAAAAGTGTAAATTGGCACAGAGTTTATGTGGATGAGACATGTTACAATTTATATACCAGTAGGACTTATGGGTTGTGGCAGGGCAAAGAGGAAATAATGTAACCTTAATAGCTGCTGTCTTTAATCAAGCAGGTTTGTTTTATAATGAAATTCATACTCAGTTGGTGAACAAAGTCATGTTCAAAGACTTCATGGCCTTGTTCTTTGCCGTATTAGTTCCAGACCCTACTGTGGTATTAATAGGTATACAACAATGTTCAATCTTACAGTATCACTGTCAATTTAAAATGTTTTGTCAATCATTCTGTGAATCTGTCATTTGTCAGTTATTTGCTAATCTGTCAGACTGGTTTTTCTGATAATTTTTGTCCTAATGTTTACATTGTTATTATTTATTTCTGATAACTTTGGCCTTAAATTACATAACATTTGTGATCATTGTTATTGTCTTAATCTGTCAGTTTAATTTACAGCAGTGGTGTTATACTAATTTTCATTATTGCCATACCTTTTCACAGTTGAGTTCTAACAGACTAACAGAAATAAATGGCAATGCACACTTTAAATTGACAGCACTTGATAACAGTATGACAGATCTCAAAGTAAGTTGACAGATTAACAAATAACAGTGACAAATGACAAAATCACAGAACGACTGACAAAACATTTTAAATTGACGGTGATACTGTAAGATTGAACATTGTTGTATACCTATCAATACCACAGTACGATCTGGAACTAATACGGCGAAGAGCAAGGCCATGAAGTCTTTGAACATGACTTTGTTCACCGAGTATGAATTTCATTATAAAACAAGCCTGCTTGATTAGAGATAGCAGCTATTAAGGTTACATTATTTCCTCTTTGCCCTGCCACAATCCATAAGTCCTACAGGTATATAAATTGTAACACATCTCATCCACATAAACTCTGTGCCGATGTATACCTTCATATAGATATTGAGCATGAGCTAAATGTACATTTTTAACCTCATCTGCATTCGATTTTCGGCAACATTCCGAGATAATTTCAAAGTAATTAGTTCTCCATCCAAAGCTCTTGATATTGTCATATTACACAAGAGGCTTTCTTGAAATGCTTGACGAAGTGATGTGTCAAGTTCGACAAGCGTTGCTGTAGGGCTAGCCTCAACAAGCATCGCTAAAAAGTCCTTGGCTTCATTATCCAAAGAAGCCTGTCGTCCTCTTCCACGCCGTCCTCCTCTTTCTCCTGTTTCGATAAACTTGTGAATTATTTCATAAACTGTTGTCTTTGGGATTTGCAATTCAGCAACAGTATCTAAAAAGTCTTATCCAATCTCATATCGGGCAATACTTCTTTCACGATCTTCATCTAACACTCTGCGATATCTAATGGGAGGCTTAGTGAGGAATTACTTGAATGATCTATAAGATTAGCACTGTGTATTGTATTGTGCAAGTATAATGTGCTCCTTGGAAAAGACAACTATACATTGTCACAGTCGAACAGAAACAACACCAAGAAATGTGTGGCATGCTAAACTTTTGCCTTTTACCTGTGCTTTTAACAAGCCTAAATTGCCTGTTTAGTTGTTTGGTATTACAGTATAATTGGTCTAGTACGAACAGATTCCTCAAAAATCCCAAGTATGGTAATTAATTTCAATCCAACGATTTGTTTTGTTAATCATCAAAGTGCAATGTGATTGTCATAAAATGTTGGCCAACTGTCAATTCACATTTGTTGGTTCGTCAGATGATTTGTTAACTATCGATCTGTTTCGTTAGACTCTCATATTTCTGAGGAATGTCTGTTAGTTTTGTTACTTCATACTAAGTATTTTGTTCTATGGCAATTCAATCTGGGGTCTGTCAATTTGTTATGAGCTATGTCAAATCCATATGTAACACTGAAGTGAAGTGTGAAAAGGTGTACTTTATGCCCAAGTCTTAGCACATACACCATATATCATTATGCACACACTAATTGTGAGAGTTTGCATATATTTCCTTTTAAATCAGGTTTCTGGTTTGCACTGGGCTTTTGTCTTCCTTTTTTTCCAAAAACTGCATGGTATCAGGCAATGCTACTACTAAAACAGTGTAAGTTACATATCCAACTAAGCATAATGCTATGGATAGAGTAAGCAGTTGGCATAACCCTTTCAGCCTTTGTGGCATCACTGATACCAGACCACAGATTGCCCTTGATAACAAACCTGAAGGGACTTTTGTTTCATTGGTAAAGGCTTTACGTAGTCCACATACCTTTTTCCTTTGCAGTCATTATTCTGTCAAAATTATGGAAAGCAAGATCATAAGACTGACCTTGCACCCACTAACTGTAGTGGGATTTAAACCTATCACTTCTGGATCCAAAGCACTATTCCTTGTCTGTTAGGTCATACTTTCTTGCAAAAGGGTATGTATCATGTCAATAACATTGTTGAATTATTAGGAATAAAAACAACAGGTTGCCATTTCCTAATGAATATGCATGATAATGCAGCAATCATTCAATACTCTAAGGCTAGAATGCAGCCTCCTGGTTACATTAAAAAATATGTGGGTGTGCAATATGGTTATATACAGAAGAGTCTGGGTGAGCCACATCGTGGTTGTATATCGAGATCCTAGAAAGCAGCTACTCTGCAATCGGTTAGCTAGCCCTCAAAGCCACATTTCTAGACTCGAGACTGGCTCCAAAGAATTCTGTACTACTGTAAGCTTTCACGAATGTTTAAAACTCATATGAATGCAATACTGAACAGGTGAATAGACAAGCGTAGTTAGTTGGCGCTGGACTTATTCACCAGCTGATAGAATTAACGTGTGATGTCATAAATTGGTTAAGCTATGGGAAACCCTTTAGGGAAGATGCTCATTGATATCTGAAAGACAGCTGTTTAATTATTGTTAAAAATGTTGTCTCAGTAAGATACCAAAAATGTTAATTTGGTTGTGTAATAACAGAGTGAATTTAGAATGTAAATATCCCAGCAAACTTTTTCTAAGATTTTTTTTTTGGATGAACATCAAAACCCTTGTTTTGAATGACAGTCCAGTTCTTTGACAGGAAATGTTACTTTAGTATGCATGTGTTCTTTTCCACCTTTTCAATTTGTGTTACTAGATTCAGTATTTCATAGAATACTGTAGGTTTCTTTGGGCTTTGATAATTTTTCTTACAGGAAAATTTTTGTTTTAATTAAAAGTCAAAGCTTTATCAAGGGTGTTTTTAATCATTGTAGTTGCAGAAACTTTGCTGATATTTCTAGTAGGAAGATAAGATAGAAGGATTCCTAGGTAAAGAGAATAGAGTTGTAGTGTAGAACATGGTGCACACTCATCACCAGAGTAAGATTCTGAGCCTTGGTATGTATGTCATAATGTGAATTCCAAAAGGGGGTTGGTGCCATCAATACACCTCATGTGGTGCACTGTAGGCATTACTTAAGGTTCTTTGCAGTGTCGCTTTGGCCCCTAGCTGCAACCCCTTTCATTCCTTTTGCTGTACTTCTCTTCATATTTGCTTTCTTCCATCGTGCTTTCCACCCTCTCCTAACAACTGTTTCATACTGCAAATGCGAGGTTTTCCTCCTGGTACACAATTAAAACCTTTCTACTAAAATTTTCCCTTTCAGTGCAAAATGACCTCTTAGGTCCAAGCAATCAGCTTTTGGCCTAAATATTATAGTCCATCCTTAATGTAAACCTTGGCAACATGTTTATAATGTTTAAACAAAATTTTTATAACATTTATCAACTAGCCTCTAGAGATGCTTTCAGTACCAGAAAAGGTGTAGCACTACTAAGTTCTGTTCCCCACTGGGCAGTTGTGGTGTACGTAACTCCTATGCATATGTACATATGGTGCAAGTATGCCTTGAATAGTTACTGTAGATTGTTCTTGGGGTTCTTTGTTGTGTCCTTTCAGGCTCACCTCCAGTGCTCTCTGCCACTTGCTTTTTGCTCATAACATTTTGGTCCCTTTACACTTTACAGTCTAACTTCATTAGCACCACTGCTAGAGAACATTAAATCATTGGCATCACTTTACCCTAGTTTTCATTTCTATGAGCCTCATAAGAGTTTAGAATTATGACTTGTCAAACTACTTCAGAATAATGCCTATAGTACCCAGTGCTTGAACAGTCAACAACTACTGTAGTGCTTATGCTGTCAGCAAAATTGTAATATCACCAAATGGTGATAAAATTAATCGTGGAATAATTTGGATGATTTTTTTTCTTGTAGAATCCTGTCATTTAAAATAATTTTCCCAATTCTTGGGCACCAGTTCCAAAGCAACTTGATTGAAAATGAATACTGTGTAACCACATTAGACGAGAAATAATTTTGTACATTAAGTACGTTTGAAAATACAGCTATGGTCAAAGTGAGTATGGTAAAGCTGGCCTATGTCAGCATGGCAGCAATATAAAACGTGCCAAAGACAAACATATTACTCATAACTATAATGCTGTATGCAGCAAATGTGATCGAATTAAGGTGCTATCAAATGAAACCCCATGAGGTTGGGGAATTGGGGAAAATAAAGCACATGAAAGATCTGAAAGGAGGGACTTCAGATTTCTTTTGCGTCATAAAGTGTTAGAGGTTGTTGTGATGATGAAATATAACTTATATGACAAGTACTACAGCTTTTATAATGTTATTATGGTTCATTGCAACAAATTTCCTCTTGTAAGACCTCCTACAGTTCAAGTGAAGGTCATGAGAGCTTATGTACTGCAGCTGTCAGTCATTGGACTATTGACCAAATCCAATGGTGTCTAGCTGTGTACAGCTATTATTTTTTGTCCTGATGGTTGGTACTGTGAAGGAGCTCATATCATATAGATTTTATGGGCTGACTATTTTAGAGAGAATTATTACGTATGGTAGAATCCAAGAGTACTAACAATGAGTAACATTTATTCCTGGCAGCTGTGTTAGATTAGACCAACGCCTCTTTGTCAGTTGCTATTTTATTTTTTTAAAGAATTTTAAACTTTTGTAGAATTTGTACAGGGAAGCCTGTCAGAGTGACTCATTTCGGATAAATTGACTCGGAATCTGAGTTAAAATTGTAAAATTATTGTGACTTTATGTTCGTTCAATTACTTGCATTAAAATGAAACTACATAATCCACAGTTAGGAGTGAATGAAAATAAACATAGGATACAAACACGGAAAACAGCAAGTATACTGTTATACTATATATGGTAAAGCAGATGTGACGACTAACTTCATGCAAAAATGCTGATTTTGCCAAGGATGTGGGCTTTTTCTTTTTGTTTTTCCTGTTGATGAGTGGCAAAATAGGTCATCATCATCTAATTTGTATCCCATGTACTATAGTATTAGTCTAATCAGTGAACCTGGTCAAGTTTGTCAGGTTTTGTAGATGTGGTCAGGTAGCGCGGTGAGAATTTTAAAACATCGTTGCCAGCTCGTTTTTTGTTTAATTAATCTTGGTTGGTTGGTTTAGATTAAGCTGGCCTTATGCCAACACCAGACCTTGTCCTAAGGTAGGTTTGGTGAATAGCGAAAAGTGGGGTAGAAGACCTGGTGTGAACTTCGCGCACTGGTCAAATAATATTGACCTATCGGTAACGCATGTCTGATTACTTTGACAAAATGCAACAGGGCACGCACTCTTATTCATTAATTTTATTTTTGGAATAATACCGTCACTTCGGTAAGGTGCCTGAGTTCAGAGGTTGAAACCATGGAACTTATACCCTTCAACACCGTACCACAAGGCAAGGGTCACGGGGACGTGCTTGTTATCCTAATTAAAACCAGCAACCCAAATGAAGGCAAAGGCAGCTACAATTCACTTTTCTTGAAGTGATTAGTGCGCCTACTCACTCCCTATCTAATAAAATCATCTAGCAATTTAAAAAACAGTCTTCTCATGCGATTATAGACGTAATTCTTCTTCCAAAAAAGTGTGGGAATGCAGTTGTCCACAGATATTTTAATGATAAAATCTAGAGAAACTGAAAGGCAAGACAAGTAAGCAATAGAAAAATATCCCAGGATGTCATCCTGACAAAAATCATAGCTTTTAAGCTATGATTATTATTTACGAATTTCTTTGAAGACGACGTACAAGGTGACAGTATTTACAATAAGCAAGCTGGCAAACCTTACGAAAGGTGAATCTAAGCTCACAAGTGACTTAAAGTATATTCCTGCGTTCGGTTCTTTTCTGACAAGTAAAGATCCATTTTCAAAGCTAAAAGTTACTCAGAGGCAAAATACAATCAGCAGCGCTGGAATATTAAATTCCATCCATATGATCCATATCCAGTCACACCACACGTCATCCGCTTCGATTGGTAACCATGATCCAGCTGGAGCTCCATGCTGGCGATGAGAATTTTTATAAATAAAGCAAGACCTTTTAAAAGAAACTTATGATTATTTTTTGAAGTAAATACGCCATTTTAATTATCATATATATGCTTTATGATGATTTATAAATTTATTTTGGTAGATTAAACCAAATAAGAGCGCTAACTAGAATTATGACGTAGATTATTTTAGCTTTCTAATATGCTTGGAACTACGTTTGTTTTCCCTTTCAGCCGGTGTCAAACGCTCGCTGACAGTCGATCTGGTCACATATAGAGAATACCGTACGAAACCTGGTAATACCACAAAAATGACGAATAAGACCAAGCTTACGAAGGAAGAGGAATTGCTCCTGCAAGATTTCAGTCGGAATGTGTCCAAAAAGAGTTTAATTATCTTCCATTTCAACGCTTTGATCGTCTCTGCCATACCGATATGTGAGTAGCCAAAATCAAGTCGGGCGGAGACATTGCCTGTTTGTGTTGGGCATTCTGCCTTATTTTTTATTCTAATGAGGGCGGGGAATTAATAGGAGAAAAAATGGAATAGGGATCATGATCTGACCTTAATCTAACCAGGGTAAAATTGTAGAACAACTCCGCACGGCTTATTACTTAGGAAATTGAGTTTTCGTATACTTTTTGTTGATGAAGCTGGTGGTGTTTGTTGGCGGTCAGTTATTATTATTAAACTCGCATCTTTATCGAGGACCCTCAAAAGTTTCCCTGTAACACTGCATGCACGATAGCATTCCAGGATGGCCAGGTTAAGTTTTGAGGTTAATTATAGGTTACATTCAACCACCAAAAGATAATGGTAAAATCTTGAAAAGCAACTCAATTTCCAAGGTAACAAGCCGTGTGAAGTTATACTATAGTTCTACCCTAACCTCTACTGCTGCCCTATCCCTGCCGAAGGGGTGGGGGAATGGGAGGCCTTCACCATCCATCAAGTAAGTCAGGAACCTCACTGCATTCAACTTTTTTTTTTTTATATATTTAGGTAGGAACTAAAGCATAACCTTTTGCTGGTGTTGAAAATATCATTCCGTATCAAATAAAATCATCAGACAAAAGTCTTCTCATAAGATTATAGACAATTCTTCCTCTAAGCGTGTTTTCAAAGTTTCCAATTTTCATATGCGTAACAAATTAGTTTTTGAGGTAATTCTGAGGAAGTGATCTAGGTGGAGATATTGTTTATTAATGAAGGTTTTTGGCCGAACAATATAGAAAATGGCGTATGTAGGGCAGTACACGTGAGATAATCTGAGAAATACACTAGATGAGAAGTGTACCACCTGGTCCTTGACTTCATTAGCACAAAAATTGATATTGCATCCTTCAATGTTTTTGTGAGATTCAGAAGCTCACAGTTTTCTAGTAGCCTACTGTTCCAGCTGTAGCCAGATTATGTAGTGGTCTCCCTTTTCATGTTGAAGTGATGGAACTTCCAAATTTGAAACTACATAGCCTAGGTGTAAATGCTGCTTTGATGAGCTAGCTTAGACAGACCTTGATCCAGTTTTGATTTTTGCTTTATTTCTGATATGGTTTATTCCTTACACAAGTTTTTTTTTTATGTAGCTGCTTATGAACATCCAACTTTTCCAATTAGGGCTGCAGCAGTGCTAGTAATAAAGGTATTAGTAAGAAAACAGTGCAATTTATAAATATCCAGTTGAATCAAGTTATCCACAGGACAACTAGAGAAGTCAGTTAACACCTCCATGGAGACAAGGTCATTTCTGGTATACAGACACCACCCTACTTACAAACAAGTTACCTTCTGGACGACCATTTGCATGTTGAATTTTTTGTAAGTGGGTTACTGTAATCTTCATGCCTATTTAAGTATCATATATAAAATCAATACAGTACTGTATGTTTTTTCAGCTTAAACACATTACAAAGTACATACAGTACTGTATGTACAGAATAGGCTTGCATAACAAAATATGAACATACAGGTGGCAAAGGAGAGCACTCTGAAGACAATTTTAAGTTGCAAACACATTTATTTGTATTTCTGAGTTGAATGTTCGCAAGTAGGGTAGTGTGTGTATGTTCGCAAGTAGGGTAGTGTGTGTATAACTTACACTCATGCAGTTTACTTGCATAATTTTAATATAAGCGATTAATCTTATGTTAGGTAGAGCTGAAGAACCTTAATACCTGACATCCAAGTTTTAATGCAGTACAGGTAAAAATTTAGGTTTGTCCATTGAAAATTAATCTCAGTCCTTTTGGCTGTTGAAAGTGTCTTTGTAGCTGTGGCCTTGTGCAGACATCAGAATTTTTGTGTGCACAGTAATATGTGACAGAGATGCATAGGATTTAGAAAAGTTGTGTTGAAAGATTTACTGATACTTTTTGTACAAGTATAAATTCTATAGTATTCTGTATCGAGCACATTCAGTTCATTGTGCATCACCATTCAAGTAATTGTTAAGAAACAGTTGCTTGCTAGTATTTTAAATGCATTAAATAACTTGAGTGACGTGTGATACAAACAGGATGACTGCTAAATAGTCAGTAGGGAACAGTAATGCTTTATTGTAAATGTCAGAGTTAAATTTGCATGTTCTTATAGATGTACAATAGGTTTTTTTAATATACCAGTACTCAAGTTGCAATCTTACAACTTTAGCAATACGGTTTTCAGTTATTGCTTCAAAAGTGCAGTGGTTAGTAACAGCTGAACAAGAGAAAATCAGTGCATCCTAATTCATTAGTAAAGAAGTTTTTACTAGAGCTGTATTTTGTACCTGATACTTTTTTGTTAACTGAACTTTCTATCGGTATATGCCAGGCCAGGTTTGCAAAATTTCTCGGTAGAAAGATTGATTTTCAAGACTTGTCAGATATATAGAATTTGAAGTGAAATCAAACTTTTCTTTATATTTGGTATTTCTGATTGTTAATATCTCTTAGGCAATTTTTACATGCTTATATTTAACTTGACATCAGCGTCTGTTTGGGTCAAAACATGTAACTCAATTTTCGACCAGTTCCCTTCATCTGATGGACTTGAAATTTGGATTGGTACTCAATCCCGGTGACAATGCAACCTTACATGATCAGTAGGTCAGCAGTGACCTCTAGTGTTCGTACAGTGATCTCTCCAAGTATCTCAGTTTTAAAAACTGTTTACAGTATTTTTTTATTTTACACTTTTTAGTTCTTAGTTTTATGGTTAAAAACATGTTTTTAGTTTCATGATTGTAGCTAATGAAATTGAATGTGATATCCTGTCGAGCCAAAGAAGGTATGAAAAATCCGAAGATTTTCATACCTTCTTTGGCTTTCGACAGGATATCACATTCACCTCAATTAGCTACAATCATGAAACTAAAAACATGTTTTCTTTCATAAAACTAAGAACTAAAAAGTGTAAAATAAAAAAATACTGTAAACAGTTTTTAAAACTTTTATTAAAGTCCACTAAAAAGTAGAAAATATTTTTCGAGAAACATGAGGATTTTCTTACAGTTAAGCATGTCTGCAAAAATAAAAGCTTGGACGTCAAACATGGAAGGAAATGCTACAAGAAATAAAAAATACATTTCTTTTCTTGTAGCATTTCCTTCATTTCCTTCCATGTTGGCATCCACTCTTGTATTTTTGTAGACATGGTTAATTGTACAAAAATCATGGTGTGTATCAGAAAATTATTTTTCACATTACAGTAAGTGCATTTTAATAAAAGTGTTTAAAAATTTTTTTCTTAAATTTTAATTGATGAATTTTGCTCATTTCGATTATAGCATGAATACATTATAGAAAGATTATTATTTGTTCACTACAAATGTATGCAGTGTCTAAAAGCTTAGTCATTGACCCTAATGAAAATCCTCCCATCTCAGGGCTGTATTGGCGCATACATATGATGGAACCTTTGTCATCTGCTGTCCTCTTCGTACTTGTAACTGCAATTGCTACATATTTAGTTGCTATGGCGTACATGAACACCAAGTTTGTCTTGAAGCACAAGGTAAGAGTCTTGAAAAAAATTTTTGTTAGGTATGTATTGTGGAATACTTGATCTTATTTATTGACTAGTTTTTTGTGAATTGCTACTTACATTGTTCATAATTAAAGGCACAATTATGGTTAATTCTAATTTTAAAAGATATGATTGTGTGTAAATATCATTATCAGGTATATTTAACATTAATTTAATATTCAGACAAACAATATTTTACTGTTGTACCTAAAAGATTATAAGCCTTCATCTTTTATATGTAATACTTCCAGCAAAAGCTGGTAAAGTCATTGAAACTGGGTAACTAGGAAGTTGAATAGTTGAGTGAGGAGGAGGGGGCCCACTCACTTATTGAGTAAGCATGGTCACTTCCGGCCAGGTGGTTGTGCAGATGTTTTGGAGTATCTTGCATTTTGCTGTTGGAATATTATCACTTATTTCCTTGCTTGAATGATTAACGATTTGAGCTTGAGAAAAGATTGTGCTGCTTGCGGTGGGGTAAAATAATAGTGCCTGACATTTCTTTATGTATTAGGTGTATGTTGCCTGTGACGATTGACCCTCATTCTGTGCCCCTGACAATTAACCCTCATTCTGTGTGTACAGCTTGCAGAGGTCAGAAGATTATGCCATTTGAACTGCATCAATTGTCTTTTGTATTCACCTATTGAATGGAAGAAGTATGGATCCAGGAGGAAAAAGACGAAGGTTCCGTCAACGTCATTTTAGGGCAGTGCACTGCCAGTATCAACTTCTCTCTTGATCTGTGCCTGCCTTGACCTCTGCTGTTGGTCTGAAGATGGTGAGTGAAGGATAGACAAGTGAATGGCTCTCCCTGTGCATAGTGCTATTGGTGGTGTGGTGTTGGTTCCTGTTGTCTCCACTGCTCCTGCTTCAGTCACTTCCTCACCAGGCTTTGCTGTATCTACAACAAGAAATCCCCAGGAGAAGGAGTTGCTAAAGGCAGTGTGGCCTTGTCTTGACATTGAGTTCTCTGTATTCCTTCATGGAACATTTGGCTCCAGCCAAAGGTTCTCCACTCTCATTGGAGTTATCGCATCCCATTTCTGCAGCACTGACTTCCCCATCCAAGGCTTAGTCACTATGCTTGTTGATATAGTGCTGCTCATAATGTAGCTGCTTGGGTAACTTGTGCTCTTGTCCCTTTGGGGATATCTGCTTTGTCTTTGTCCCCACTGAAAGTGGGAGACTGAGAAACCCATGTTCATAAGAGATCGAAGTATGTATATCGTGTTTCCTTGTCTTTGGATCATCAGAAGCACAGGAAGAAGGCTGGGAAGACTGTCCTTCGCAAGAAGGCCATGAGGTCGTCTTGTCATTGCTTTGGCAGCCACGTATTAAGTACCATTAGCTGAGGGTTGCTTGCACTTATGGCTAGAGACTATCCAGCAACTCCTCTGAGTTTTTTTTTTTTTTATACTTTGTTTCATGGGAGAATTAGGGTACCAAGAACAGATCTATGGTAGGTGTCTACCAGGCTGTTTGCTGTCATCTGTGGTTCTTGTTATCAGAGAGGTATCCCTGTTAGGAGCCACTATTCAGCAGACGAGTTTTTTTTTATATCTAGGCTGAGATTGGCTCCTCACTGCTTGTGCAAATAAGAGCTGCTACTAAGAGTTTCCTCAAGTTTTTCAGCGTAGAGGGAGGTTGCATTCAAAGTGTGGACTCAAGGCTTGTCTTATTAGCCTTAGCATCTTGAAGAGATCAGGCAAATTGCATGGTTTCTCCTACTTGGATAGATAGGGGTTGCTCTCATTCTTATTTCAGAGTTCATGGTGAAAACTCAAAATCATCAGTTCCTGACGAGAGAGATGTTTTTCTTGTTTCCAACCCGTCAAGACTTCTTAAATAATCAAGAAAAGGTGTTGTTGTGTCCAGTTTAAGTTATGGTGTGATGTATGGTACTGCCTGCACAGGACTCAACATTCTTTAGCATTAGCAGACACAAGAAGGGAGTATCCAAGAAAGTCTCATCTGACCTTGAGAGGTTCTTGCGTACAATGGCTTATGAGGTCAAGGTCATTGCGCTCTGTTGTATGAGGGAGAACATTTTTGGTGTCACAGGTGGTGAGGGCAGGTGTTAGCATTGCCAGACCACCTTTTTACTACAAGTCCTTGGATACCTTCTCTGTAGGACCTATGGTGGTTGCTCTATAGTGTTATGTGACTGCCAGGGCTATACTGTAACAGAACAACATCTTGCCTAAGATTTGTAGTAGTGAAGATCAGATGAAAGATGACTGGTAGTCTTTCTAGCTCTTCATTGTCTCCCAGTAACCAGCAGCCAGTGTCTTGCAGGTTGGGTCAGATGCAGGTTAATTCCAGAACTTTCAATCTCTTGCCTTTTTTTGTTTTGCTAGTCAGAAAGGAGGGAGGACGTTAGAACACAGTTAATCTGTGATTCCACAGTATTATGGTACCTTCAGAGCTGATCTTCCCTTCCCATGCTAGAATCCTAAGTTTTCCTATTTTCTTAGAGAAAGATTTTCAAACCATGATCTGGATTAACACCAGACATGATATTGACAATATCTCTTGTCCATCTTGTAAAAGATGAAGGTTTGGAATTCCATTGGAATGAAGCAAAGATTTTTTTAGGATAATTTGCGTTTTTCATATACTTATAAAATCTTCATATTTCACCATGAACCAACCCCATTTTTGTCTGTCTTGCCGAAGGAAAGTTAAATTTTGCTTACCGTAATATGCTGCAAGTTAACTACCTTGTTACAAAGTTTCAATGGCTGTAGAGTACTAGCTTTTACCTAAGGTTTTTCGTATGAAAGACTTAGGTTTGTGTATCTTTGAAAGAAATTTGTGTATCTTAGAAATTTTGCAGTAATGATTCCATATATTGGAAGTTTACAAGAATTGAATCATTTTAAGATATCAGTTCCTTTCATGTGGTTTGGAAAAATATGACGGCAAATTACACTTTATTCCAGAGTGTAGTTATTTTGCAGATTTTCATTGAATGAAGAATCTGTTTGCTTTCTCTCTTATGATATTTAATATGACAAGCATGAATGGAATGGAATATAAAATTTAGGCCAAAGGCTAAGTGCTGGGACCTATGAGGCCATTCATTGCTGAAAGGGAAATTAGGAGTAAAAAGGTTTCAAAGGTGTAACAGGAGCGAAACTTGCAATTGAACTATAAAACAACTGTTAACAGAGGGTGGAAAGTAAGATGGAAGAAAGAAAGATATGACAGGAGGTACAGTAAAAAGGAATGAAAGGGGTTGCAGCTAGGGGCCAAAGGGATGCCACAAAAAACCTCAAGCAAATATAAGGCTGGTTTGTTGTCATCAAGGGATTAATATTTGTATTAACAGTCAGAATAGGATTGGTAATTGAAGTGCTTTGACATGCAGTACTTGGTCTGGTCATTACCATATTACTTACTGTATATCATCTTAATGTAGTACTGTATATAATGATCATTTAAAAAACAAACATGATCTCTTGGTTTTATGGTTTGCATTATCAGTGGTACTTCAGATCCCCCAGACTGTATACCTAGGTTGGGGCAGACACATTTTAAGAAAGTTATGGTTGTACTCAGAAGAGCTATTGTAGTTCTGTTGTTCATGAAAGGAGAAAGTTAATAAATTCCTGGGAAACAAGGTCTGAGGTGGAGAATATTATTCTCTCAATTTGGGTTGTTCGTGAACTTGAAACCTCAGTCTATACATGTAAGCTGAAAATTCATACACACCCATGATTAAAAGAGGGAGAGAAAAAAAAAACACTCATTACTAAAGCCACTCTTGTACATTCTCAATATAAGTCACTCATATATTTACAGCAAAATAATCTTCAACTGTATGTTTATAGGATCATAAATTTTATATATTGCAGAAGTATAAGAACGTTTTCCTGAAATTTACTTGGAAATGGTACTAAAAGTTTGTAAGGTTGCCTAGTAAAAATTTGAAATTGGCGGGATTCCAGTTAATTAATCAGTAAAGAAAAAGACAAGTAAAGGTAGAGCTGCATATGTTATGCTCATAACAATTGTAGAAATCCCCAGAAATTAATGATCAGCACCTTTGAAACCACCTTTAAATGAAATTGAAACATGTGTAGAAGGCAAGGCAGCATAAGTTGGCTTGTGCCAATATCTGTCCTAGAGTCAGGAAATTTCTTGATCACAGTTGTGGCAAGGAACGTTTTTTTATGTTTGCTCATGGTATGGTGTCATTTTAAAGTTGAATATTTTGCCGTAATGCTGTAGGTTGAAAAAAATAGAAAAATTTGCCTCATATATAAAACTACAGTAAATTTTTTCCAGTTACTGTATATTTTATTGCTATTCATACCAGGTATTTAATAATCAAAAGAAGTAAAAGGTTTTTACTTCCCTTGCTTTTGTACAGTATTTGATTTTCTTTAGTGCCATGGAAAACTAAATGTAGTCATTTGTTATGTATGCCAACTCCTGCATAGTAAAGCATCTGGAAAAAATAAACGTTTCTTTGGATTTGCACGAGTCACTGCTCATTAGACAAATTTTGTTTCCTAAAGATTATATGATGACTCCCATCCCACCTTACTCAAGCATTTTCATGTAGATTTTGATCAAATGCCACAAAGTTTGAAGTTATCTAAATTGTTCTTATTGATTTTTTCTCTCCCTATCTAAATGTTCTTATTGATTTTCTCTCTCCCTTCTCTAAGTTTGTTTTTATATCTGTTTATGACACACTCAAACCTCTCCTCGACATCCATAACACACTCAAACCTCTCCTCGACATCCATAGTTCTTCAGTTTCGTTATATATAATCATCCACATTTCACTTACGCCATAGAATTGACAGAATGTATTTTCACCATTCTTTTACTACTGTATGTTTCCTTAAATACTGTGTTTCCAAGCTCATGTTATTGATTTCTCCATTACTGCAATTAAAAGTTTGTTGAAAAGTTCCATTGTTGCTTAGCCAGTGTCGATACAATTTTGCACAGCATAAGCTAAATTTTCAGAATTTTGAGCTACATAGATGCTTAAGAGATCAAAGTTAGTGATGCTAAGTGCCCCGAGGCCATTTACGTTGATAGTATGGGTATACTGTAGTTAATATTTTACTGGAAATTTGGGATTTTGAAATGCTGGTTTGTTTTTTCCATTTTAGCTGGCTTACAGCTTAATCCTGTAAGATTACATTTGCTTAATGGTTTTTAGGTAATTCAAAGGAACAACCCAATTTGGTTTGCTTTCCTTAGCGATTTATCTTTCGTCAAGATAATTTACAATTTCATCTTTCAGGTTGCTCAAAAAGTGGAGGAAGCTGTATCTCGTGAAGTGATGAGGAAGCTTCAGAACAACAAGAGCATGAGCAAGAAGGAAAAGGATGAGAGGTAGGATTCATGTTATGTGAAAATTGTTAAGTCTATTCATTACTCAAGAATTTTTCATTCTGCTCTTAGTAAATTCATGTATAATAAAGTAGAATAGCAAAATAAAAACTAAAATTTTATTAATCTTTACTCATTTTCTGTAGGATCTTGTGGAAAAAGAATGAAGTGGCAGAGTCTGAGGCAACCACATTCTCTCTCTTCTACAACAATGCTTTGTTCCTAATGCTGGTTGTGGTTGGATCCTTCTTAGTCTTCAGATCTCTGGCACCTGCCTACAATTATGTCTTCAGTACCCTTGGCGCTGCAGGAATCATTGCCCTCTTCTCCACCAGCAGCCAGTAAAACTTACATTTAGTAACTAGAAAGTTACTGTATCCTTAAAGGAATTATTTATGGGGTTAAATGTGGGAAGAAAATGGTAGATTTGGGTACGGAACTTCTCCGTATTACCATTAAGGGAGTACAAATTTGTAGTATTATCCATCCTCTTTAGTAACAAATTTGAAAAAGCCAGTTTAACAGTCATATGTAGTTTGAAAATTACAGTGTATTCCCTTAAAAAAATTTTTTCTTCTGTTAAATTTTGAATTTGAGAGGTTTAGTTTTAACATTCCCTGTAACAGTAGTTGGGAGAGTTGTTATCTTTTGAGTGCATGGAATTGATTGCATGGTTAAAAAAGGCATATTGATGTTTTTAATTTTTTTTAATAAAATGTCTTGAGATTGTTATTATTTTGTTAACCAGTTTTATCAATCTCTAATTTTCTTGCACGTTGTTGTATCAACAGTTAGAGCTGGCAGGGTGATAATGGTTGAAAGTTTCATAACTTAGGTTGGTAGAAAAAAGATGTATTAGATACAACAGTTGAAGTAGAGGGTTTCTTTTAACAGCAGTGGAAAGACCACACACAGATGGCTAAGAAAGGACAACTGTTAAAAGATTTTTGGAAGGGGCAACTTAAATTGTTTCTGGAACTACACCACCTGGATTTCGGCAGTATGGATGACTGCATGCATGATAAAGATGCCTGGGTCATCCATAGAACTGTACTACTGTGGCTAACTTAATTAACAAGTAAAAGTTGCATATTTTATCCTTTACTTTCTAAGTAGTCACTACCACTGATCAGTCAGTCCAGTGTAAGTTTAGATTTTTGCAGGGTGGTCTGAAAAAATTTCCTCATGGTACATCTATTTAGTTAAAGTGATAAGGTAGTAAGCAATAAAGGGTCAAGAAATCACTTTTAATAAATATCTTGTACAATGCCTAATTTCTTTTTGATAAATTTGGAGGATTCCTGTTTGCTAAGTTTGGTGGATAAACTGAAATGAGAAAATGAGGTACAATACAGACGACTAGGTATGGTAAGACTATGTTGATACCCAAAGACAGCGTCAGAAACAACACCATGTCATCAGTTGGGATATTAGCCTGCAATACAAAGTAAAATTAGTCATAATTTACTGAACATGCCATGGAGAAGTAATTTTGACAGTTGGCTTAAGTGTTTAACTTTATCCAGTAATAAGATTTCATATAATCATAATTCTTTAACATTTATTCTCTGGAAAAACTACAGTTTCTAATCTTGAATAATCAAACTATAATGGTGACACTATAATATAGTAAGTTCCAGGTAGGACAGAACTTACACAATCTCACTATTGTATTTTGTGAAAATTTGTGCTATGCTGCACATTTTTATGAAATTTTCAACAATTTGTACAATCAGCTAAAGAACTGAAATACTTTTCAGAAAAGCAATATATTTTGTTTTTCCCAGGCATCAAAACAGTGTGTCTATTCTATCATAAGTCTGAAATGCAAGGAAGTAAACATTTCACAGATTTCAGTATTTTTATATAAATGAGCACATAATCATATTAATTGAAAAAGATATGTGGTCCAGAAAATTGTGCTTGTTCTATGTACATTCCACCTATGAAGATTCCTCTAAGTATATTATATCTAAAATATATATATATATATAATATATATTAACCAGTGAAATAAAGCTTACAAAATTAAAGCAAAATTTTACAAGTCACTTTACAAACTACGAGAGTAAACTTTTTTTACAAACTACAGTGAGTGTAAACTCTTGGTAATATTCCTTGCAAAAGCCAGTGTCATCACTTATGTAACATCACACCAAATTTGTGTGTTTAAAGCCTTGTGTTACACCAAATTTGTGTGTTTAAAGCCTTGTATTTCTTGAATCTCTCAAATGCATTGCTTCTTGAATGTTGGCAATACTAGTTCAAATGACAACTTTTCCACTTTCTTGCAGGACTTCCACAAATTTGGGTTTTAATGTGATGGATAAGTACAGTGTTGTGAAGGACTTCCACTGCACTGTATGTCCTTGGGATATTTACCAGTAATAAAATCTAACATTTCACTGATAAGGGAAAACCTGGCATCTCACTCCAAACCCCTAGTCTCGGCAAATTTCCAAATTAGGTATTTTCAAAATATGAATTACATTCAGCAGGGGTGTCGTTACCAGAAAATTTCTCGAATGTACCAACAGCAACAGGCAAAGTAAATGGAATGAGACATTTTTTTAATTTTATTTTTCTGTTGGGTGGAATTATTGTAGCAGAAATCCTGTAATTAGAATCTGTGGAGAAGTTGCAGTATAAAAGGCCCACATTTGTACAACACGTGTTTAAGTATACATGAAAGTTCTTTGGTATGCAAGTAAATTTAAAATTATTTGATTTGAATTTTTCCTAGGATATAAGCCAATGCTTCCATAAAAGGAGTTACTTGCACAAGGTGTGCTTCGGCTGCCTTGACTCAAAACAAAATCCTAATGCCTAAATCTATGGCCTGACCTGAACTTGCGAAGTCCTCTTCTTCCACTGTAAATCAGCCTCTGCGGCCACTCTAGCATCCTTAATGGGGATAGATTGACTACCAGAGGGGGTGGTTGAGGTGAGCAAAAACCCTTGTAAGCTAAATCTCTGATGAAAGAATGTGAATGTGGTTTGGCACTTCCAAACTCCTAACTTCAGTACCTGTAGGAGAGAGTGGTTCTTCCTATATGCCACTGAAGAGGCAATGACTGTGATGTTATGAGCTTTTTATCTTTTCTAGAGACACTGCTGTTCCTATCGGAGTCGTAGGCTGTTGTGAAAGACCTCCCTCAGCCAGGAGATGGTGTTCTTATATGCATCCTTCTTTGCTCTGCCTATACTGACGAGCCTCTTGCACCTGGTTACCCTGTAGGGGCGGTACTGCACTGCAGGCATTACTTAAGGTTCTTTGCAACCCCTTTCATTCCTTTTACTGCATCTCTGTTCATATTCTCTTTATTCCAGCTGATTTCCACCCTCTCCTAACAATTGCTTCATGGTGCAACTGTGAGGTTTTCCTGTTACACCTTTAAAACCTTTTGACACTCATTTCATAGTGCAACTGTGAGGTTTTCCTGTTACACCTTTAAAACCTTTTGACACTCATTTCATAGTGCAACTGTGAGGTTTTCCTGTTACACCTTTAAAACCTTTTTATACTCAATTTCCCTTTCAGCACTGAATGACCTTATAGGTCCCAGTGCTTGGCCTTTGGCCTAAATTTTGTATTCCATTCTATTCCTCTTCCACACGGGTCTCAGTGGTGCTTTCCTCCTCACCAATTGGAAGACTTGTTAAAACTAGGGATGATGTTGGCAAGCCGAAGCAGAGCACCCTGAACTGGTACGTCAGGCCCTTGGTGACAAACTGGAGGTACTTCCTGGAGCTAGAGTGAATGGGGATCTGGAGGCAGGCATCCCACTGGCCCACTAAGATCATGCAGTCCCCCTTTTTTCTATCACTGGGTGCTACCCCCGATGCTTTCTCTAAAAGGAAGAGCCAACTGTACAATCTAGGGTTTTCCAACAATCTCCACTGCCCATTCTGTATCATCCCTTCTTTTTCTCTCTGGAGGGCTCTCTCCTTCAGTGAATCCAGCCTGTAGGACAGGAATGGGATGGTTTGGAGAGCCAAAGGGTAGCCTGTACCAAATGAAGAATTACTACTGTCCACTCCTCCACTTAGTATTGCTGCCACATTGTCTACCTGTTGACCAAGCATCTCTTATTTATGGGAGCTTGAGGTGGGGAGTCTGCATCTCTTCTTGATCCTCCTCTTTTCCCTGGTCTGTTTCTCCATCCAAGGGCAGGCCGAGATGACCGAAAGGCCTGTGGCCATGACCAAAAGGTCTGTATGACGACATCTGCACTGCTGGGGGCACTGCCAAAGGCCTGTTGTCTATATACTCTTGAAAGGAATGTCTTCTGCTGGAATTTCTCTGCTTTCTCAGCAGGGTGGCTCTACTGGGCACTGTCTTGGTTGGTGAAAAACATGAGAGGAAGAGGCCTAAGAGATTGGGGTGTCCTTTGACCTCTATAGCCTTCTGTAGCTTTACTGGGAATGGAAGTAGGCTGAGAAGTCCTGAAGTGGGCTGTTCTGCATAGATAGCCAACTCTCCTGCAAAATGTTCCTCTGCATGACATAGCATTTTCCTTGAAAGGTCTAAGTACATAGCATTTTCCTTGAAAGGTCTAAGTACATCCTGAGGGCAGGCCATCTCTCCAGCAGGATTGCATGCTTAATCACTGGCAACCTTGCCACCTGACTTCTCTTGAACCACAAGATGCTCTGGTGGTTCTGGCTAGTCCAAACCCTATGGCAGACGCCTCTGCACTGCTAAATTCCACCTGCTGCTGCTTGAATTGTTCGAGTGGAACATTATTCCCCAACCTGCAGATGGAGGAATCTACATTTCTTGGGATAGTGGTGGATTTGTCTGGCACATAATATCTGGTCTGACATGGAAACGGGAAGGGGAGCAACTTGTCTGACCTGGATGCAGCCAGGGAGTTCTCAGGTCCTGCCACTAAGTTACCTCTCTCCTCAGTCAGGCCTTGAACTAGGGGCAACAGAGGGAGACTGAAATGACCGCTTGACCTCTGGCACTGCCTCTGCTAACTGTTGCAGTGGGGGGGGGGGTCAGAGAAACCTAGGTGGAGGCAAATGTGGGTCACTAAGTCAAGGAACCCATGTTCCTCTTTGGGGGGCCTCCACATGGGCCATGTCTTCCTGTCCACTGTGGTCTGCTGGGATTCTATCCGAGTCTTTCCTCACATGGTCCGAAGAGGCTGATGAAGGTCTCTCTCTACTGGAGGAAGATGTCTGTCTTCAGCAGTTGCTATCCCACCTGGCCTCCAACCTCTCTGCAGCAATTGGTGGGGTAAAACTCCAGTAAGACCAGAGACAGAGAGGACCTCTTCTTACTCCAGAACACTTACAGTCACTGCAGAGCCATCCTGATGGGGAAACTCCTCCCCTTACATCCTGTACCCCTCAGAGAACAGGACCACCTCCTGGCAAAAACACTGTCCCATGATGCATTCCTGTCCTGATGTCTCTGGTCTGCTGGATCTGTCCCTACATTGCTAGCAAGACACTGGGGAGTTGACTGACGTGGAAATCAACAGACATCTTTACTTGACCCGACTCCAACATTGTTGCCAATTGACCTTGATATTTGGCAGTTTGTGAGATGACACCCACTAACATCTCGCCTCTTTTTGCCGGCTACAACGTTGCCGGGGATGGGGACGAGCCTTTTGGTGGAGACAAGTTCCAGTTTCCCAGGACTAAGATGGGATGTTGTGAATTTCCTGACACGGGTGGCTGTCCTAAATGACCTTGGGTGGCCAAATAGTTTAGCACGTGCTGAATCATCTCCCTCCCCAGAGGCTGAGCCACTCCTGCATGAAATGCAAACCAAATGCGGACTGACTGCTAAGGGGGCCATAAACTTGCTGCATGGTTTGTCCTTGCCTACATAACGCCTAACATCAGGCTTACATTCCTCCAATGTAGCCACTTTCACACTGGGGGCTAACACAGGATGCCCAACACCACAAGAGAGAGAGGTCACCCATGGCTCACTCACCACAGACAAAAGAAAAAACATAGAAAGGACTTCTGCCCCTGAAATAATAAACTAGACTGCACAACAAGTGCAATATATAGTTACTGGAAGGGAAATAATCACAATCAGCAAAGCAGTCAAGTTACACTTCGAAAAATTCACATATGTGGCACACACAAAGGCAAAAATTCAGCAATGAAAACAGGAGTCGAAGACAACCAGACACACCAGCGTCTGAGATCACATGGGAAGAAGGGGACTTCACAAGGTCAGGGCAGGCCATAAGCCTGGGCGTTAGATTTTGTTTTGAGTCGTGAAAGACAACGTGCGCCCTGCACAAGAAACTCCATTTATGACAGCATAGGTTTGTATTCCCATCAGAATGAACTGAATTTTGATAATTCATTCTCACGCACAAAGGAAAATTCATAGAGTACAATGATAAAGGATCCAAAAAAAAGGGGGGAGAGAATCAGGCTATTTTCAAGTACAGTATATAGATGTTTTGTTCGCTTTTCATCATTCCACAACCTCTTGTATCAAGCATTTAAACCAAATTAGCTAATCGATTCCAACTTTGGGTCATGTTTTATAATTAAGATCAAATGCATATAACCATAATATCCAAAACACCCTTACCTGAATTATGGAGGCCATTCTCCCAATAAGAATTCCTCCTTTAATGCCCAGAACAACACGAATAATATGTAGTGGACATTTTATGAGATGTGGATACTGTTCTGATGCTATTCCAAGTCCTGTAAAAGAATAAAGAATTACAGAACAAAACAATATGAGATTTCACACTTTCTTCTGCCCCTCACCCCTAGTAAAAACTATCAATGTACGGTATATTAATTATGAGGAAATGTGCAAATAATAACAGGCAAAATCATCTTTGATAATAATTTATTATTGCTAGCAGCCCATACTTGCATAACCTGATAAAGCAAAACAGCTGAGGTTTCAGCATACAGTACAGTACTAAAGATTATCTGCTGCATAGCTTGTTTCCAGGTATGCTACTTTGACTTACATTTTTACCTGATCTCTTTGTTTTCCCATCTGGCTATCCAAGAACTGTACTTCAACTTTTTCCTAATATAATTTCCAACCATTTAAAAAGGAATAATTCAGGCCAGCCATTAGTGAATTTCAGAATTAGATGTTGGTGGCCTGGTTAAACTACTTACATTGATGATAAGACTCTTATTTCCCAAATTTATTACTGCTTATAATACCTCGGTCACAAGAGAAATGTAAGGACAAACTGTGTGAGAAGGCTGTGGACCTTTGTAAAAAGTCTAGCTTACCCTTAGGGGATTCTGTTTTCTAAAGCCTGCACTGTGAGAGTTAAAGAGTCAGTGGTCTGGTTAAATTACCAGAATATATAATGCACCCTGATTTTGGGAAGCTTACCTTGGAAAAAATTAAAACGCCCTCTTTTCCTGTTCTTCACAATGGTCCCCAGTTAAAATGACTTTGCCCTTCGTAAATTATGCATTTTTCTGAATTACAGACTTGGCCGTTAACTAACTCGGTGAGAACCATAAAGCTAGTTTACCATCTCTTTTCTTTTATTGTTTTAACATTTATTTCTTATAATACAATTTTAAGCCTATTAAAGATATACCTTGTCATACAGATGGTACTGTTGTTTACGTATAAGGTATAGCATATTTATTACTGCATTAAAACACATCAGGGTTACCTGACCTTATGCAGTCAAACTAAAGTCTTTGTCTTTCTGACTAGCCTAAAAAAATCTTTCTTTTGCTATCTCACACCTCTATTACTGATGCTGCAATTTTAAGCCAATTAAAGACATATTAAAGCAATATTGCTATCTATATGATATGGTGCATGAATACTTACACTATCATTACACTGTTTCAAAACAAAATACTTCCAATTGTACCAAACTCACTCTCTCTCTCTCTCTCTCTCTCTCTCTCTCTCTCTCTCTCTCTCTCTCTCTCTCTCTCTCTCTCTCTCTCTCTCTCTCTCTCTACAGATGTTTTACAACAATAATATAAATCAAGTCAAATGTAAAGCACACTAGAATGATATGTGCACTTTAATGTAGACTACAAATGTTTAGTGTTGAAGTGTGTGTTGGAGGCAGGTTGAAGTTAGGTTAGCATTAAACCTTATTATTAAACATTTCTAAGAAAAAAAGGTGACTGGTTTATAAGACTACCTCAAACAATATTTACTGGTAACTGACAATGGCTACAGCAATGCAACACTCAGTAAAAACAGAATGACTGATGTATAATTATTATCCCTGTACAGGGCTGGTGCCATCAGTGCACTTCATGTGGTGCTCTGTAGGAATTACACAAGGTTCTTTGCAGTACCCCTTTGGTCCCTAACTGCAACCCTCTTCATTTCTTTTACTGTACTTCTGGTCATATTCTCTTTCCTCCATCTTACTGTCCATCCTTTCCTAATAATTTTTTCATGGTGCAACTGTGATGTTTTCCTCCTGTTGCACATTTAAAACCCTTTTATTCTCAATTTCCCTTTCAGTGCTGAATGACCTCATATGTCCTAGTGCTTGGTCTTTGGCCTGAATTTTATATTCTAATCCATTACTATTATGGTTTACGATTGTTGAAGCTACAAGATTATTACAGAGGTAATATATAAGAAACTTATGATTAGACACTTATATGAAGACAAGATGAGTGGTATTATTATTAACTTAGTTGTTGAAAACTGAAAAATATGGTGGTTTCTACTGTAATATAACTTTTTCCTCCCCAGACAAAACTTTTTGTATTTAATTTTTTATTTGATTGCACTATGTTTTTTCTTTTACAATATCTTTGTACAAGGAAACAGAATCTTCTAAACTGCAAAGAAATAGTGTTTGAGACCACAGCAGTCTAAGTGTGGAATTTGTTACTTGTTACCAAAGCCTATTGCTCCTGTACACTTAACACTCGCCTTATAAGGAACAGCTTGACTCTCCCTGACTTTATATGCTAGGAAATATGGTTTTTAATTAAATTTGAAACTCTATACAAATCAACTTTCATACATAGTGGTGTTTTGCTTAATGGCAAGACATCCACACTACAGGACAGAGGAAGCTGGTGTGGTTAAAAAGCAAAATAAAGAGATTCAGAAAATGAGATGAAGCACAAGGATTTAAAGGTGGGACTGGAAGAAAACCCAAAAGCCTACACTGTTGCCTATGAAGTAATAGTTAAGAGGATGGACAGCAAGACCAAAGAAAGGAAGGAGAAATGGGGTAAAGTAAATGGCTAAAAAGTGGATGAAGCTAAGGGCCACTTGAGGTGCAATGATGGCACTACCCCTCTGTGAGACACATAATAGAGAAAAGGAATTAAAATGCAAAGCACAAGCGAAAATACACAGCCCCTTAATAACATAAACTCGCTTGTTAACACTTGGGGAAAAGGCCAAGGAAAAGATTTGAGCAAATTAAAATATAAAAAAAAAGTAAGAAAACAACAGTGATAACTAGAGGTCAATGTCTCAAGCCTGTCACTCAGTTAACTAGACTCACAAAACCTACTCACACTTTAAGTATCCCTACATGAAAAATAGGAGGAAAACACTTTACACAAAAAGTATCCTGGCATAAGAAATATGAGACTGCAGGAACAAGGTACTTTTTCAAAAAGAAGTTGATTACCTAGGTAACTACCCCAGCCAAGAAAACTAACAGCCCACCCAAGGTGGTTTCATAGAAAAATCATTACAATGAAAGAAAAAACAACAGATATTGCCTAGGGAAAGCTGCCAGCTCAGCTGTTAACATCCTGTAGACATGAAAAAGTGAGGAAGGCAACTATTGGAAACCAAGTTTATGGTGCAAAGGGCTTCCACACTGTTTCATCTGTTAGACACAAGACTGCAGTATGTATGAACATTCCAAAACCATGAACATAGGCTGTATATTAATAATGGGTTTATGCACAACATTATCCATCTGTTTCATGCTCACAGAGTTAAGCATAGATAAATTCAGTAGTATAGCTTAACACTTACCTAAACCCAAAGCTGCTCCAGTGAATCTAACCATCAGGTAAAATGGCTGGGTATCAATCTTGACATTCTCAGGGTGGGTGCAGTGCCTCAGAGCTAATGGGATACTCCACAACGGATCGAGTCCTTGTGACATCAAGAACATATATGTCAAAACAGAAACAGCAAATAGCATATTGGCCATAACAATGGCTTTGAGCATATTCAGCCTCAAAAGCCACTGACTACTCCAAGCTAAGTGGCCCACCACCAAACCTAGCAAAAGGAAAAAGAAATCATAAATATTGACTCTATTCCTACGATTGAGTGATTTATGACTGAAACACACTGCGTCATTATCACTTGGACACAAAATCTTTTCAGTCAAGAATAGTGATGTATACTTTGCTTCTGTAATGATTATTGCAAATACAATTACACTGAAGTCTTCCAATAACAATTCCATGTCAATCACAAAGTTTTATAAAGTAAAATATTTTTTAGTGCTAAATATAAATAAATCTGTAAATGAACTATATTCTAACAGACAATTCAATACTGTGACCAACTCATTATCACACAGGAGTATTTACAAGAATTAAATATAAGCGATATGAAGAATTTTTTCTCATACGTGACAGCAGCCATGCAACCCAAAAATCATGGGCTACTATGATAATTAATATTTTAGGGATACACCATTCTGGATTACTCAACACTTCACTTACCTGAATGGGTAAATATGCAGTAGCTCAAATTTTGACCCCACAAATTTAAACATTCATTTTACCAACAAAACTTCCATCCATTTCATGACCCTAACAGCTTTCATGAGTTCCAGACATATCTTCTCTCCAGAAACTCACCTTGGTGCCATTAGGTTCCATTTTCTTTAATTCTATGGCTGCTCAGCTTCCTCTTCACCAAGTTGCTACTCGTAAAAATTAATGGTGTGGTGTGGGAACAAATGTGAGGTTTTAAATAACAAAAAAATTTTTATATACTGTACATACAGTAAACCCCCCGTATTCGCGTTCTCATGATTCGCGGACTCACACATTCACGGGTTTCTCTGTGGAACATATCTAGCCATTATTCGCGGAAAATTCGCCCATTCGCGGTATTTTTCACTGAGAAATATTCACTAATTACTGTGTTTTCTTATAATGTTCATGGATAAATGCACTTTTTGTGATAAAACTATTAAAATACTCAGGTATATGCATTTTTACAGGGTTTTTCTATGTTTAAACTATCAAAATGGGCAGTTCTAAGTGTTTTTAGAGGGGTTTTAAGTATTCGCAGATTTTAGCTATTTGCGGGGGGGTGTGGGACGCATCCCCCGCGAATATGGGGGGTTCACTGTACTTACTATCTTTACATGTGAGAAAGTTTACCTGCCACTCTTTGGTTCTCTCGAGGCTGGTTCTGACCAAATGACAAGTAAGAAAGTTTGCCAACAGGTAACCAGAAGGAACCAACTTTACTAAGACCATCTACCAGAAGTATTTTTTTTTTTTCTCTCTCTCAAATGGAGTGTCTTGGATTCCCACAGACATATGGATAGACTAATGTAAATTAATGGGTATTGTGTACAAAATGACATTTGCTTTAAAAATTTTTTTTTTCCAAGTAATTTATATTTATCCTAGGTATATAAACCAGAGCCTTTTATATGGGAGTATCCTTCAGCATGAGCTGGAAACAGTTCTTACACCTGGTGACAAGGTACAGTAGTTAACTGAAACAAAGTAGGGTGTTTGAGGTGTGAATTGTGATAAATGGCTCTGGTGTGAATACTTATGAAAAACACACATTACTTAAAAAATCTGTACGGAAATGCACACGTCACATTTTATATGGGCGACTCACTCCTTAGAGGAAAGATAATCTCTGTCAACTGACTGGAAGTGGAAAACCCACCTGGAAATGCCACGATCCTGGTCATGATAGTAAGCAATGGATGCAATGACTTCCATAACCTCCTGCTCAATCTGGCATACGGATGACAAAGTGGTAGGATCCTGGGCCAGAGTGAGTATAGAGCCTCACTCAAGTAAGGAAAGGTTTTGGGAACCATGTAATTCCACAGTATGAGAATATGCATTGGAAGGTAGCTATTTCTGGCGTATACAAACTGGTGGGTTCAGAATATTAACCTCTACTGCTCTTGGTCCAACCCAGTAGGTACTTCAACCTAGATGCTGCTCCACTAGGGTGAAGGGAAGGAGGGAGAGCCCAGTCACTCTTCATTTATACACCCAGACTTATACTAAGCAAAAGATTTGGGTGAGATACTTTTCTGTCTGAATGGAGCTGGGTGCCTATCCAACTTGTTGAGCAGCCGCCATAGGTCCCAAGGAGACAGTGTCCAGGGACTTGTTAGCAATGTCCCTTGGAAAGAACCAGGTTCCTCTGAAAGGCAAAGGACAGTCCCACACCCAACCTCAAAGGATCTTGCACAAGTAAAGTGACAGATATTTGTGCAAGTGGAGTCAAGAGCTTATTTGAAGACCTCATGAAGCCATAAAAAAAGGGTGTTCCTGGACACCACCACCTCATGCTTGCCAGTATCAATGAAAAGATTGTCAACATTCTGGGCAAAGATAAATTCTTTCTTTCCAGATAATATCTTATGGCTCACAACAGGCATAGAAGCATCTCTTCTGGGTCACCACCAATGAAGTCTTGGAGGGAGGGGATCGAAAAGCTATCAAATCTCTCATCAGGAACTGATGAGAGATTTGATTAACTTTGGAAAGAAGGAGAAAAAGAGAGAACAACATTCCCGAGTGCTGGGTACGATGAGAAGTGAAGTCTTGGAGGGATGGGATTAAAAAGTTATCAAACCTCTCATCAGGAACTGATGGGTTCTGAGTTTTCACCATGAACTTTGGAATAAGGGAGAAAGAGAGAGAGCTATATCCCTCCGAGTGCTGGACAAAGGCTAAAGCTAGCAAAAGAAGTCTTGAGTGTGAGCTCTCAGTGAGAGACTTCTCTCAAGGACTCATAAGGCACTCAGGTTAGGCTGCGAAGAGCAAGTCATACTCCGTTTCAGGCGAAGAAGCCCCTCAGGTAAACAAGACTGCTCAAAACTCCTCGTGAACATGGATAACTCTACCAAAGAGGAGAGACCCAAGCTCTTCAGTCAAAATACCTGGCTAAAGGTTGAACGATATCCTTTCACCGCAGAGACAGAGAGGTATTGCTCTCAGCAAAGGTAAACTAAGAACTCTTCAATCTGCTGAACAGATGCTCCCACTGGATACCTTCTATGACACCAGTCTCAGAAGATGACCACATTTGACCCAATCAGTCCAGCAAGAAAAGCCTCTCTCTTGAAGGATACACAGGATTTGGTATGGGAGAATCAAACACTAGGAGCATTCTACTTAGCCATTTGGCAAACAGAATGAGTACCGGCGTACCCAAGGGGTTGACGATCCTCTCTGCTATTCAGGGGTGTACGGACCACTCTGCCCCTACAACCTGGCCAAGGAGACTGAGTTGTCTGCAGAACACACCTGGTTGACAAGTAGATGGTGTGGCAAACCAGCAGCCACTCGTACATCTGCACTGCTAACTGACAGGGAGGAAGAGAAACCATCCCTCCTTGCTTGCTGGCATACACCACTATCGTGGTGCTGTCACTCATTCACATTACCGAGCATCCCATCAACTATTACTAGAATGACTGCAGGGCGGACAATGCTGCTTGCATTTCCAGTATGTTGATATGCAGATGAAGTATGTCCTGTGTACAAACATTTTAAACAGGTCCATTTCAGGAGGTGGAAAGTTCAATGGAAATCCCACCAAGAGGTTCCCGTTGTCCAGCTACCAAGCAAGATCCTTGCAAACAAGGTCTCTCCCATACCTAAACAACACTCCTGTGCTTGCTGCAACAACCAATTTTGGCATAAAGTTACAAGTAAAAGTATCAGTTCTGAAAGTAATTTGTACTTTTCAATATTATTGCACCAGAATAATAATAAACACAAACATGGTGCTGATACTCCCAAATTTATTGCCAATTACTTCCAAGAGATTACAAAATTAATTAACATCACATACTTCTGATCAGTAAGAAACGCATACATAACATATGCTAAGTAAGGATTTGTAATATCAAACATTATATTAACTGCTTGCAACATGCAATGAATTACTCTGCCACTAAGGCACATGAAAATTAAGGACACAGGAATGAGTTTAAAATACATCCAAGACACTTCATGCTACATCAGTTTTGTACAGTTTTCCACTTACCCACAACTATGCCAAAAACACACTGATGAATAAAGTGGGCTTGAATGTAGAGTCGAGAAATGAATATGACTCCAATCCACAATGCATAAGCAGAATACAGCAAAACTGTCAAAACAATCTTCATAGATTTGCTGAAACAAATATGGTATCTTTACAACACTGAGAAACAATGACAAGGATGAATACAATACAGCATTCAACAATATAACACACTAACTAAAAGAATAGCAAGAGGTCTACTATAAATATCTGCTAAATTTCTTCACTCTAAGTAACCAGAAATGCGAAGAATAATACATTTGGAAAAATCTAGAGCAAATGACTGACATGCTGTCCTTGAATGTTTCCAGCCTTCAAAAGCAAATTGTGCACCAAAGGTATTTTCCTATTCAAAATGCATTAATAAGAGAAAATAGATTCTAAAATCTGCAATAAATTACATATAAATTTCAAATAAACAGTGTGCTTAAAACAAAGACTGGAAATATTGCCATCTGATTTGATTAATACTGTACTCCAAACAGCTATAAAATTGAGTCAACCTACAATTTGCACATGACTGGTCTAAAGGATTTGTATCTAAATGGGTTAAAATACTACGAAGAAAAAACCTAACACTACCTCACAAGACAATAATTACAACTATTATCTTTGATAAATCAAAAGAAAAACTTAACTGAATTTTACGTGGTACATAAGTTTTACAACAGTTCACTCACTAGTTAAAAATGTATTGTAATGTAAATAATTTTCATGTGTCAACCACACATATTACTGCTTGAACAGCATCTTTATTGAAAGTACCGTATAGGTCCAGAGTTAACCGGGAGTCAAGGGAGCCACAGTGAAAGCACTACACTGGACTATATGAAATTTGCTTTCTGCTTGATGCAAACACTTTGAACCATAAACTGGTAGGGTTTTTACTTATTGAAATATAACCACTTCTAAAGCACCATTTATAGTTATTAAGGTCTTAACATCACAAATGAGTATGACTAAGGTGAGTAAAGAGTCAACTCTTGAGAAAAATATAATCGTAGATTTATGAAAAGTGACCTAAACCGCTGAAGTGAGCTGTAAGTTGGGTAAGAATGAATCTTAGCATCTCCTTATTAGAGAACAGAGAGGAACAAATTTGTGGAAGTGTTAGTATCAACCCTACAATGACAAGTATGGTCTCTAAGGTTAGTGATTTAAAGTACTTGCAAAGACTTAGCTTTATGTGTGTGAGTAGAGGATATATAAAAAACCATACCCATGCCGATGGCAAAATTGTATGTCAAAATGTATTCGCCTCAATGAACACTACAGTGTGGGAATTGAGGAGAGAAGAAGAGGTGTGGGTATTGAGGAGAGAAGAGGTGTGGGAATTGAGGAGAGAAGAAGAGGTTAAAATGCAGCTAAGGGATGCCTAGCCTGGCTAGTTATGGTAAGTATTACTACCTGAAGACCTGAAAGATCATGAGAGAATAAGCATCAGCTCATACTGCATTCCAGTAAGAGTTCCAAACAGGATTTTGTATCATAACAACCCCCACCAATCATGTATATGCCTGACATTTGTGTCCAAAATGTTCCTAAAGTTCTACAGTCTTTTGCCTGACATACAGAAGTAAGGTAGTTTTCACTTAATTGTGTTATTCTTCCTGTATATTCTAGTCAAGTATTGGATTTGTATACCAGTTATATCTGTTGCTGCCTCTATTACTTAATTCTGTGCGACCAGTGAGATGTATTAATCCCATTCCTAAAAAAATTTTTTGTATAATAGTGTTAAGTTTATTTTTGTATTTTCTGTATGCTAGCATATTTTTGTGCACTGTGATTACTGTGGTGAGTTTTGTGACGGCACAGTGAGAGATTAAATGCATAAAGTGATGAGAAATATGTATAAACACAAGTTCTTAAGTAAAAGCAAATCTAGCATCTGTAATATTGCAGGCCAACATTAGTTTTAAATGGTAGAATAGGGTACTAGTGCCCTATTCTAGAAGGAAAGGAGGTGGTATAAGAGCCATAGAATAGTACACAGCCAAGACATTCAGCTGTGTTAATCATATCAAACAAAGGAGTCTAAATAAAAAATTCATGATGCTAGAATTTTCTTGGTTCTTTCCTAGTATTTCCCCCCTATTACATTACAAAAAAGTGTAAAATCATCAGTGTAGATTAAAAGATTAACCTGGTTGGGAATAGCAACTGACAAAAACAGGAACTTTATGCCATAGTTGCAACTATATGACCTACAAGTCTGGCACCTGCTCAAATTCCCTGTTCATGAAACTGGAGATCCTATATAAAACACCCCAAGCCCTTAAGCAAAAGGCACTGCTCAAGTTGTGTTGAGAGCCTATGAATGATTTAACAAAAGGACAATAAAATAATTCAATATCTACTCGAGACTGTCAGTGTTATAAAGGTAAACTTCAACCCTAATGAATAATAGCCTTCAAAAACTCCTGTCCATCTTCTGGCTGCTAAGAGTTACAAGTGGTAGATCAGTCTGATAACAATCACCAACGAAACATCATTATTATCAATGTTAAGTAAGATCACTGATTCACATTTTTAGTTTCTCATTTGGGTTTCCCCTACAGGATTTGTTTTTAAGGTGAAAAACTGATTCATAGTCAATGGCAGAAAATAAAGCAGCCGGGGCAGAAGGATACTGCAAAGAATCTTTAGTACCATCTACACAGTACTGTGTGAGGCACACTATGCATAGACCCACATAATGGGAATAACTACACTAACAATACTTCCCATATTCATACTCAAAATTACCAAAATTACCCTCTGGCAGGTATATATTTGTTTGTGCTTATTCTTTAGTCTCTCTGATATCATGTTTCCCTGAGAGAGACAACATTAGAAAAACAGTTCTGAGCACAAGGCACCGGTATCATCACCTCTAGATATATAAAAATTACGAACAATAACCAGCTTTCTGCTAATATTAGATCACAGCAGAAAATGGTGATGATGGTTATCATTATCACTGAACAGTTTAAAAGAACACAGAGTCACATTACCAGACTCTGACAGGGTTTGTCAAAAAGTTTAGTCCTTAAACGAGACTTGAAAATATAAGAACAAATTAAAGAGTAGGAAGAGATCAAAGAAATCATTAAAAGTTGAAAGCAGAAGGCAATTCAGCTTGGGCAGATGGGATGCTGCAAATAACATTTAGTACAGACTACAGTCCCACACAAGGTGTAATGTAAGCAGTAACCCCAAGGGGTGAAGCTGAAGGTACAGTACCATCTAATTTAAATTTGTTATCAGCACTTAGCCAATTATGAAATGGATTAAACCTGAAATATAGCCTAATTAACGATGCCTTGATTTTGAGTTCAACCGCAAACACTGCTGGCTACAGCACTTACGAACATGTTCCAGGTCTGCATTAAGACTAGTCGCTACTTCTTTGCATACTATGCTATCTTGTTTACAAACTCAACAACTTTGTACTATCAACAAAACACACACAAAAACAGTTCCGAAATATCATCCTTCAATGGTTTGTATACCCTTATCAATTCTTCCGTTGGTCACTTCAACTAGTTAAGGTCAAACAAAAAGATATTACTAACATTGGTTAGACGTATAATTTGTAAGTCATTTATAGCTAACTAAATCATAGGCAGCAATAATACTAGCACTTCTAGAACTGTATCCACTGCCAAGCTTTGGTTCTGTCTAGCAACTGTATTTTAACATCACAGTTAGGTAGTATTGCATATTTTCTTTGTATAATAAGGGTTTGTACCTGTGGACAGATTTACTGAACAGCAGTATCTTCTTACCAAGCATATATGGGCAAAAATTATAATAGTTTTACTTTCCTTTGCATGCACAATTGGGAAAACAAACACTGTATGTCCTGAGCACAACAAACAGCAGCATTACAGATAGGCAATACAGCTAAATGTAAGATAACCTTTGCTTCATAAAGTATCTAAATGATTAGAAGTACACAAAGAATTTGGATATAGTTAGAGGCAATGGAAAAGAAACAAGATAACAGTAAAATACCAAGCCTTACTTCAGTCTTCTGGTGTCCCATATAAATAGAGATATTATTCCTTTTACAACAACAAAGAAAAAGGCAGTATTCATCATTAGATGACCAGATGGCATCCCAGGACCGGCTTCACAAGTGTTTGCAAACTGCCTTAGTTTTGGACGGGTTTCATCACTATATAAGTACGTTTCACCAACCCACCAGTAGGGACGGTCACCCTTGAAAGCCCTGAAGTAAATGTAACGGTTTTATGTCACAAAAATACTTACTAGCCTTACTAATATTAATAATAAACAGTATTAATAAAACCAGTGAATCTTTACATAAACTGATGTAAAAGTAACTAAAAAGATTACAATAAAAACTTACAGACCTTTCTGCAGTTTACTTACAACTTTACACGCTTCAGTTTACTGACAATCAGGTAACATGATGTTCTGACATTCAACAGCTAAGTTTCAGTATTTCATGTTTCTCATCTTTCTGAAGCTTGATTAAACTGTTTTATCAAGGTCAATAACATCTGATACAAGATTCAGATATTTTGAAAATGGTTGACAGAAATATGGCACTGTAATGTGACAGATTGAGAAACATGTTTGTGTTATATTACAGCAGTGTCTTTCACAAACTGGAAAATCATAAGATAGAAAAAAGGATAATTTGTTCTACTCTAAGTTCCAGTAATAACTTATATGTCACTATTGTAAAGCAGTTTAATATACAGTACAAGTGTTGGAAACTACTGTACTGCTGTTGAGAACATACACATCCACAATTCCCTGCCACTGACTATTCGCCTAAGAAAACATAATTTCTTTCAGATCAAAATGTCTCTTTCCTGAAGAGCCTGATGTCAAATTACCAAGTAGGTCAAATCACAAAAAACATTCTCAATTGACTTAAAACTACTAAGTAATTGATAAACGAACTCTAGGGCAAAAAAGTGGTAGTCACAAAACTAAATTTGGCTTTCTGTTCATTTTTCCATAACTGTGACACACAAGCAATTTAAATACTAACAAAAAGATTGAATTATAAGAGAATATCCAGATATCTTTTTTCAACAGGTATACATCAAAAGCAATATACTGTAAGTAATAATTTTCAAAAAGTACTTTCATCTTAAGACATACCATTTTAGGATCAAATTCGACCATTCAACCAAAATAGCTGCCCATAATGCACGAGCTCCAAGTTCAATTTTCAGACCAGCAATAATAGGGAAGAAGAAAGTGAAGACCTCTCGATTATCCCCAAGCACAGATGCTTGCACAACAAAGGATTCCCGTGGTTGCAATCTGGAATGACAAATAATGCATACAGTAATCTTACAGATACAGTAAATAATTTTTGTCTTAAAAAACAAAAAGGGTATGAATGATAAAATATTGAGAAAAAATTGTTGGATACTGGAGCTAGGGAGACATTGAAAAGGACCCATAGTGCTGTCTACAGTAAACTTTGGAATGTACACTGTAGTAAGTAACCTCTACTGGGACAAATTTTAAGTTAAATATAAGCAATACAATTACCTATCTACCTGAAAATTTCAACTGAGCAATTCACAACTATATAAAAAAATGGAAGTAAAAATAAACAACCATTATTTTATTACTAATGAAGTGACAATTCCAAAAAAAAAAAACCCACAAAGAGACAATAACATTAATGAATAACAGAAAAGACTAATGAGAAGTTGAATACACAAGGTCAAGTAAAGAGCTACATCAACCAGACCAGTAAAAATATACTATAATATACTAGAGGAGATAAAAGAGCCTATCCCTGATGGAGATGTCTGATCCAACTTCTATTTACTGTTTCACCTCATTTTACACTCAAATCTCCTCTTCATGACTTACATAGAATAATGTTAGAGCAATCACCATAAAATAATGTTAGAGCAATCACATGTGGTTCTTTAGAAGCTGAAAATAAACATACACGAATGATATTATTTTAAACTACAGGTGGTAAACAACTGAGCTTCAGTGAATCACATTAGCTTCAGATATTGATGGATATTGACCATCATCTCCTAGAAAAAGACTATAGTTTTTTCCAAATGCAAATGCAGTGCTACTTATATCCTTCAATTAAGCTTCATAAATGAATCGGTACACTCGACAGATTATTAGCTGACAGCTAACAGTATCATACATGACATTCTTGTGAAAGTGATTTCCCAAAGCTCAAATACAGCAAGTAAAAAAAAAGTGAACCAATTAGAACTTTGGCCACATAAGGTATGTTTTTCTTCCTTACTTGTCCTGCAAAAAGGATATTGTTTCAATGCTCTGCAGGTTCCACTGGTCTGCAATACTTATTTCTTCTATCAGATCTTCTGAGTTCTCCATTGTTTACCTGAAAAACAATTTTAAAATCATTAAAGGATATGAGAAAAGTATACACTGTACATTGTAAGTAGACTTGATGCATGTGACAATTAAAATATAAGTACTATTCAATTCGTACACTACATGCAATGCCTACATTCCGTGATACAATATCCAAGAGATAAAGTACATGTTTTCAACACACCCTGTTGCTCCCAGCTTAATATGCATGTATTGTAGTTAGTGCATGTGCATCTACATGTAGATGCTTGCATAACATGGGAAAATTTAAAAAATGTAAAATGTGTAAATATAAAGCAAAGATCAATCAATTAAAATTAAACTAGCCTCATATACATGATTTGATGGGTCCTTCTCTGTATTGTAAACTTATATGTGACACAAAAACCAGCAATTTCCATAAAAAAACATGTTCCAAGGCGAGGGACTGACGTAAGGCATTCTCCTGCCTTCTGCTGACTTCTCCATCATGGAAGGCATACTGTACAATACCAGAAGATGGTTGTCACAATTATCCAGCACAGCTATCACCTCTGCCGACAAGGCCAGATTTTACAATAGCCGTGGATGATAAGGTGGAAATGAGGTTGGTACAGACAAGGGGAGAGATGCAACTGTTCCAAAGGACTGAAACCACCAGGGATATGGCCCCTGTCACTGCCATTTTACATATTAGCAAGACAGGTGAGTCACCATTTGTTACTGGTTCTCAAAACAGGTTTCAACCAAGAGTGGCCCATCTTTGCTGAATGGGTTGGTGTCATTGTTAGGGGGAAGGGCTGCCATTATTCCTAACACCAATGCCCTTTTTAGACATCACCTTATGCTCATTTGAGGAAATCCTACAAAATTCAGTCTGCCAGTGTGCTCTACCACACAGGCCACCTCTACCAACTTCATGGCCTCTGCTACACTAGAAGTAAAAAAAATCCTCCAGGGGAGGGCCATTCACCAGTCTGCAAATTGATAAGTCTACCTGCAGGGGGGGAGGTCTTGGCATCCTCAGCAGTACAGTATCTTTAATGACATGTAAAAGGAGGAAAAGAAAGCTTGGAGGAACAGCTAAAGCCTAGATGGTACCAAAGATCAAGGAGTTCACTGCCTCCAATGTACCCAGAACAAAAGTGTTGCCTCAGGAGTGAGCACTAGGATATGCATAATGGACAACACTGTGTGTTGAGGGGTTGCCCAAATCACCACCCACAGACCAACATGATTTCTTAACACACAAATGATCTCTCAGATGTGCCTTTCCAATTAACCCACCTGGGCTACAAAGGCAAAGGACCCTCAGACTCTAGTGGATCCCCTCCAGACTGAGAACCCCCAATCTCAGAGGAAGGAAGAGCACATCAGCCCAACCATGATGCTGAATGTCTGTAACACAGAGGCACAAGCAACAAACCCTGATCTAAAGATAAGCAGAAGACTAGTCACTGTCAAGAACTTTGTCTCCTGGCCTAGAGTCAGCACCAGACCTATCAAAAGTAGTAATGAACACAGGGAAACAGTCACTAGCACTACTGAGCCCATACTGGCTAGTAATCAACCCAACTCCTGCTAAACAACTTGTACAACTCTTTCTCTACAGCAGAAAACAAAGTTGAAGCAGATCATTCAGCACAAGGATACAGCAACACCAGCAGTGGGTTCCATTGCCAAAGTGTGGACCCAAACAGCACAAATAGCATTAGAGGAGCTTCAGGAAGGCAGCAGAGGTCAGTTACCCGCATTTGACCAAGGGATGGCCACAAAGCCTTCAGGAATCCCATAAACCTGATGGAATCGCAGGTTTGGGCTTGTACTGTATACAGTACTAGGTAAAATACAAATTTTAAAAATGTGTGATCTGTTATAAAGGAATAGTACCAACAATGGTCTTCTAGCAAGGAAACAATGACTTGTAATTTTTACGACATGGTGCGTGGAATCTCACTAGTTTAGGAAAATCACAGAAAATGCAATTTAGCTCCTACAAGGGGTAACGCAAGTCAGAAGGCAGCTAAGATCTGGTCAATTTAAATGATGGGTTCAGATGATAGCTCAACTGCTGCCCCCTGACTCCCCTTTTTAAAGACAGAAAGTGGAGGGATTCGCACTTGAGCCAAAGATTCAAGATAAGATGCTCAATTTTGTAGCTCACCCGCATTTAGGCGTAGTCCAGCATGTATTCAGCTTAGCTGCTGCCTCACAAAGGAAGGAGGCGGCAAGAAGAAGGATGAGAGAAAGTCAGTTAGCGTGCACAGTCCACCCTCACTATATCACAGTTCAGCATTCGCAGCTTCAGTTAATGGCGGATTTTTCTGTGGAATGTATCTCCAAACATAACGCAGAAAATTCACTAATTTGTGGATTTTTTTGTAGAGCAATATTCACTAATTGCTGTATTTTCATGTTATTTCTGTGACTTAATAAATTTTTTATAACAAAAGATTTACTAATTTTCAAATATTAATGTAAACAGCAAAATATCAATGAAATGTATTTTTTCCAATGCATATCTAAATATTTGGGTACAGTGCTTACCTCAACTTTTGAACTTCCAATGTTTCCCCTCCCGTAAAAAGAAAACAGGGCAGCCTGAATAATGTAAGAGAAAATGGTTGTGCCTAAATATAGGGGGAACTTGATTAGTTTTCACATGTAGGCTCTGTAAGACATATATTTTTCAGGGTAATGTAAGATGACTTTGAAATGATATTAACCCCTTCTTTACCGACAATTTGTTTGGGGGTACAGGGAGTACCACCATTCAAGACCAGGTACATGAGGGTGGTACGCACATACTACCAACCTTCCTATTTTCAGCATCAGATCTCTTATGATTTTGTAAATTCGGTTTGAAGGGTTTGGAGCAAAACAAACAGTATCGGCACTGCCCGGCATATGATGAATCAAAACAAACATTATTGCTGGCTATAGATTCAGACATTTGGATATATACTGTGTATACATACATGCACACATACATATAGTCTCTCTCTCAAACAGGTGATAAAAAAATTTTTATACAGTATTTGGAAACAAGTGCAATCTCTTTCTGGAATAGATGAAAAAGTGTTACATGGCAACACTTACTATATTCATGAGTGGCGAGTGGAAGGGAATGTCATTTCCATTTTTACTTCTCAACAATATAGATGGGTATCTAGTAGGCTCTGGACACAATTGGGTAAATCTTTCTCTCTCTCTCCTTCCTTGTTGATTCACGTTGGTTGATAAATCTGTGGTTGTGTTTCCACCACTCTCTTCCCCTTTTATATAAAATATAATTTATGCTGTACGCACGTTTAAGTGCAAAATGGGTGCCGTGCTTAGTACCAGCCCCTTGGGGATGTACATAAAAAACATAAATGTGTACATGTATATATATATACATTACAAAAACACATACACACAAAGACTACATAGCCTATATCACATACATGTATACAGAGTATATATGCATGCACACACACATATATATTCATACAGACATATCTCAACTCATATCAGACATTATTTGAGACTCGCAGATATGTATTTCATTACCGAGAAATTCAGTTTGGTAGCGAACGCAATGTTTACATTTTGTTAAGCTTCTCGGTAAAGAAGAGGTTGGGTTAAGTTAAATCGATCCCTGCATTTTGCTTGTTTTAAGTTTTTTCCCATCCCAAAAACCTCACTATCATACCGTGGTCCCCTGCATTGTAGGATATAGCCTAAAGATGGGGTCCACTTATTTGCTAAAAAAACAAATCTCAGAAACATTCACTTAACACATTAAAACCTAAGAAAAATAAACTGTAAGGTCCCAAATGCAAGAATGGTTAAAAGTGAAATTTGCCATTCTCATTAAATTAACCAGCCTGTTGGTCTTCCCATGGGTATTTCTAAGTAATAGCTCCGCACAGACTGCGAATACGAGAGACATTGGGGAGCCGTATGTTCAAGAAGGAAGTCTGTTATAAAAGGAACCATACTAACCTATCGTACCCTACCTAACCTAACCTAATAGGCCATGTTACTTAGCTGGGGGGGGAGGGCACCTGGACCCCCCAGTGAAGTTAACTCCACTTTTCACTAAAAGTTCTGCTATAACGCTACGCATGAGCGACAGCAAAAATATAATCAATTTTGAGGTTAATTGCAGGTTAATTACAGTCGACCGACAAAAAACAGCCTAAGGCTAAATTCTTGATAAGCAACCAAAATACTATAGAAAAAGACAATTTCCAGGGCAATACCTGACACAGAGCTAATACTTAGTTCCACCTTACCATGATTCATTTCGACTCGAATGCATGTGACATGGCTGTGCCATGGTGCATCCATGTTTCTTCCCAAGTCTGGCGTTCTAGTGACTTTTCATTGGGTGTGTGACTTGGTTTCTGAAGCTGTAGGCCTACAGCATAGGCCTTAGGCTAATGTTGTTAATGACTTTTTATAGTTTTGTTTATTGAAGGGACTACTAACATGGCTAACACTTATTTAATACGTGAAATCCCTGATAACATGACACGGAATCGCCTCGGTCACCAGAGTCTTAAAATAGAAGCCGGTGACTTGATTTCACTTAGGTTACGTATAAAATATAATTAAACAACAAAGCTGACATGCATATAACAATGATCTACCGAATTTACACATATATCTACTTACTTAAACGGGCCAAGCCGATATCAATTGAAAAGTTCTACACCAAGAATTCGTCAAACAGTACAAAATTGACAGTACATAGACCTGTCGTCTCCGCGGTACTTAAGCACCAACAATGTAAACAAATGTCTTCTTCTTCCAGAAAACTTACGAACACTCTTGGCATCTTTCTGAGTTTCTTTTTAGGAATCGAAGGTGCAAGGAAGAAGACATAGGCTACCACATTCCGGAGGATTTGAAATGTAGGCACTAGAAGGAGGATTACAACTCAATACATCCTGCTTTTCACCATGAATTACGAAGAGGAGATACCAATGAAACCTGATGAATAGGTTCCACATACGGTCCTAATAAAATAATGCAAGCACATTTTAATTACGTTCTTCATTCACCTCACATTGATTTCTTCCTATTTGTTTGAATGATATACATATCGGTAAAGCAGTCTGTGAGTGTGTATACACATTTTAAGGATAATGTATTGACACTGGAAATAATAATCACTTTTTCGCTTCGACTTTCCTAGTAACAGTAAATATATTCAATATAAACTTCGCATTAGGTTTTTATGCTTAGAATGAGTGTTATCGGTATATCTTTTTATCTAATATAGTTAAAGGGAAAAAGAATCTTGACTTGGTTTTTCGTATATTCAACTAAAGGCAAAGTATAGGGTATAATTTCATTCAGACTTTGTTTTTCGTATATTCAACTAAAGGCAAAGTATAGGATATAATTTCATTCAGACTTTGTTTTTCGTATATTCAACTAAAGGCAAAGTATAGGATATAATTTCATTCAGACTTTGTTTTTCGTATATTCAACTAAAGGCAAAGTATAGGATATAATTTCATTCAGACTTTGTTTTTCGTATATTCAACTAAAGGCAAAGTATAGGATATAATTTCATTCAGACTTTGTTTTTCGTATATTCAACTAAAGGCAAAGTATAGGGTATAATTTCATTCAGACTTTGTTTTTCGTATATTCAACCAACAGCAAAATTTAGGTTGCCCTTCCACTCTCAGTTTGGTCTCTATCGTGAGGTTGAAAAGGTACAGGTAACTCCTGATAGTGTCAATCAGTCAATGAATCAGGTGAGGTGGATTCTGAATATATATATATATATATATATATATATATATATATATATATATATATATATATATATATATATATATATATATATATATATATATTAACCACAGTGCCCTCTTAAACTTCTCGATTTCTTCACATTTTGGGCACTCTTGTCACTACAAAACCTAGAACGAAATTACTGGTAAGTTATTCAAATGCCCGTTCGGACACCCCGGAACCGCGATCCAATCTCGGCCGGGCATCTGAAGAACTACATTTCTTCCTTAATTTGGTTCTAGGCTTCACAGTAACAAGCGTTTCCAATATGCGAAGAAATCGAGACGTTTGAGGGGGCAATGTGGTTAATAAATGGTACGTATGTATCTGGTAAAAGTGACTAGTAGATTGTATACACACACACATATTATATATATATATATATATATATATATATATATATATATATATATATATATATATATATATATATATATATATATATATATATATATATATATAAATATATATATATTATATATATATATATATATATATATATATATATATATATATACATATACATACGTTTATACGGTATGCATATCCATCTCATCTTATTCATTGGTAGACTGAATATGAAGAGGTACTGCCGTTACCAGCAGAGGTCACTGAAGCAATCAGGAGCTACGTAGCCCTCCTCAGACTCACAATGAAGACCATTTACATCTGTACATATAAATCTGTACAGATTTAAATACGAAAAATATCTATAATTTAAGAGGAAAATAAGATGTAGTATTCTAACGCAAGAGGAAATAATAAAACATTCATTGTGCACACATTTTTCTTAATCTCAGAGCTGTCATTATGGGCATGTCATTAGTTACAGATAACAAAAACATTTCACTCTTTTAAGCCATAGTACCTTGAGGTTTCAACTCCTGGATCATTCCAGTACTAATCAGAACAGACCCAAGTATCGCACAAGTATCATACAATCGTAGCAATAGTTAACTGTGCACGATCAAATCCTTAGACACAAAGTTAAGCTACTTAGGCACACCGAGACCACCTGGAGTCTCATTTATAGATTACATGGAGCCAGTTGCAATTTCAAGAAATTATGTGACATAAATAATTTGTACAAGTTCATGCGAGGACAGAAGATGCATTGAACGTTTACAGGATGAAAATGAGCATAATAATGTAAGCAATGTTGTATAGTAGCCTATGTCATTAAATTGTATATTTAGATTCAGAGTCGTACATAAGCATGCTTGAGAAGTACGTTTATATACATACTGTATATCCACATATACACAAGTATATACATATATATATGCATAATATATAATTTAATATATACACACACACACACACATATATATATATATATATATATATATATATATATATATATATATATATATATATTTTAGAGGAAAAGGTAATAAATTCTGACAACGTTTATTGAAACTCAACAGAAAACAAATATCCTTACCATGTACAATACAAAGCAGTCAAGGAAACTATAAATGCTTGCAGAGCAGAGCTTCGGGCAAGGGAATGGGTTAACCTTTGCCCGAAATCTTGATCTTTTTCACCAAATGCAGTGATCACACCTTATCAGCTTTTTACATGAACAGCGAATGAGGAAAAGAACTGCAAAGTGAGCAGCACTCAAATGCACCTGAGGCATAACCTATAAGGGGGCATAAGTGGGAGTTTTATGTCAAGGTTATATATATATATATATATATATATATATATATATATATATATATATATATATATATATATATATATATATATATATAATATGTATATTATGCAGTAAATGGAGTGAATAGTGTTAGATGTAGCAATGAAAAAAATTATAAAACTGAATTAACAGAATTATAAGTGACAAAGATTGATTAAAAGAACAATGGCATATATATATAATTATATATATATTAGTTATTCTTATTATTATCATTAGTCTGTCCCTTATAACTCTTTTATCATTTTGCTTTACTTTCCTATGTTTAACATTAGTCATTCCATATACAATACAAACACACACACACACACACACACACACACACACACACACACACACACATATATATATATATATATATATATATATATATATATATATATATATATATATATACATCCAAGGTAGTAAGTTTCAAATTTCTGCACACAATAACTAGGATATTTGGATATTTTTCTACACATCTGCTCGAAAACAGATCTTCTTGTATGCAATTGTCAGTGAGACGGACAGTAACCCTTGGGAATATCAGAATGCACTCAAAAAATGTTGGATCATTTTTATCGGTAGAGAGTTACGATAAAGATACTGTTTGGAAGTGAAAGCGTGTTGGAGCAGCTTGTGCAGTGCGTTTAAGATACTTTTAAATTATGGAGGTTACTCTCACATTTTCCCAGTGGCATCAGTCGTTCAACATCACCCGACGCTGTCGCTACACTCGGAGGTAAAATGCAATGGTTATCGGTATGCTCGCAAATATTCTCACACAGATTTGATTTTTTTTACAAAGCCTGTAATGACATTTAGCAGTTTTGAAACGTACAATTAAATGGACAGAAAAGAATAACAATATAGTTATCTATTGGAGACATACTCAATTTGAAACTGTTCACAGACAATGGAGGTACTGGACTTCAAGTGTGCACACATGCATCAGATGAGTTTCAAATGCCACTTAAAGCGTGGTCACAATCAACGTCCCTTAAAAATGGCTACAGAATATACAATAATGAAGAAAAAGTTCAGACCAAGGGAACTGCTAACTGCCTTCAATCTGCGTACGTTCCTTGCAGAAATACCATGAGTGTACAGGGTGTTTGGACCTCAAGTCACGTTTGCTCCTGGGTCATTCAAAGTCAATTTCTCGTACTGATAAAGAAGTCAATTTCTCGTAATGATAAAGAAGTCAATTTCTCGTAATGATAAAGAAGTCAATTTCTCGTAATGATAAAGAAGTCAATTTCTCGTAGTGATAAAGAAGTCAATTTCTCGTAGTGATAAAGAAGTCAATTTCTCGTAGTGATAAAGAAGTCAATTTCTCGTAGTGATAAAGAAGTCAATTTCTCGTAATGATAAAGAAGTAAATTTCTCGTAATGATAAAGATGTCAATTTCTCGTAGTGATAAAGATGTCAATTTCTTGTAATGATAAAGAAGTCAATTTCTCATAATGATAAAGATGTCAATTTCTTGTAGCGATAAAGAAGTCAATTTCTTGTAATGATAAAGAAGTCAATTTCTCGTAATGATAAAGATGTCAATTTCTTGTAGTGATAAAGAAATCAATTTCTCGTAATGATAAAGAAGTCAATTTCTCGTAATGAGAAAGATGTCAATTTCTCGTAATGATAAAGAAGTCAATGATAAAGAAGTCAATTTCTCGTACTGATAAAGAAGTCAATTTCTCGTAATGATAAAGAAGTAAATTTCTCGTAATGATAAAGAAGTAAATTTCTCGTAGTGGTAAAGAAGTCAATTTCTCGCAGTGATAAAGAAGTCAATTTCTCGTAATGATAAAGAAGTCAATTCCTCGTAATGATGGTGGTGGCACTCTTATCTCGAGGAACAGGTGAGACATTCGTATCTTACCAGTCAACTCCCAATGGATTAGCCTGACAGACTACTCTTTCTAAATTTGAAAGAACCTGGTCGTGCATATGGTCCCTGAAGCAGTAGAACACTGGCATGATAAATGGTCCGGTGGAAGTGGATGTAAATGTTTCAGTGAAGTAGACTGGTATGTTCTCCGGGTTGGTAAAGCGTGTGGAATCCCCCCATTCGAATATCCCACCGGGTTTCTTCTGTAGGTCCAGGTAGTAGGCTCGTTCTGGTGCTACAAGTCAGGAAACAGATATGATTAATGGTTGTTCAGGAGGAATGAGTTTCCTGAAGTCAGCAGACAAGTATCATTATTGATCAGTTCTTCGTGTAATTAATAGTATATTACTTGTAAGGATCTTCGAGAGCAAATGACTGATACTTTAATTCTGGAGGAACGTGAGATTTGTGGAATTTTTATGATGGGACCTAAAATCGGACTCCAAATACTTGCCTGCAGTAAGTCAATAAAGTTCAATACTTTTGGATTATGGTATGTATAGATTTTATTATAACATCAGAAACCTGGTGATTTCAATTCAATTTATGGTATTATATAAGCAAGTACACACACATATATATATATATATATATATATACGTATGTATCTATATACTGTATATATGATGGAGCGGGTAACTCCAAAATAATAGAAAAAAAGTGCAAATGGCGATGTAAGCATAAAATTCACCGCAATAATTCTTCTTGGCCTTCTTTCTCATAATCAACTTCTGGCCGGCAGGTTTTCAAAATGGCTTCCTGTGGATATATGAATACTGACATTCAACTGCTTAATCGAACTGAAATCCCTCAATCACGCTCAGTTTTATGTTAAATTACTGAGAGCAAGTCTAAGCACTGAGATACATAATTTTGTTGCCTATAAACATCCAGGTGGCTGTTACTACATCCAGAATGGCTGCCAAAAAGCCAAATATTTGTACTTGAGTTCATATAGGTTTTAAAAGGTCAAATAATAGATGAATTTGTGGTAAACTTCAGCTCGATCAGTTTATTTTTGAAGACTAGACATGAATTAAGCCCTTCCTGGCTCATTTGCATCCTCATTTAAAAAAAAAATGGGTAATTAGCTCCATGTAAGTGTAATAGTGCATTGTCAGAGCACTTCCAAGGCACAGCGGCTGGCACTATTGCTGTGAGACTCAGCATGGGAATCAATGCTAGCTAATGGTAGACATATGTCATTACTTTTCCAAAGGCTGTTTGGCTAGCCCCAGTTCAAAGTTCAATAGTTGCAGCTGAACTGACAGGATGTGCCAATGCAGGAGCACTGAGCCAAAGAAAACAGGGCTATGGTCTTCTGGAAGGTGTACAGACCACATGGGAATCAAATAGCATTGGATGAATGATCGGGTTAAGGGTAATGTTATAAGATACCTGAGCCTAGTTGCATCCCATATCCCATACAATATGTTGCATTGGTGGTAAAAGGATAAACCCCCGGCCTATAGAACAAAAGCAATGGCGGTACAATCTGAAAAATTAAAGTCTTCTCGTTGGGAGATAGTAAGATCAATTGGAAGCTTTGTCGTTTGTGCCAAGAGGACACACACACACACACACACACACACACACACACACACACACACACACACACACACACACACACACGAAAGACCAGTGGATTCATCTGGTGCTACCTATGCTACCCTTGCCACAAACATTCCTGAATTTTACAACTTAAATGCAATGCCTATACTACTTAATCCAAAAAGGCTTGACGAAGGTGACGGAATCCAGCAGACCTTTGAGGAGAACGAAGCTAAATGTGAATCATGTATGCACAAGTTCAAAACCACAAAACTGGAAAGGAAGAAAGACTGAGAAAGAAGGAATCTGCTTTATTGGTGACAAACCAGTACCAATCAAAGATTTACAATTGGCCTTGACATTACCTTTACATGAAAAGCTGCAATGATGTGCCTTCAACTTGCTGGATGAGAAACTTCTGGCAAAGCTTAGCGCTGCTGATAATGTTTCCCAGGAACATATGCATCACCTATCGTGTCTGACTGGCGTGTACAACAGGGAAAGAGCCTGGATGAATTTCCAGAAAACTGGAGATGATTATGTGCTGTACAGACGAGAGGCAGGCGCCCATGCTTTTGCTAAGCTTGAGATGTACATAGGAGAGAAGGTTGACAACAGATGGGTGCTAGTATTTCACAATGGTAGAACTTTATGGTTTGTACAAAGACTGGAACAGCTAAATGTTGATGCTTCCATTGTGCACCGAACACTGTTGAAAGAACAGATACTTGTCCACACCCCACAATTGGAGACCTTCACAAAAGGAAGAAAGATTTGGCTTGATAAGTGGAAAAAGGGAGAGGCCCTAGCCATGGAATGTGACTACAATGATGCACCAATTGTGGCCAAAGCAGCCAAGATATTCAGGAAGCAGATGCTTGAATATGAGAAAGGATTTGATGGAACCTTAACAGCAGACACTAGAAGAGAATCTGTGCCACCAAGTTTGCTGAAATTTGTAAGTGGGCGGCAGAATGGTGGGGATAGGAAATCTCAACTCAAATATAGATCATCTGCTACTTATCTAGCTTTAGCACAACTTTTTGTACTTAAACTGTCGAAAGTGACCAGAAATTCCAAGTCAAGTGAACCTCAGTTTTCAATTTAACTTAGTCTCAACATCTTTGTAAAAACCAGAAAGCATCAATTAACTGATATACTTCATCAACATGGAATAAGCGTGATACACTAGGGTTCTGGAATTGACAGTTTATATCAGTTGCACAAAGACGCTTAAGGTATATGGCATATACCCTGGAAGCAGAAGAAGAAAGTGAACTGAGTTTTGAAAGCTGAGTCAGAAAACAAGAGTCAGTGTCCACAATTCTACTTTTGGAATCTTGTGCTTCAGCTGGAACTTTTAGTTTTCATTTTCATCTGGTCATACCAGGAAGCAAATTTCAACCTGTATAAGATGTGCTACAGGAATTCATTCCTTTCTTGTGTGCCCTTGACCATGTACATTATGTCAGGTGGCTTTAAATTCATTTGAGAGACTAGAGGCTTCCCAAAACAACACATTTCACTGTTCATAAAAGCCACTCTCCATTTTTCCTCAATGGCCACAGACTAAGCACATGAGCAGAATAATGCTCATACATAAGGAGATGGTGGAGCCATTGGCCTATCTGAACATACAGATGCTCTCAGAAGGTGGACAGTGGCTGGCCCACAAGTAAGCTGCCTCACTGACGGAAAGCATCAAGATGAAACTGAAAGTGTGCATAAAAGGTTTCTTGAAATGGCTGAGAATCTAAGAAAAGTACTAAGAGAAATGGTTGACCTTTTTGAGGAAGATCCATTGGATCTGATTGGTCTAGAAAGTCATGAAATTGTGGACAGCAAAGTTATTGAATCCTTGAGAACTATGAAGAGCCTTGGAAAGGCACAATTCACAAACTTTACTGAGAGACTCAAGGCAGCAAGCAGATTCTGTGAGCCAGCACACAAATCATGATTGCATTTCCCCCCACAAAGGCTGCTCTTAGTAAACATTGCAAGAGAGCTGCCTTTCAAGCAGGGCACATCTGGAGCCAGTCTTTAGTATGCCATCAAGCAATGCAATGCCCAGCCCAAGACACTGGGGATGGCAACAGATTGATGGTGCCTGGCTTCCATATTGGACAGGAGCAGAATTTTGCCAGGAACTGAATAAGTGTGTATGTAAGAAGGAATGGACTTAGCTGCACAGCTATGTGCATCTGCACTTGTTGAAAATGGTGGCCATGCTCGAAAGGTGGGTTCAGTTTACCTCTTAATGAAGGTAAGAGTACCAAAATATGAATTCAAAATAATTTTATGGACAGTATGCAAGTTTAAAATGTACAGTAGAGCAAATCTGCCACCATTTGGGAAAAGAGTCAGCAATCTTGGGATCAGCCATATATTGAAGAGTTTTCATGCCAAATCTGTTGCTTGTATCACCCTCTGCACTTTTTCTGCCACCCAGCTCCACTAATTTAATGTTTACTCGAATTGATCTTTAAGGATTTTGATGTTAATACTGAGAGGATTTCATGACCAATGACTTTTGACAGTAGAGTAGTTAATATATACATAAATTATATAAAAATAATTTAGAAATTGTGGAATTTGATGCGTAATATATTACTTACAGGATTTTCTACAGATTTTAACAGATTCGCCATAGAATTAAATACTTATGGGCTTATCGTTGTGGCGCTATGAAACTTACGAGATTTAACATTACAGAGCAAGTTCTTTACGAATTTTATACTGAATTTAATGCTTGTGTAACTTTATACTTACATGACTCAATGTTTCTAGAACTTAAAACTTGAAATATTTAATGTGTTTGACTGATTAACTGATTTATAGGTTTTAGGCATACATGCCAAGCACTGGGACAACTAAGGTCATTCAGCGCTGAAACGGAAACTGACGGTGGAAAACTTTGAAAGGTGTAACAGGAGGGAAACCTCAAAGCAGTTGCACTATGAATCAAGTGTTAGGAGAGGGTTCAGGAAAGTAAGGTGGAAGAAAGAGAACGTGAACGGAGGTACAGTAAAAGGAGCGAAAGAGGTTGCAGCTAGGGGCCGAAGGCACGCTGCAGAGAACCTTAAGTAATGCCTACAGTGCACGGCATGAGGTGCACCGATGACACCATCCCCCCACGGGGAAATTTAATGTGTGCATTACAATGTTGATTATTTGAAGATTTTAGCAGCACATTCAATATCTATATATTCTAACATAAAATCAAATTCTTGCACAAGTTTAACCTTACATTATTCAGTACTTGAAGAACTCGATTGGGTTGTTTTATATGATTTGGGTCAAAGGCCAAGCGCTGGGTCTTATGAGGCCATTCAGCGCCGAAAGGAAAATTGAGAGTAAAGGAAGTTTGAAAGGTGTAACGGGAGGAAAACCTCGCAGTTGCGCTACGAAACAATTGTTAGGAGATGGTGGAAAGTAAGTTAGAAAAAAGAGAATATGAACGGAGGTACAGTAAAAGGAACCTTGAGCAATGCCTACACTGCACGGCATGAGGTGCACTGACGGCACTAACCCCCCTCCCTACGGGGGTACTTGAAGAACTGAATTTTCAACCGAATGCAATACCTTTTGGAGTCAACACCACAGAATTCGATACCTAAAGAATTAAATCTTTACAGAAGTGAGTAAAGAATGGATTACTCACAAGCCAAGGCCATCATCACTTCCTTGGTCCTGATGATGGAGAGACGAAAGCCAGGGATCCTCCTGCAAGTTGCTTGGGCGCCAGGAAACGTATTCCATGCCGCCGTCTCGAAATAGTAGAGTTTGTCCTTCTGTAACCCCCAAGTTCTACCAGTGAGTGAAGCTGTGAATAATAATAATAATAATAATAATAATAATAATAATAATAATAATAATAATAATAAATAGAACAGTCAGTGCATTTGCAAAAATCATGGGATGAATTAGAAATTAAGCGCTATTCACAGTCTAGCAGAAAGGCAGATTGATTATTGCAATGTTTATTTAACCAGGATTTTTTTTTTTCACTAACAGATGTTCCTTAATCAAATCACTGGAGTGATTTGATTTATGGAATTTAGGCTCTCAAGCCAAGCACTGAGCGCTTCCGGTCGTAAGTAAGTATACCTTAGTTTAATCAGACCACTGAGCTGATCAACAGCTCTCCTAGGGCTGGCCCGAAGGATTAGACTTATTTGACGTGGCTAAGAACCAACTGGTTACCTAGCAACGGGACCTACAGCTTATTGTGGAATCCGAACCACATTATAGCGAGAAATGAATTTCTATCACCAGAAATAAATTCCTCTAATTCTTCACTGGCCGGCCGGAGTCTCGAACTCGGGCCTAGCAGAGTGCTAGCCGAGAACTCTACCGACTCATCCAACGAGGAACTGTGAGAGGTCGTACAGGACGATAGAAGATCAATAAAATAAAATTCAGTAAAAGGGTCTAAAGGTGGAATTGGGAGGTGAGCGTACAGTTGCGCTGAAAAGTAACAGTTAGAGGTGTTGGACAGCAATGAAGAGAGGAATCGGGAATATGGAGGTAAAGTACAATGCTAAAAAGTAGATGCAGCTATAATAGGGGCCGAGCAAATGCCCCAGACACCCTTGTGTAGTACCTACAGAGATGCGAATTTCTAGATTCTTCAGAATTCTCTTGCCTGGCTCGGTTTCTAAGCCCTGAAAATTGTAAGTATGTAGGAACTAAAGACAAAATATGAACCGTTAAGAAAATAACTAATACTAGGGCCAAAACACGATTAAGAAGACGAAGAAGAAAAAAAAAAAACACCGAGAAAGTACAATGGCAAGAACACAATAGAGTAGTTTTTCAGTGTATTCAGAGGCAACGAAGCATTGTATCTGGCGATGGTTTCACAACTATCGAACAAATAATGGTCTATATCACTTCTGTTTTTGATCTACGGTACATTCATTCGGATTCTGTGATATATCGCTAGTTTTAGTGGAAAGTAGGAGACTTAACCCCAAAACTCCTCAAAGTGCATATGAAATATAACGAGATTTAGTTTTTACGTGTTTACGTGCAGCGTTCTATCACATATGCCTGGCATATTGAATGAGCAATTGGGTCTGCCCAAATCTTTCTGCCTCTTATCGTCCCTCCATTTCCAATACTCTACAAAAGCCCCCAAGAACCCTTCTTCCCTGTCTCTTCCTCTGTCAACCTGTTTCCGCCCTACCTGTCCGGTTATGAGTTACACAAACAACACGAGACCATTACCCTGGCGGTAGATGTACGTCGCCCCCTTATCGCTGACGGTGTCAACAACGGTATTCAGAGGTCCCAGAACGGCGAACTTGCACAGGAAGCCACTTCCCTTCACCTCCGACGACACCGCCATGCAACTTGCATTCCCCAAGCAAAGGACGCGACACAAGCCTGAAATGGGAACGCGTTTTCATGATTTGTTTTTTCCAGTTCATACGGCCATTTTTTGACTTGCAAATAAAAATCGTTGCAGAAACTAGTGCAGCGAGAGTCAGGAAGCGCTGGTGAGGAGAAAGCTGGAAGTTCACGTTTGCAAGAGCGACATTCTGAGAGGATGGTGAATTAAGTAAACAAGTGAAAAATGCGCTAAGTTTCTTCGGCGCGATCGAGTTTTCTGTACAGCCGCTACAGTGGATAATCAAGGCCACCGAAAATAGATCTATCTTTCGGTGGTCTAGGTATAATGCTGTGTGAACGGCGGCACATTAAACTTTAACCACGGCCCGGTGGTGGCCTATCCTATATCGTTGCCAGAAGCACGATCATGGCTAACTTTAACCTTAAATAAAATAAAAACTACTGAGGAGGCTAGAGGGCTGCAATTTTGTATGTTTGATGATTGGAGGGTGGATGACCACATACCAATTAGCAGCCCTCTAGCCTCAGTAGTTTTTAAGATCTGAGGGCGGACAGAAAAAGTGCGGACAGAATAAAGTGCAGACGGACAGACAAAGCCGGCAAAATAGTTTTCTTGTACAGAAAACTAAAATGCCATGGATGATGATGATGATGATGGTACAGTGAGAGAAGAGGTGAATTACTGTAGAGTGAACAAGGCAGCAGAAATATCTGGGTCTAGGCGAATGCTGTGGACTTGAAAAGGTGCCTGAGGAGGAAAAAGCTTGGATACACGAAGAGATGGCTGAGAAAGTCCCGTATAGAGGTGAAGTGTGGCAGCCGAATGCGAAGGAAAAAAAAAACGGGAAGGAACTGCAGCTGAGAGAATGGTAGGACAAGGCGAAATATAATTATCAATGTTGTTATTACTGAAACCATAGCTGCTTCCACGGCATCTGCTTTGTACAGAGCCAGTCTTGTGCTGGCACGGGCTCTTGCTCCTAGAAGCAGCCCGTAATAATTGAGACACATGATCAACAGGTGTTTACAGCAGGCGGGGGTGTTTACAATTGGGGGGTTGGTTTAGTCAACTGCATTTTGGTTGATTGTGGGCTGGTGACGAAATCCGGAGGCGTTGTGATCTAGGCCTAACCGGTGTTGCGGGCTGGAGGTATGGCTGTTGGCTCTGGTACACGGCACCCTTGGTGTGGTTGGTACTATAGACCGTCCAGGTGAAATACTGTCGGCAACCTGTGCTCTCTCTCTCTCTCTCTCTCCTTCTCCTCTCTTCTTCCCTCCCCTCCTCTCTCTCTATATCTCTCCTTCTCCTCTTCCTCCTCTCTCTCTCTCTTTCTCCTCTCTCTCTCTCCTTCTCCTCCTCCTCTCTCTCTATATCTCTCCTTCTCCTCTTCCTCCTCTCTCTCTCTCTCTCTCCTCTCTCTCTCTCTCTCTCTCTCTCTCTCTCTCCTTCTCCTCCTCCTCTCTCTCTCTCTCCTTCTCCTCCTCCTCTCTCTCTCTCTCCTTCTCCTCCTCCCCTCTCTCTCTCTCTCCTTCTCCTCCTCTCTCTCTCTCTCTCTCTCCTTCTCCTCCTCCTCCTCTCTCTCTCTCTCTCTCTCTCCTTCTCCTCCTCTCTCTCTCTCTCTCTCTCTCTCTCTCTCTCTCCTTCTCCTCCTTCTCTCTCTCTCTCTCTCTCTCTCATGACGGTGTTTGTCGTCGGCTGATTTCTTATATTTCTCCGTATAAAAAGCTTGGCCTTTTTTTTCTTATAGGTTGCCTCCAGAAACCGTAGGGGTCGTCGATCCGGTGTTTGGTCTACAATTTCTGTGCTCTATATAAGCTCAGCTCTCTCTGGTAAGCTCAGCTCTCTCTGGTCTTTTGTTATGATTTTGCAATTAATGGTTAAAAATGGCCCCTTCTTGAAAAGTGGCAGGAGAGACGCTTGGAGAATCTCATTATAATTATTATTATTTAGAAGATGAACTTTATTTATATATAACAAGCACAGAGGGGCCACTGACTAAATTCAAGTTTCCAACGAATATGATGTTTGAATTTCAAGTCAGTGGCCCCTGTGGGCTTGTTTCATATACGAATAGAGTGCATCTTCTGAAGGAGGGATTGGACCCACACGCAGAAATGCACAACCATTCGAGCCAACGACAAAACAAATAGAATTATTACTAACATGGACTACTGGTCATGTTAAGCAGACACAACTGACTTGTTCCTCCTGGTAGGCAATTCTCCAGATCACCTGAACTTGTGCCGAGGCGCATATTTATAACAAACTCTGCAGACGAAAGAAAACGAATTGAATAAATTTTTGTCTGGAGAGATGAACTCACGAGTCCAGCTAAGGCTTTGTGTCACTCACATTCCTGCTGAACCTCCATCCTCCAGTCAACGCCGCCGTCATTGAGCGCCTTCCCAGTGGCAATGAAGTAGTTCCCGACTATCGGGCTCTCTATGTACTGGATGGAGGGCTTGTCAGTCAACGTAAACGTCCCAGGAAAGCCCAAATTTTGGGCCGCCAAGAAGACACTTGCAGACGCCACAAAGAGGCAGAGCTGGAGCCACGCTGGCAACATTTCGCGGTGCTGAAAACATAGAGGAATCGTGAACCTACACGTTATACAAATAGTGCAGTTATTCTTTATAGGTGTTGGCTCTACGCCACAATTCATACCTCAGCTCTGAATCACTGACGAGGCTACTGTGCAGAAAACTCCCATGATATTTTCCGCTCTGTACAGATACACAGAAGGCTCATCAACATGGCACTGAGCCCCTCTACACACACTGAGACTCACCCATATCTTGCATATGCTAACATTTAATGGCTATCAAGCTCATTCCATTTCAGCAACTCTTTAAATAAACTAGCCACCGATTTTGTTTAAATTTCCCCTGATCCTCCCTCCTAACTCTTCCGAATCATACAGTCTTGAAGCTTTCGTTCACCATTCTTTCCACTTGACACAACCGTCTCTAAACACTGGTCCATCTGCTCACCCGTGCTAACCTTTTTACCACTTTCATGTGTATCTCTGTTTCTCACACTTTCAGTTCTCCTCGCACTCCATTTATTTTTCTAGAAGTTTACCTCACCAGCAGCCTTTTTATTCTACCAGCTGATTTCAGTATTCATATTTCACTTCCATAAAGGAGAGTTGGCCCAACAATCTCTTCATACATTCTCTCCTGGGTCTCAAGGATTACTGGAGTCTCTTCCTAACCATTCGGTCGCACTTCTCTCATCCTTTCAACATCTGTTAATTTAACTCCCAAATACCTACAGAAATTGACTGCTTCCATTCTTCAACTGTCCATATTAACACTCTTTGGTCAATCTTCATGTTTTCCATATATCGTCATATTTCACCTTTACTCTCCACCACATTTGGTCTGAGACTTTTCTTCCAAACACTTTGAAACTCTTCCACTAATTTCTACATCTTTTCACTATCCTTAATCAGTATTTTATCATCTAAAAAACATCAACCATTCCAAACTCTTCTCACAAAGTTACAAATTGCACCCAAATCTACTGTCCTTTCTCTGACTTCTTCCATCATCCCATTCATAAAGATAGTAAACAGTGAAAGTGACATAATATATTCTTGTCTCAGACCTACTTTTACACCAAACCAGTCAGTCTCCAGCCTACAAATACTAACACATGCTTCACATCCATCATAAAAACCTTGAATCCTTCTCAGTAACTTACAGCCTTTGTTATACCCCTCTGTGGTGGCGTAGTGCTGAGGTTCTCGCCTACCAGTCGAGAGGACCGGGGCTCAAATCCCGCCGCCCACTGGTGGCTTGGATGGTGCCATTGCATAAACCCGGTAGCCTGCCTACCTAGCAGTCTGAAAAATCGAGAGTGAGTAGGAGAATAGGTACCAGCCCTCAGGCTGGGGTTTAAACAGTGGGCCTAGCGACACACTGACCATGTGTCACAGGCATTGGGACCTGCTCCCCCAAGTGGCTGTCGGCCAAAGAAACAGGAGATCAGTGCCTGCCCTATGAGCCTCACAGAGGCACAGGAGGACTTTAACTTGAACAATGTCATTCACTTTCAGCAACCTCCACATTGCCCTTCTGTCAGTTTCAAAACTGGCATTTTTTTTTTGGTCCATATTTGCCATGCACAGTCTTTTTCCTTTGCTTCAAAACTTCTTGCATAACTTTTTTATTCATAAGTCACATCCTCTTCCTTGTCTAAACCCACACTCTGCTTTCCCTATCAGTTCCCCTGTCACCTGTCTTACTTTCTCAAACAAAATCCTGTCATACGCTTTCCCTGGTACAACTTTGTAGTGGTGTGCTCATGTGACTTTTATCATCTCCATGTCTTAGTTCCTCGTTGGACGGGTCGGTATAGTTCTCGGCTAGCACTCTGCTGGGCCCGCTTTCGAGTCTCCAGCCGGCCAATGAAGAATTAGAGGAATTTATTTCTGGTGATAGAAAATAATTTCTCGGTATGATGTGGTTCGGATTCCGCAATAAGCTGTAGGTCCCGTTGCTGGGTAACCAGTTGGTTCTTAGCCACGTAAAAATAAATCTAATCCTTCGGGCCAGCCCTAGGAGAGCTGTTAACCAGCCCAGTGGTCTGGTTAAACTAAGATAAACTTAACTTTATTCCTCCGGAGACTTTTTCTCTCGCCCAGACACGCCTTGGAACCCAACCAATCTCATAATTCACTCCTTATGTCCTCAAATGTTACCTCGAAAAACATCCTCAGATTGATATCAACAATTTCTATTCTTGCATGATTAAGCCCCGTCTTTCTTCCATCTACCTCGTTCTTTCTTCACCCTATCGACCAAGGGCTGGATTCACTTCAGATATCACCTTCACTTTTCATCTTTAATACTGAAATCAGCTTCATTTTCAGAGCATATAGCCTTCCGACTGAAATTAGAACAATGATAACACAACAGAACCGTATTTTTTGTTGGAAATAGTAAATACTTACATGGCATCATAAATGATTGTGAACACACACACACCCACACAGACACACACGCGCGCACCATATGTACTGGAATTTAGAAGTGAGTAGTAGTGTAATTCAGATACTGATGTTAAAATTATTAATAATAAATTTCCAACAAAAGATTATGATTAAAGATTTTAATTTTAAATTTGACCGCTTTTTATTCGAATGCGCTTCTTCATACGACAGAAGGAGTCATAATATGCTCGCAATTTTCTCGACTTGCAAATATTTGTATAAAGGATGGGGGACTTTATTCCTAATTGTCAAGTGTTCGTTAAGAATCTAATTGGTAACGAATTTCCAACGTGGGTACTCAAAAGACCAATAAATAAATTTGAATGTTAAGTTAGATTTCTGACTAATTTTTTGTCTAAGATGAAATGAATGATCATTTCTGTATTCATATACAGTATATATTGTATATGTAATTATGTAAGCAAATAGTTATGTCCTATAACTCCCCTAACCATCACGACCAACTATTATTATACACTGAGGTACAGTTGGTGTCCTGATGCTTTCAACACAGTAGTGTTTATGATACCGGTAATTAATTGTACATTTTTTTAAATTGAATTAATAAAGAATCTTAAGCCACAGGCCAAGCACTGGTACCTATGAGGTCATTCAGCGCTGAAACTGAAATTAATAGTAAAAGGTTTGAAAGGTGTAACGGGAGGAAAACCTCGCATGCAGTTGCACTGTGAAGCAACTGTTAGGAGAGGGTTGAGGAAAGTGGTACAGAAGAAAGAGAATATGAAAGGAGCCACATTAAAAGAAACGAAAGGGGCTGCAGCTAGGGGCCGAAGGGACGCCGCAAAGATCCTTAAGTAATTTCTACGGAGCGCATGCCATCATGCGTGTCTTAGCGATCGCTGCTCGCATGTTAAGATTAATTTCAAACTACGATCTGGTCCAAAGTCCAGGTGTACCTAAATGCATCGCTGGTGGCTTGGAGGTTTCGCTCCTTAGTGCTCATGTTTTTGTTTACGGTTTATTTCATTTTTTTTTTCACCGATTTACCTTTTTTTAATCTATATATTATGTATTTAACTTACTTGCTTACAATTAACTGCCTTATCTCTTGCGTTTTTCACTGATCTATTCATTCGTGGTATCTATCATCAATAGAAGGCGTGCGTGAGAGAGAGAGAGAGAGAGAGAGAGAGAGAGAGAGAGAGAGAGAGAGAGAGAGAGAGAGAGAGAAAAAATATTTATCAACTTAGATCATTACAACTTCAGCCAGTTATATCAACTGAAAGACCGTTTTTAGTACTGAATTACGTCACTCAAATTCTTAACCATTTCCTATTCATCGTTATATTAACCGAGGTGCGGTTGGATCACTAGCGGATCCAGGGGGGCGGGGGTACCTGGGCACGTGGCCCCCCCGCCCCATGGAAAATAATGACAAAATAATAATATTGGAGATTTAGATAATAATAACATAAATGAGAAATATAAAAATGGGGAAAAAATAAAAAAAATCTATTTTAGAAATATAATACAATTTTGAGAAAAAAAAATAATAATCTTAATGATAATATATACATATACAGTATATATATATATGTACATATATACATATATACTCGTATATGTATATATATATATATATATATATATATATATATATATATATATATATATGCATATACACACATATATATATGTCTGATATGAAAATTGGTGGTCCCCCCCCATCAAATTTTTCTGGATCCGCTAGTGGGTTGGACGGGCTAACACTTGACACTTAACAACAAATAGAGCTAGGAATACCATCTCCATCTATCGTCTAATAAATGGTAGGAATACCATCTCCATCTATCGTCTAATAGATAGCAAATGGAGACTTTCACGAGGTCACGACACCACCATAAGAAAATGCAGGGACGTCTATATTTGCTCTTGCAATCTCACGCTTCTAAGAATATGCTTTTAGTGTCAAGAGGGAATGAAAAAAAAAAACCGTCTCCTCGATTTTAAGTGGCTCAGTTGGTGTGTGCAACATAAAAAACAAGGTATCACAAAATTCTGGCACTGGGGAATAAGTATGTCCCTCATCGCCTGGTGACTGATTGTCTACAGGACTGTTACTCATGGTTGCTTCACAAAGCATGAAAACGTACGTAAAATTTACATATATTATATATATATATATATATATATATATATATATATATATATATATATATATATATATATATATATATATTATATATATATTATATATATATCACCTATATACATTATATATATATATATATATATATATATATATATATATATATATATATATATATATATATATATATATAACACGGTGAAGAGTTTTAACTAAACAGCTCAACGCATCGGGTTTCTTTATTATCACCAACGTTTCGAGACAGTGGTCTCATTTTCAAGGCTAAAAAAGGAAAACCAAAACCATATACATTACAAACTTGTCGTCCAGCAAGATTAACAGAAATCATCGCGTACAATAAGCACTAAGTAACACTAAAAAAAATAGAAAATATGCACAATGTATTTAAGACTAAATAAAAAAAATTTAGGACAAACCTTACAACCCGAGGTTTGGTCACTGAAAGATCTGCCAGTGCGAAAAGGAGTCGAGACGAACCAAGGAAGGAGAAGAGTGGGCGGTCTGAGCAATGCATAATGGAACTGCTGGAGTATTGTTATTAAGGTTGGAGCAAGGTGCTCAATTTTAATGGCCAAGGATAGGAGGTGGTTTTTATCAGGGCTCGATAACATAATCTTAGAATCATCGTAGTTACTTTTGCCTTTGCATAAATGCGTATGGTTTCTAGCTTGCTCCCTGTACGGTAACTAATACCTATGTGTGAATCACACCGTACTTTGAGCAGCCGGCGAGTGCTTATACCCCTTTCTATTCGTTGCCCGAACAGCAAGTATATAAGAAAACGAGGCTGGACAGCATTCAATTAGTCATTTTTCTTTGTTTAGAAAAAATCCACCTTTGGTTTTTGGATTTTTAAAGATGGGTTTAACATCAACTGCTGGGAAATGTTTGCTCATTATCGTCCTTAATTGTGCTACAAATGTGGTATCATAAGTGTATGGGAAGCTGATATAATATTTCAGTTTTGAAGCCAAATGTACCGGAGCTGACGGCTGAGGGTTTCTGTAGTTCTTCATTGGAGGGGTGGGTAGAGCTCTCGACTAGCACGCTGTTGGCTCAGCGTTCGACTCTCCGACCGGCCAATGAAGAATTAGAGGAATTTATTTCTGGTGATAGAAATTCATTTCTCGTCATAATGTGGTTCGGATTCCACAATAAGCTGTAGGTCCCGTTGCTAGGTAACCAATTGGTTCTTAGCCACGTAAAATAAATCTAATCCTTCGGGCCAGCCCTCTCTAGGAGAGCTGTTAATCAGCTCAGCAGTCTGGTTAAATTAAGGTATACTTAACTTGAGGGTTTCTGTAGGGCCCTTCTGACATAACTATAGAAAAGGGCAGTTGGTTAGCAATTGGTCTTAAAGAATCCTGCAGGAAATTAATTTCGCTGTGAAATAAGCTCCACTTTGAAGTCAAGGCCATAGCCCTGTGAGGTAGTGTTCAAAATGAATGGAGTTTGAAATTACGTGAACAGGAACTATAAAAGTTTTGTCCCAAACCTGTAACTGTGGCCTTACGAAAAATTCCCCTGCTGAAATCATATTTGCTCGTATGACCAAGGTATCAGGAAAGTGTATTCTATTATTATTTTCTTTCTCAAATGTAAGTTTTACATTAGTGCGTGAGGCGTTTGCATATTCTAAGAAAGACTCGCAACGATGTTGTTCCCTAAAAAGTATGAATGTGTCGACCGCATATCTACGGTAAAATAGCGGTTTAAGGGACACAGGACAATTGCCCAGCAGTTGGTGCTCAAATTGAACATAAAAATGTCTGCAGAAGCTCAAGCTTCTTCTTGCATGCCACCACCATATATATATATATATATATATATATATATATATATATATATATATATATATATATATATATATATATATATATATATATATATATATATATATATAAAGTGGTGGCATGACCCAATCCCCTATAAAATTGAGCTGTACTCTTGCAGACATTTTTATAGGCCCAAAAGCCACCAGGGACCGCCAGTCTGTTGAGGGCACCCTTGAAGGGAAGGGTCCGACCCAGAGGCTGCTTCCTCGGAGGAAGACAGGTATCCTGCCAGGCTGGGGAAGCGGCAGAGAGACAACACATACTCATCTCTCCTCCATTTTTCTTTACATCAGGCTAGTTACTCTCATTGCCTACATGTTTCCCTTACACCATAAAAATATTTTCACCACTCTCAACTCCCTCCAAATCGTCCCTCCACGAATTTTTTTTCACAAGATTTCTATAATACCCTATCTGCCACATACAGCTTCTACCATTTCCCGTAAGACTTGTCCCATGACCACTTCATGACATGAGCTACACATTCTTTCCGTCTGAACACAGACTTTTTCCCTTATCAAATCGTCTGTTATTTTACCTTCTCATGCACCTTCCGTAGTGCAGTAGGTAAAGTTATGCTCTGGAGTTCTTGCAGCCTCCTTCATCCCCTTTACCTTTATACAAAATGGACAATTATTACTTTCACTTATTCCTATGCAACCTTTACCTCATCCAGATACAGATATACTCTAGTCAGCTTTTCAGTGACTCTCATTGTCATATTGCAACATGACACTTGCAATCCTATCAAGTCCTATGTATGCTAGTCATATATTCAGTGACTCATTGTCATACTGCAACATCACACTTGCAATCCTATCAACTCCTATGTATTCTAGTCAACTATTCAGTGACTCTCATTGTCATGCTGCAACATCACACTTGCAATCCTATCAGCTCCTATATACTCTAGTCAACTATTCAGTGACTCATTGTCATACTGCAACATCACACTTGCAATCCTATCAACTCCTATGTACTCTAGTCAACTATTCAGTGACTCTCATTGTCATACTGCAACATCACACTTGCAATCCTATCAGCTCCTATATACTCTAGTCAACTATTCAGTGACTCTCATTGTCATGCTGCAACATCACACTTGCAATCCTATCAGCTCCTATATACTCTAGTCAACTATTCAGTGACTCTCATTGTCATACTGCAACATCATACTTGCAATCCTATCAACTCCTATGTACTCTAGTCAACTATTCAGTGACTCTCATTGTCATACTGCAACATCACACTTGCAATCCTATCTCCTATGTATTCTAGTCATATATTCTGTGACTCTCATCGTCATACTGCAACATGACACTTGCAATCCTATCAACTCCTATGTATTCTAGTCATATATTCTGTGACTCTCATTGTCATACTGCAACATGACACTTGCAATCCTATCAACTCCTGTACACTCTAGTCATCTATTCAGTGACTGTCATACTGCAACATCACACTTGCAATCCTATCAACTCCCATGTATTCTAGTCAACTATTCAGTGACTCTCATTGTCATACTGCAACACCACACTTGCAATCCTATCAGCTCCTATATACTCTAGTCAACTATTCAGTGACTCTCATTGTCATACTGCAACATCACACTTGCAATCCTATCAACTCCTATGTACTCTAGTCAACTATTCAGTGACTCTCATTGTCATACTGCAACATCACACTTGCAATCCTATCAGCTCCTATATACTTGTAGTCAACTATTCAGTGACTCTCATTGTCATGCTGCAACATCACACTTGCAATCCTATCAGCTCCTTATACTCTAGTCAACTATTCAGTGACTCTCATTGTCATACTGCAACATCATACTTGCAAATCCTATCAACTCCTATGTACTCTGGTCAACTATTCAGTGACTCTCATTGTCATACTGCAACATCACACTTGCAATCCTATCTCCTATGTATTCTAGTCATATATTCTGTGACTCTCATTGTCATACTGCAACATGACACTTGCAATCCTATCAACTCCTATGTATTCTGTGACTCTCATTGTCATACTGCAACATGACACTTGCAATCCTATCAACTCCTGTACACTCTAGTCATCTATTCAGTGACTGTCATACTGCAACATCACACTTGCAATCCTATCAACTCCCATGTATTCTAGTCAACTATTCAGTGACTCTCATTGTCATACTGCAACACCACACTTGCAATCCTATCAGCTCCTATATACTCTAGTCAACTATTCAGTGACTCTCATTGTCATACTGCAACATCACACTTGCAATCCTATCAACTCCTATGTACTCTAGTCAACTATTCAGTGACTCTCATTGTCATACTGCAACATCACACTTGCAATCCTATCAGCTCCTATATACTCTAGTCAACTATTCAGTGACTCTCATTGTCATGCTGCAACATCACACTTGCAATCCTATCAGCTCCTATATACTCTAGTCAACTATTCAGTGACTCTCATTGTCATACTGCAACATCATACTTGCAATCCTATCAACTCCTATGTACTCTAGTCAACTATTCAGTGACTCTCATTGTCATACTGCAACATCACACTTGCAATCCTATCTCCTATGTATTCTAGTCCTATATTCTGTGACTCTCATTGTCATACTGCAACATGACACTTGCAATCCTATCAACTCCTATGTATTCTAGTCATATATTCTGTGACTCTCATTGTCATACTGCAACATGACACTTGCAATCCTATCAACTCCTGTACACTCTAGTCATCTATTCAGTGACTGTCATACTGCAACATCACACTTGCAATCCTATCAACTCCCATGTATTCTAGTCAACTATTCAGTGACTCTCATTGTCATACTGCAACACCACACTTGCATTCCTACTAACTCCATCTATATAAGGCCTTATCTTCCGCAAGCGTTTTCAAACTTACCCTGACCCCTTCCAGTTGGCTCTCAGTTCAACAATTCTTCAAAGTACTCACTCCATCGACCTCATTTTTCCGGACAGTATCCTCTCTATTCACATCTAATACTTTGAGACCCATTTGCTCATTACTCTTTCTCTGCATTCACCTTCGCACAGCACAACCTTTTCTTCATGGTGTCCTAACTCATCTTCTCCACTTCTTTTATAACGTCTTCTTTCTCTTTCTCGCCTTTTTCTCATGCTACCACCCACTGTCTGTATACCTTGTTCCAGCCTTCCTAAATCCACAAATGCTTCCTGCTGCCTTCATATACGCCTTTAGTTCGTCTTTATTGTCACCTCTTCTTCTCCCTCTTACACTTCCACCTGTCACTTTTGCTTCAGTCAGATAATGATCAGACATACCACACACTCCTCCTCTTCCTCTCACCATTTACACCCACCAACTTGTTATACCATCTACTCTGAACAACTACCATCTCTAAAGGGAGAGACCTATGCTTTAGCAAGTTTTATTATACACTGATAAATCTAAATAACTTCAGTATATGACATTCAGAAGGCCTGGTGCCTTTTGCCAACGTACCTTTGAGACCTGTCGCTTGTAGATCGACCGTGTTATGGAAATCAGATGGCACCAAGTTCCAGAAGAAGCCAAGTTCACCTCCCTCGAGGAGCGGAGATACTGCTTGCCTGAGCAGGCAGTTCCACTCCAGGGTCTTTCAAAAGCCATGCCAATCGATAGTTGCGCTCTGCACGTGGCTTCGTTTGCAGATGACCTTTTTTTTTTATTTTTTATCTTTTTTTTTAAAGTTGGTGAGCTGTCAAAATGTCACGGTGTCCAGGACCACCCGCCTTCTTTTAATTTCCCATCAAACTGTAGGGTTGCTTATTTGTTAACTTTTCTAATTTCCATCTTCTTCGAATATGGGCATTCCATGCAGTAAAAACTTTTTAATGTAAAACTGAACAAACTTTTTTTCTTGTTCAATATGAATGAGTGTCTATTTTGAATAATAATAATAATAATAATAATAATAATAATAATAATAATAATAATAATAATAATTATTAATGTTCCATCTTCTTCGAATATGGGCATTCCATGCAGTAAAAACTTTTTAATGTAAAACTGAACAAACTTTTTTTCTTGTTCAATATGAATGAGTGTCTATTTTGAATAATAATAATAATAATAATAATAATAATAATAATAATAATAATAATAATAATAATAATAATAATATTAATATTCCATCTTCTTCGAATATGGGCATTCCATGCAGTAAAAACTTTTTAATGTAAAACTGAACAAACTTTTTGTCTTGCTCAATATGAATGATTGTCTGTTTTGAATAATAATAATAATAATAATAATAATAATAATAATAATAATAATAATAATAATAATAATAATAACAATAATAACAATAATAATAATAATAGAGAATTTTGAGGGATTTGATTTTGGAACTGACATATTCACTGTGGTGAATAAAAAGCAAATAATTTGTTGAGGACGTGGTAATGCACGGGCTCAGAAACGATACAGCGAAAGTGATATATAAAAATGACAAAATTCTTCTCGTACAAAGTGGTGCTGATGGAAATTTTCATTTACTGCTCGTGGCATGCTTGCATAAAATGAAATTTCTGTCTGTCTATCACTCTCTTTTCTATACATACAAACGTCTATCTATCTAACTAAACTAACTTCTACCTATATATATATATATATATATATATATATATATATATATATATATATATATATATATATATATATATATATATATATATATATATATATATATACATATATATATATATATACATATATATATATATATATATATATATATATATATATATATATACATATATATATATATATATACATATATATATATATATGTACGCGTATGCTGATGGACAATTAAGATTCACTTCTCTTGCTCATATTTATTTTACTGGGGGGGGGGGGAGAAGAGTTGTTTAGAAATTTTCTGCAGATCTTCCTGACAAAATTAGCAGGAAAACAGTTGTTTTTTTTTAAATAATTTGCTAAGAACTGGGACAAGTTTCACAAGGAATACAAATTCTTGGCAAATCATTTTAAAACTGTTTTCCTGCTAATTTTGTCAGTAAGATTTGCCGCAAATTACAAAACAATTTCTTCTCCCCGCCAATAAAATACCCTACTGTACCAAAACTGGAATTTTATGCCAGCTTCCCCTACGTCTGTGATAGTTCTTTCAGAAGAAAATTTATTCAGTTAATACGAGAACATTTTCCTGCAGTAAAAGTTGATCTGATTCCGAAAAATCCCTCTGTTTCAGTACAAGGATCGTCTGGGCCCTCAATTGGGCTCGCCAACCCTCCCGGAATCGACGGGATTCTCCCGTATTCCTGTGTATTCCCCCGTCTCCTGCAATGGTTTCAAAACCTCCCGGAATTTTAGAAAATATCATGCTTTAAGTAAAATGTTATTTCCATTTTTAAAAAAATTTTAGATAGGGCCAAAGAAAAAGTGTAATATATATGTGTGTGTGTGTGTGTATATATATATATATATATATATATATATATATATATATATATATATATATATATATATATATATATATATATATATATATATATATATATATATATTTTTGTATGTGTGCAGTATGTGCATAAATTCAATTGTCTATCTCCTGGATTTCTAGATCAGGTAGTTGGTAAGCCTAGTCCTTTCATGTCCTCTTGCGTGGTGTATACATACACTTGCCCCAGGTGTAACTCGGGAACTTCCGTGGGATCCACATGGAGGCTCCTCAAGGTAAGCATCGATTGTCACTGAGGGGGTCGGTTCCCGGACAGGCAGCAGACTTTCACGAACCCGGAACATTCTAATACAAGAACGCGCTCTAAAACCTGTTAAATTTATAGTGAGAATAAAGATTTTAAAATCATCGGGCAAGAATTTGCCATTTTAAGAGTCCTCACTGATCAAAGAACCGGTTCCCCCTTTAAACACGCAGTCATCAGCCACTCCCCTTTTCTTGACTTGAGGTATATTATTCTCTTCGTTTCTTTCATCCTCAGACCAGGAGCGATCGTGTCTGCGAAGCGCTCTGCGTAAAAGTGCCTGACTTGAGCGGTGTTCAAGGTGAATAGGAAGAAGAGGAATGAAAAGGAGAAAATAAATACCGTAGAAATTAAATCAAGTAGAGGGAAGGTCAAACTATCATACGAACATTGTCTCATAATTATCGAAGCAGCAAGTCAAGATGGAACTCTAAAGAAAATTCTGGAGAAGGATGAGTCAACCCAAATCGAGAGAGGGAGTCAGCAACCTGCGGACATTGCTCTAGGGAGGTTGATGAGGAAGGAACTTACTGTGAAATGTGTGACACACGGTACGAGGCCTGATACATACCCATACTTCGTAGTGATAACATATTGTATATCTGTAATAACTGCAAGAGGCCTGAACAAAGAACACACAAAAAACTCATTGAAGATGAACTTGAAGAAATAAAAGAAAACACACAGATATTAACAAAGTGGATTAAGGATTCGGCCCAGAAAACTAGCGACGTAAAGATCAACATAAATGAAATCCAAAACAAAATTGACAGTGTTGATAAAGATGTAAAGACCGTGACAAACATGGACAAAAGTTATGCTGAATCACTAAAGACAAAAAAAAAAGATGCTTCTGATCAAATCTACAAACGAAGAGAGCACAGCAATAAATGAAAAGTGACAAATTATGAATAAAATAACGGCGCCAGTTGAACAGGTTAAAACAACAAGAGATGGACACTTACTTGTAAGATTTCCAGACAGGAAAAACTTAGAAAAGGCAAAAATGGAGATTCAGAATATCAACAATATATCAGTAAATGAGAAGGGTACACTTAAACCAAAAATAAAAGTAGTCCATGTCCCGGAGGATGAAGATGACATTGTCGATAACATTGTAAAGAAAAATCCATGGATAGGTAGCCTTATTTCTGAAAATGACGACCTAAAAATTGTAAAGGAAATGATAGCCAAAGATGACAAATCTAAACACTATATCATCAAATGCACACCACAAATACGAAAGGCTATCTATGATAGAGGTGACAAATTGTTTACCCTGTATAGCCGTTGCAAAGTACACGACTGTTACATGCCCCATCTATGCTATAAATGTCATGAATTTGGTCATAGCGCAGCAAATTGTAGAAATGACCAAGCTTGCCCTAGATGTGGTGAAAATCATAAATCCATTGAATGTGCTAGTAGCATCTTCAAGTGTAAAAATTGTGTAGAGAAAGGCCATAGTGATACTAAACACAAAACATATGATGGCAATAAGTGCACAGTATAATATGTGTCAAAGTTGAAAAATAATACGGGCCATGGCTTCGACTAATAATCTTCTATGCAATTAATAAACACAGTCCGTAGGAAATAAAACTAACACTATCAGAAATCTTATAAATGATCACAATCTAGATATAAGCATGCTAACGGAGACTTGGCTAAGCAATAATTTAAGTGATTATTCTAAGTAAAGAAAATGACGCCAGGGGCTCACAACTTTTAACATGTACCGAGAAAAAAAAGAGGTGGTGGAGTGGGAATCTTTGTCAAAAAAGTGTACAAAGTATCTATACTGAACCAAAATGTGTTCAGTACATTTGAATACATCAACACCAAAATTACACATAAACAAACACACACAAATCATAAGTTTATAAACCACCAAGCACAAGTAAGGGATCATTACTAGAGGAATTCAGTGACTTCCTCGACTTGCTAGCTGATAACAAAAAATATACTAATTTGTGGTGACTTCCACCTATATCTGGATGATAATGATGACAAATATGTCAGAGTTTATAGAGTTACTTGAAAGCCACGACCTCGTAAATGTGAAAAAACCGACACCATTATTGAACCATACAAAACAAAAACAACAAGGTTGTGAGTGACATACAAGTTGAGCCTGAATGCGTGATATCTCCAATACATAAACTAGTTATATTTAGTATAAATATCTAGGAAAGGTTATACACTGAAAAAAAAAACCATCACTTACAGAAACAAAACTAACTTGAAAGGTGATGAATTTATTGTTGAGAGCATAAAGAAAATAAAGAGAAACAAGCCAGGAGTGCAGGTATAATTCGAGGAATACCTTGACAGGTGACCAAGTATGTGTAAACTGTTTTACATTCTATAGCAAAAGTATATTGGCATCAAGTTACAACGATGAATGTCCAGAAGTAACAAGGCAAATAATAGTTAAAGAAAGTGCCAAATGGTTTAACAGTGAATTACGTGAAGCTACGAAAAAGAAAAGAAAATGGAAGGTCTATGGAAAAGATCGAAAGAATCAAGAAGTAGTGAAAATTGGTCACTGGACAAAACAGCTACAAATCATTACAACGACTTGATTATGAAAACCAAGAAAATATGTTACAATGAAATGTTTAGTGTAGAGAAAAGTCCCCCAAAAATCCATGACCATTTAGCCGGAATATTGGGAGTCAAGAAAGAAACAGGTCTACCTGATATAACTAGTGACTACAAAAACATGGCCAATAACTTCGCGAACTACTTTGAAGAAAAAATTGAAAGAATCTGTCATAGTTTGGATAAGATCCCTCCTGATCACCCGGTGATCGCAAGGAGAAATAGCAAATTCAGTAAGTTCAAAGAACTGAACATGAATGACTTTGACAATATGATGAGAAAAGTAAAAAACACCTATTGTGAAAATGACCCGTTTCCCAAAAGTGACATAAAAAGAGGCAAAAACTTTGATCAGTTGCTGGAGCTATTTTTTGATATTGTCAACATGAGTCTAGCACAGGCATCTTTCCCAAACAGTGAAAAGCTTGCTTGTATAAAGCCGGCCTATAAAGGAAAAGGCGATAAAGAAAATCTAAGCTTCTATAGACCAATACCGAACCTATCGCACTTATCAAAACTTATGGAAACGGAAGTTCACAAACAAATATGGAAACACTTGAAACAACTCAACGTTATAACTGATGATCAGTCAGCTTACAGAAAAACCACTCAGCAGAGACTACATTGTGTGCAATTATAAATGATATGGTAGAAATTATAGCAAATGGAAAGTGTGGCATCCTGGTTAAGCTTGACCTAAGAGCAGCATTTGACACAGTTAACCACAATCTACTGCTTGAAGACCTGAGATCAGTAGGCATCGAAGATGACGTACACAAATGGTACTAAAGCTACTTAGAAAATAGGAAGGTTACAGTGGTTATATCGAATGTGAAATCAGAAAAGAAAAGCCTAACAAAAGGAGTGCCCCAGGGCAGCGTTCTGGGTCCACTGCTATTTAGCATTTACACAATTGAATGATCTAGGATTCTAAATATGCACAAGGTTAAGTATAAACTGTATGCTGATGATACGCAGTTCTATTTTCCTGTTGAAGCGGTAGAAGACACCATTAGTAAAATTGATGCGGTAATGAGATATAAAAAAAATGGACGTCAGCGAAGAAACTGAAACTTAATGAAGACAAAACTAAGTGTATGCTATTTGGATCTGACAGTGCACTACGAAAATATAACAATTCAAAAGAATAACTATTGGTTCGTCAACAATAAATATTGTAGCAGCAATGAGGAACTTAGGAGTATTTACTGACAACAAATTGTCGATGAAGAACCGTATATTGCATATTACAAAAACCTGTAACTATCATATTAGAAACATTGCATTCATTAGAAAATACCTAAACGAAGATACTCTGAAAACAGCAGTTTTCAACTAAATACTTTCAAGGCTTGACTACTGCAACGTTATATACTAAGGTCTCCCTAACTACCTACTATGAAAATTGCAAGGAGTACAAAATGGAGCCGCCAGGTTAATAAAAAGGACTACGTTCCTGTGACAGAATAACCCAAGCACTAATTCAGCTACACTGGCTCCCAGTAAAAGCTAAAATATCAAATATTACTTACAGTTTTAAAGCACTAAAATATGATGAACCAACATATCCGAGAAACCGCTTAAGCTTCTCTAGACCCGAAATGAATATTGTAATTAGACATGCAAGTGAAGCATACAGGTTATTTGAACCTAGAACAAATTGTAAGGCAGGCAACAGAGCATTTGAACACTGCGCACCAAGACTATACAACAAAATACCGCCTGAAATGAAGAGCATACGAGAAGAATGTAAATTTAAAAAGGAACGAAAGACTCTCCTATTCTGCAGGAGCTACGATACAAACGAGAAAACTCTGAAAGACAATTGCAACATATAAGAAGCACCTTATTTTGAAAACGTACATGGGCCCGCCAGAGATTGAATTATCCCTACGGAGGGCTGTACATAAAACCAAACAAAGTGAACAAAGTGGTGGAAGGTTGGTCCAATAAGATGTCTTACTTTGTAAATTGAAATGTATCGTGATTTTTAAGAAATGGTGTAATTTTAAATGGCAAAAAATTTACATTTGTTTTATGCTAATTGCGTGTTGTTGTTATCTTTTTTACAGCCCTTGAAAATGTAATCATGGGAAAATTACGAAACGTCGGGAAATAAATATGAACAAGAGGGGTGAATCTTAGTTTGTCCATCAGCATACGTGTTGTATATGACGGGTATGCCACTCCACATGAAATATAATATATATATATATATATATATATATATATATATATATATATATATATATATATATATATATATATATATATATATATATATATATATATATATATATATATATATATATATATATATATATATATATATACATATACATGCACACATACACACATATATATAATATATATATATGTATATATATAGACTTATACATATATATATTTTTCAGTATTTGTTGAGGGTCATAATGCATTAAGCCATCAATTTTACAGGGGTCTGGATTGAGTGACAATGGCCTAAAAAAAGGTTGGGGGCGGGCAGTTGTGAGGAAAAATACTTATTTTTTTTTACAATTTTTAAAACTGAAGGAATCACTTCGTCTTCTAAAATATACTTTTCTTACAATTTTCTTTTCGCTAAAGAACCTTTTCTTTACTATATACTTTTTGAGAAATGCAAAGCTCTTCATTTATAAAGAAATTCCTTCTACCAAATACGATTTTTTCTCAAACGAATAACGCCATGAACCTGAATACAATAAAAATAGATTAAGAATTCTGTGAAAAATATATAAAATTCGAGTCACCAAAACTTAACGGATTTTCTCTACTGAGTTATGAAAAAAAGGTCATCGGTGAAAGGATATTAATATTGGAATTGGAATATATAAGATTTACGCCAAAGGCCAAGCACTGGGACCTATGAGGTCATTCAGCACTGAAAGGGAAACTGACAGTAAGAAGGTCTGAAAGGTGTAACAGGAGGAAAACCTTGCAGTTGCACTATGAAACATTTGTTAGGAAAGTGGAAAGCAAGATGGGAGAAAGAGAATATGAACGGAGGCACAGTAGAAGGAATGAAAGGGGTCGCAGTTAGGGGCCGAAGAGACGCTGCAAAGAACCTTAATTGATACCTACAGTGCACCGAGTGAGTTGCACTAACGGCACTAGCCCCTACGGAGGACATTAATATTCATAGCTCGTTGGTCACACGCTCTGAGATTCCTGACCAATGAATATTTAAACTAGATGAGCCAGATATAACCATCTAGTTTACTCCCCAATGATTCAATAACTTGAATGGAATGTGACTTACGACCTAAAATAACACAAAGATAAAGCTGGCAGCTTTATTTCTCTCTCCTTTATAAGAAATGGATGACAGAGGGACATGCGCTTTAGGACAACCCCAGGAAGAGGCCACCTGCTTTATCAAGCCAAGAGTGAGGACACGGTTTGAATGGCACGACCTAAAAAAAAAAGGCATATTGAAAAAACCATCTGGGTGATGCCATCCTGTTGGATAACTGGATCATGATCTGACATCTGGCAAGGACAGCCCCAAAAACGGGGCTATCTGACTGATACCATGCAAGTCTAAAGTGAATATTGGGTAACGTCATTAAGAATCAGTTTCTGGTTAATGTCAGACGATTCGCTTCTACTCAGAAGCACTCTGTACCTCAGGAACACCTACTTAAAATACTCCTCTACTAACATCATCTACTTAATAGCAACTTTTACTGTATCTAAGTGCTCATTCTACTCAAGCACATCTCCGCTAAGAAAAATCCCTTACTCTTAACTTTTCAACTCAGAAGCACCCTCAACTCAAAGAGGAGTTGTTCCAACGTGGAAACACTTTCTGTTCAGAAGAATCTTCTTCTTCTTCTACTTGGCAGCATCCTCTGCGATGAACTTCAGGATGTCGATGTCGCTGCCTGATATTTCTGCTCTCTGGCAGACCTCCTCGAACGTGAAGTCCTTCAGGAGTTCGCCGTTCTCGAAGACGGTCACGAGTTGGTCCTGCCGGAGGGACGAAGAGGATAATATGGTCAGTGATTGTGAAGGACATGGGGGGAAATAAAGTTAGAGAGATCTCTGGTGGGAAGAATAGCCATGAAAAATGATGGTTTGCAGAAAAAGAAAGCAACAAGGTCATGGCGATAATGAAAGAAAGGACATGCGGAAATGAAGATCAGGATGTGAAGAATCACGGACAAGGCGTTATACTCGGTTAAACTGAAAAGAGACAAACGTGCACTAAGGACTGAGTATCTCTCATTATGCTAAAAGTAAATAACTGCTGATAAAGGTGTTGATAAAGCATGACTGCACTTAGTTTGGTAACATCATTTCTGTCCGGGCTGTGGAATTCTTACCTTGCCTTTGCTTTCCCTCATTCTTGTACCCTTTGTTTGTTTTTCTCCCTTCTCCTTCTGGCCCCCTTTTTTCAGCACCTTGTTTTCCTTTCACTGATTGATTGATTTAAAGATTTTAGGCATACGTGCCAAGCACTGAGGCAACTGAGGCCATTCAGCGCTGAAATGGAAATTAACAGTAATCAATTATTAGGAGAGGATGGACAGTAAGATGGAAGAAAGAGAATATGAACGGAGGTACAGTAAAAGGAATGAAAGCAGTCGCAGCTAGGGGCCGAAGGGACGCAGCAAAGAACCTTAAGTAACGCCTCCATTGCATCGCATGAGGTGCATTGACAGCACTGCCCCCCCCTAGGGAGTTGATTTCCTTTCGGTCCAGATTTGGTGACGCTTTTTCTTGCCAGTACCGTCAACCTCTACAGAAACTTAACAACTAACGCAGTCATTATGATCTAAGACTCTCTTACCTGTTCTTCGCTCGATTCCGAAGCCTTGACGGTGGTGTAGACGCCATCCGTGCAATGGAGAGCCAGTCGCCCCTTCTTGCTGTTCTTCCCTGGGTCAGTGATGGGCTGCTTGAAGACTTCGATGTCCTCTCCGTTGACTTCAGCCAGGCTGCACTTGTAGGCACATCTCTGGGTGTCTCTGTCTATCTGTTGGGTATGAGAGCAAAGATGATTTTACCCCCCGTCAGAGTTAGACTCGGGTGCTTTGAGACTGGTTGGTCACAGCCTGTGTGGTAGTTCTCTCCAGACACAAAATTTATTCTGCACTGGGTTAAGATTGGCCTTGCATTTTCATTTTGCTTCTGCACATATGAATATCGTTGTTAAAACTATCTTGTTTTGATTTAAATGATGTTCATCCTATTTCCCATAAAAGCTAAAAGCCCCAGAAATTATGGTAATTATCAGGCTACCTAGATCTTCTGTAACAAAAAATATCCACGTAAACAGTTAATAAACTTGTCAAAATGAGAGCCACTTGAAAGATATGTAGGAGTTAACTGTGAATTACAACAGATATTAATTCTGCAAATAAGTTACTATGTAATATGAACGGAGAAAGGTTTACAATGCCCTTACCCTCTGTAGAAGCGCAGCGCCTGCTCCAAATGAAACATTGTTGGCTGCCCAGCCATTTTCTTCCATGGCTTTCAGTATGGAAGCTAAATTGTAAGAAATGGGTTATTAGTGCTGAATGATTGGAAGCTGATTTTAAAGATATTTAGAATGAGGCTGTATAATTTGCAAATTAAATGAGTGAGATATGACACTACTGTACACATAAACAATAAAACTAACCTATTCTGGAGGACGAAGCTTTTCTGAAATTGTTTGGGGCCTGTAATTTATCACTTGTCAAGGTTTCAAGAATTATAAACAACCAATAAACAAGTTGGCCATAGATTCAAAGTCATAGACGCCAGCAAAAGAGGAAACCTGAACTGCACTCCATATCTGGCAAATTAGGAGAATGGGCCTCTAAAAGTATCAACGAATCTTACCCAGAGCTTGGTAGTTGATGCCGTCAGCCTGGACTACTTTAATGTATTCGGGCAGAACCCTGTAGCCTTTCGAGTTCTTTTCGGTCCCAAAGGCCTTCTCTAGGATCTCGAGGCACTGGAAATGATGTAAAAGGAATTTGTATTGGTAACTTCAGTTTTGTCGATGTGGTCTGAAGACGTTATAAATGGTAGCACCAGAAATCAATGTTTATAGTAAATTATATCATAAATCGTTTGCTGTTTATGCTAAAGACCATTTACCCTAACTTATTGTTTGCTGACTCCTGCAACAACAAACTATTACTGAGATACTATTTTGAATATGAAATCACTCACGCAGCCAAAGGGGCCAGTGGATGGCTCAGCCTGAACCTCAAATTTATTTCCAATCATGATCAATGAGTGAGGGTCATTATTATAGTATCATAATCATCTGCACGAATTCTCTGAGAACAGCAATTTCTTAATGGAAATCTCTGAGAACAGCAATTTCTTAATGGAAATCTCTGAGAACAGCAATTTCTTAATGGAAATCTCTGAGAACAGCAATTTCTTAATGGAAATCTCTGAGAACAGCAATTTCTTAATGGAAATATCTGAGAACAGCAATTTCTTAATACAAAAATCTCAGAGAGCAGCAATTTCCTAATACAAAAATCTCAGAGAACAGCAATTTCTTAATACAAAAATCTCAGGGAGCAGCAATGTCTTAATACGAAAATCTCAGAGAACAGCAATTTCTTAATACAAATCTCTGAAAGCAGCAATTTCTTAAGACAAATCTCTGAGAACATCAATTTCTTAATACAAAAATCTCAGAGAACAGCAATTTCTTACTGCAAATCTCTGACATGAGCAATTTCTTAATACAAAAATCTCAGAGAACATCAATTTCTTCAAACAAATCTCAGAGAGCAGCAATTTCTTAATGCAAATCTCTGACATGAGCAATTTCTTAATACAAAAATCTCTAAGAACATCAATTTCTTAAAACAAATCCCAGAGCGCAGCAGTGTCTTAATACGAAAATCTCTGAGAACAGCAATGTCTTCCTACAAAAATCTCTGAGAACAGCAATGTCTCAATACAAGAGTTCGAATTTTCAGAAAATGTATGTGAACAAAAAAGAAGAATAATTCGATGTCAGACATTCAAATGTCAGGCTTTTCCATGTGCAAAAATGCTCGGAGAAATGAGTGTGGCCACTTACTCTCAGCACAACTTCAGTCGGGTCTCCACTGTCTGGTCTGACGCAGACCATCCCACCTTTACTGCCGTTCTCAATAACCAGGTCCTTCAATTCCTCGCCAAAGGTCTTCTCTAGGCACTGCCAAATGTTGTAGGAGTCGACCACACAGCCAAACCTTCCTGTGAGTTCATGGTTGTTTGATTTGAACTGAATATAAAATATAAAAAATGGAGGGAATTATTCAAAAGTTCTCTGGGAGCAATTGAAAATTAAAAGTCTAGGACTGGACATCTCCGTGAAAGCTAGTACTTGAGTATCATTCCTGTCTAACTCTAGTGGTGAGGCTTCACGGCTCCCAGCAATCCTCTTCAAGAATGGCTGGTTACTTTATTGTATTAAATTAATTTCAGCATGCCATTAATAGTATTATCTTCGGTACAGTAGCACCTCAACTATTCGGATACTTTGTATGACATCCCAATTATTTCTAGCCTTATCTAAACTCTGTTTTACACTTGACATTCATTTTAAAAGACTTATCTGAAAGTGCGTCATACCTGAGTAGGCAGCCTAACAAAAAAAAAAATCATTGTAATAATGTAGATGATGACTACAGATCTCTAGTTAAGTTGAGATATCTGGATAATCAGATAAAAGATTTGGTAAATGCACAGGAAAAATACTTGGTGCTGTGTTTGACTACAGAAAATAATGCTGAAGATTTTAAAGGTCCATTATCAGCTAACCTCTCTACGATACACACCATCATCAAGAGGGAATCTCTTAAAGTCCACAACCAAATACATTACAGTACACTTCTCTGAACGTACTTCCCATAAACGATTTCAACATCTTTTTGTGAGCTTCGTTTTCTCTCTCTCGCCCCCAGCTGGTGACCGTGGAATGCTCAGAGAAAGGCCCGGAGAATCCAGCAACTCCCTCCACGTGGTAGTATTTTCTCAGCAGACAGGACCCAGCAATAGTGTCTGAGGACTGTCCAGAGAAAAAAAAAGGTGTCAAATCACGGTTATTGGAAGTCCTTTCGAGGAAATGGCGTTTGTAGGATTCTTCCGTTCAGAGATGTTATGCACAGGCGAATGGTACGTACTCGTATGATGTGGACATTGAAAAATTATGTTTTCGAATGCAGCTGCATGTTAGTGGCCGCTAGTTTTGTCGTTCAATTCTCTGCACGTATCTATGAATCTCAAATTTAACTGCATGCACGTACCTTTCGGTCATATCAAAGCTTTTAGTATCTGACTAATTTTGTACTGCAACTCGACCAAAGATCAATTCTTCCCAGCAAAAACAGAGATAAACAGTTTTACCTTGAAATTAATCATGTGGGCAGCACCACCGATAGCAGCAGTTTCCACTGAAGAGACTCCCCGATAGCCAGTGTCATGGAGCTGTCGAGAGGAAAAGGAGTAAACAAAACTGTTATTTTTACTGGAAAAAGCTTGAGCATACTGCCGAGTCATGATTCTACCCTTTTCTAGGTTGATCTGAAAATTTTGGTGCTGAAAGGGGACTGAAAACTGGGCCATGACAAAGATAAAGTTGGACGAAAATTCTGGTGTTAAAAGAGGACTGAAAACTGGGCCTTGACAAAGCTAAAGTTGGACATCTGGGTGTCAAGAAACCAAAGGGAATGGAAAGAGCTGAAAGCAGGAACAATGTAGCTGAGGCTATAGGGATCATGTAGTGAACCTATAGCTCTAACTAGAGTGCCTTCAGAGTAAGCAACAGATACTGAACAACAAGAAAATTTTGATGCTTGAATTAAATTACAGGTATAAATTTTGGCTGAAGTGATTTGTTCATGATGAAAGTGGCAATAATATCCATGCATGCTCAACCTGGGTAATAGTGGCAACGGGTGGTTCATCCCATGACTGTTAGATTTGCCCCTTACAATGTTATTACCCAGATTCATAAAAGATTCATTTGAAAACTCGACACTTTTAGTCTACATTGACTGAAAATAAATATAAATAAGTAGAAATTTCGTAACCTTACCCAACTCAAGGCTCATAAATTTGCGCCATCACTGATATTATATCAGAATGTGAATCTGAAGTTTAACCTGTGCAACAAACAGACCCAAGTGACTCCAGATCTCTTGCTTTGACATCAGGGACTGAGCAAAGAACAGAACTTGGCGAATCCAGAGCTGTTGGTTTGCCATTCAGAGACCCAGTTAAGAACAGTCTTGGGTGACTCCAGAGCTGTTGCTTTGATGTCCAGAAACTCAGCAAAGAACAGAGCTTTTGCTTTGTCATTCACAGACTCAGTAAAAAAACAGATCTTAGTGAATCCAGAGCTGTTGCTTTGTTATTCACTTTCTTAGTAAAGAACAGAACTGGGCGACTTCACAACAGTCGTCGCAACTTACGGAAAACGAAACAAGGCTCTGATCGTCGGAAGAGATCTGGTTGTAATGGTGGATGAGCTGCTTATGAATCCTCGAAATGGTGGCCACCGTCATGGGATACCAGGCTTGCACTAAAATGGTCTGCAAACAAGAGATCGCATCTGTTTACCTCATTTTCTCAACAATTAGGAATTAATATATTATTCTTCTGGTGTTAGGTTTACAGCCTTAGTATTTCTGTATATCACTCTCTATTTGCTTTTGGTAATCTATGAATTTTTTTTTCAAACCATATGTTTTTCTGTATCACCTAGCTTAGCATTTGTGCCACCAGCCACAACTGCTTTTTTAAGCTCTCTAAACCAAACAAAGCATAAATTCAAATTCAACCTCATTCCTTTCCAGTCCTGCACACTCGCCACTGCAACCTTTTTTCTACCTACCCCGCTCTCTCACCAGTTTCCAAAGGTCTCCCTCAAAAAATAATACATCTTCCCTAACTTGACACCTTCCAGCAGCCCAAGGCACCATCACTCTTTGTCCTTCCCGTCCTCACTCCTTTTTCACCTTTGTCTTCCTCGGTGGCAAAACGTCTAGCTTGCCCTTCTTATATAAATCAGTTACACACATTTCTTCCCAGGTGAAACACGTCAAATTAACATCATGGTCCAGTGGCTAATTTTTTTTTTCTCTAGTTTTTTGTAACTCAGCATATGGAGTGGGGTTGCAAACTTCATGCCCCTAGTCATTTGGGAACATTCACACCATGCAAGCAGGTAAGGATATTACAATTTCTATGCATCCCACTGGAGAAGATGCGGTTCCAAACATGCATACACACAAACTTCTGCCTGTCATCTTCCTGTGGTATTCGCTTATATACTGATTTATATATACATATATATATATACATACATACATACATACATACATACACACACACACACATATATATATACATGTAGAATCTACTGGTCACTTTTTACCAGGTACATGTGTAATTGTAACAGCCACAATGCCCTCTTAATCTTTCTCGAATTCTTCGCGCTTTTTTGGATTCGCTTGTCACTACAAAGCCTTCAGATCCAAGCGCAAGAAATATGAAGAAACTCTGACATCCGGTAGCGGGAAACGAACTCGGGTCCCCTAATCAGAATTTCTTCAAATTTCTTGCACTTGGATCTTAAGGCTTGGTAGTGACAAGCGAATCCAAAAAAGCGCTAAGAATTCGAGAAAGTTATGAGGGCATTGTGGCTATTACAATTACACACACACACACACACACACACACACACACACACACACATATATATATATATATATATATATATATATATATATATATATATATATATATATAATAACTAAGGTGTATACAAGGGTTTAACGATGATAATAATTGTAAAAGATTTCTAGCTTTCAAACTTCCTAGCATTCTCCACTGCAGTGGAGATCACAACACATCACTTTGAACATCAGAAGAAAAATCCTTCTTCATTACGAAGACAGAAATTTCATCTCACATTTTTGCATCCCCACAAACACACGCAATTTGCCGTGTGCGTAAAATACTGGCTGACATCAGCAAATTGAAAAGAGGAGCAGAATTCCACAGAGTGCAATTTACGTTTTGTAAAAAGGTGCCATCATCCCCACCCCCCAACCCCCCCCCCCAAAAAAAACAACGGTAACGCCCTTCCGCTGACGAACAAATGAATCGCGCAGACGATTGCAAATAGGCAAGAAAATTAAATCGATTTTTTAGCTTTAGGTTATTATAGCAAGCCATTTTACACAGCCTGCTGCAAAAAAGGGTTGTATGCGCATTGTGAATATTAATACTAATTATAATATTCATAATAATTAAGTACATGTGTTCTGCATAAAATAAAAACAAGGTCTCTTTTTACCTTAAGTCATACCTATCACGGTCTTGTTTTGGGGACATTATATGTTTTAAAAATACCTGCGCATGTTGGATGGAGAGAGAGAGAGAGAGAGAGAGAGAGAGAGAGAGAGAGAGAGAGAGAGAGAGAGTCTTTTACAGAGTGGAGTATTTCTTTTTAAAAAACTTACGTCTGGAATCTCTCTCTCTCTCTCTCTCTCTCTCTCTCTCTCTCTCCATTTATATTCGGTACGTGTGTTGCCAGTGATTCATCTTTGCTTATATAACAACAATAAAAAATATACGATAAACACATCCAAGGTCTTCCCGGCTCCCCAAGTGTTTGTGCAAATCACTGTGTACCAAAACAGGGTGGGATAAAAACCAAAGGACAGGGTATACGCCCTTAATGCTTCCTCAGGGGATAAGACCCAGTGAAGACGGGTCTCTGATGTTGTTTGTGTTTGTTTGTTTGTTAGCAGGATTACATCTCTGATGTTGTTTGGGTTTGTTTGTGTGTTTGTTTTTGTTTGTTTGTTTGCTAGTAGGATTACATCTCTTCTGTTGTTTGGGTTTGTTCGTTTGCGTTTGTTTATTAGCAGGATTACATCTCGGATGTTGTTTGTTTGTTTGCTTGTTAGCAGGATTACATGTCTTGTTGTTTAGGTTTGTTTGTTTATTAGCAGGATTACATCTATGATGTTGATTGGGTTTGTTTGTGTGTTTAATTTGCTTTCGTTTGTTTGTTAGGAGGATTACATCTCTTTTGTTGTTTGGCTTTGTTCGTTTGTTTATTAGCAGGATTACATCTCTTTTGTTGTTTGGGTTTGTTTGTTTATTTGCAGGATTACATCTCTGATGTTGTTTGGGTTTGTTTATTTATTTGTTTTTGCCTGTTTGTTAGCAGGATTACATCTCTTTTGTTGTATGGGTTTGCTTGTTTGTGTTTGATTGTTTACTAACAGGATTACATCTCTCATGTTGTTTGGGTTCGTTAGTTTATTTGCTTTTGTTTGCTTGCCTCTTTCACGTGAGAAGTAAAAGAAAAAACATGTTACATACTGTGCACTGCACAAAATGTAAGAGCACTGCGGACTTGGTCAATTACATTATATATTATCATCCTCGGATAAATGCATTATGTATTTTTGTCACATACCGCGACATCTTTTTATAATCACGAATATTAAGCCTCAAATATCGTTTCATATGCAATTCATTATACCTCGGGAATAACTGACACCCCAAGGGTAATCATAATTGATCAGTGCTTCGTCGACAGTGAGACTCGAACCACTGCACCTGCGCCGTTTAGAAGCAACGATGTACTACAGCGACTTTTGACCACTGGACCACCAAGAGACGAAGCACTTGCCGATTACTATACCCCTTGGGTGTAAGTTATACCCGATGTGCAGTGAACTGGATATTAAACGACTTGATACTTATGAATACAATGTGTAGATCAACTGAACTTTCATTCCTGACGTAAACTATGTGATGTCCTCTAACCATCTACTATCCATTTCAGGGACCGCGAGTCATAGTTTGTCTCAAATATCTTTCAAACTAATCATTTGATCAAAATGGTACTTCGACACAGTGTACAAGACACCCCCAACTAATTTTTGGTAATGTAGTGCATTGTCAAATGGTGTTAAGTCGTTTACTCTTGACTTTTAAAGGCAAAAGTCGCATTAGTCAGCAGGTCTAAACTGCGCAATCGAACGTCCGCTATCCCCCATTGACAGGAAAAAGGGGGCTGCGATGAGGAGGCCAGGAAAGTGGGTTGAGGGAGGGATGAGGGAGGGGGGAGAGGGAGGGACGGGATGGGGATGAAGGACGTTCGAATGCATAGTTTGGCGATGCTTGGCAACACCATGTAAGTCAAGAGTAAACGCCATAACTAACGCCATTTGACAATGGACTGCATTACCAAAAATTAGCGGGAGGTGTCTTGTACACCGTGTCAAAGTACCATTTCGATCAAATAATTAATTTGAAAGATATTTGAGAAAAACGATGACTCGCGGTCCCTGAAATGGATAGTAGTATGAAGTGTTAAAACTGACTACTGATTTCGACTTTTGCAGCTTACAGCAAAACCTGGATTACCTAAGGACAACAGGAGGGTGAAGACAGTGAGAAAATAAACTATGATTTACAAAAAAAGAAAATAAATAAATAAATAAATAAATAAATAAATAGACTGAATGGCATATTACGTATTGTGGAAGCGATTACGGGTCTTTACTTTGCTGTAACAAAAGGTATCCGGCCTTGGGTCGCCCATGATTTACGAGATCCGGACATGATTCCTAAAGGGAACGTGAGGGGAAAGAGCGTTTTTCTTTTTTTTTTTTCCATCCATCCTCTCTATCCTTCTCTCGTCTTATTTCAAAGGAATAAAGGGCCACTCTCTCTCTCTCTCTCTCTCTCTCTCTCTCTCTCTCTCTCTCTCTCTCTCTCTCTCTCGTTTTCTAAAAGGAGAGAAGGAACTTTCTTTACTTTACGGTTGACACAGATGCAAAGTCCCCTTCTCTCTCTCTCCCTCTCGTTTTCTAAAGGGAGAAAAGGAACTTTCTTCATTCTACGGTTGTCTCTCTCTCCCGTTCCTAAAAGGAGAGAATGAACGTTCTTTACTTTACGGTTGAAAGAAATGCAAGGAACGTTCTTTACTTTACGGTTGACACAGATGCAAGGAACGTTCTTTGCTTTACGGTTGACACAGATGCAAGGAACGTTCTTTGCTTTACGGTTGACACAGATGCAAGGAACGTTCTTTGCTTTACGGTTGACACAGATGCAAGGAACTTTCTTTACTTTACGGTTGACACAGATGCAAGGAACTTTCTTTACTTTACGGCTGACACAGATGCAAGGAACGTTCTTTACTTTACAGTTGACACAGATGCAAGGAACTTTCTTTACTTTGCGGTTGACACAGATGCAAGGAACGTTCTTTACTTTACGGTAGACACAGATGCAAAGTCCCCTTCTCTCTCTCGTTTTCTAAAAGGAGAAAAGGAACTTTCTTTATTCTACGGTTGACATAGATGCAAGGTCCCCTTCTCTCTCTCTAAATCCTATCATTTAAAATCATTAAAGGGTCCTCTCCCTTGGGCAATATAAAAAGGATACACAATGAATGACTGTGTGTCTCTCTCTCTCTCTCTCATACACTTTTAAAAGGCTCTTATAACTTTCATTCTTACTTGTTTATTCCTCTCTCTCTCTCTCGAAAATAAAAAACTAGGCCGAACAAAATCAGGGCCAGCTCACTAACCCTTTGTCCTATGTCGTGGGAAGTGTGTTACCTGATGTTTTTTCATTTTTTTTTTGGAGAAAGGGCTAGTGACCATTACCTGGAGCTGTTTGAGGACAGTAGTTGAACTGTCATATTTTCTACAAATTTCACTGTGTGTATCTCTTTACGATAAGTATACATTTCCACTTTTATACTGATCTAAGGTTATTCGTATGTAAATGAAAACCAAACCTGGTTACATATAGATTCTCTCTCTCTCTCTCTCTCTCTCTCTCTCTCTCTCTCTCTCTCTCTCTCTCTCTCTCTCTCTCTCTCTCTCTCCACAATAAGAGGAACCGATTTACAAGATAAATGACCTAAAACTTGCATAACCAAAACGCGACGAGGAAAACGCACTAACACTAGTCAAGTCTGTAGTTTACTTAGTGGGTCCTGTCATAATTATACAATCATTCGGGCTTTTCGGGCCTCACCGTGACCTAATTCCGCTCCCAACAGAATCCTAAGGTCTGCTGTGAGTTTATGCACCAATGGTGTCTAATATTCATCGGAGGTATTACAGCCACATTATGACCAAACTGATAGCAGCTTCTCTTCACAGACATTTCAGTGCTTTCTGATAATTCTGAATGCAAATCGTTGAAGGGAACTTTTTTCACAATTTTTTGTTCTACATCAAAGCAATATTTCTGATCTCATTCTGCTTATTAACCACCCCTCGGGCATGGTTACCCCAGGGCAGCCATGGAATTCGGCCCATCCCGTGCACAAAAACAATGGGTGGGGTGCGATCATGGAACGGGGTGAGGATGGCAGGAAATGGGTAATTTCGGTTGATCTGCAACGCCACTCACGGGGCGGCGGTCCTGGTGGGGAGGTCATGTTTTCACCCGGGTCCGTGTGAATACGTGGGTTGGTAAGCATATCTCAATACCTGATGGATTGGATTGGATTACAGAATTTAGGCCAAGGGCTGGGACCTATGAGGTCATTCAGCGCTGAAAGGGAAACTGACTGTAAAAAGGTCTGAAAGGTGTGACAGGAGGAACACCTCAAAGCAGTTGCACTGTGAAACAACTGTTAGAAGATGGAAGAAAGAGAAATATGAACGGAGTTACAGTTAAAGGAACGAAAGAGGTTCCAGCTAGGGGCCGAAGGGACGCCGCAAAGAATGTTAAGCTCAATTCGGGATGATGCTGATTATTTTATTCCGTCGATGGTCGACGGAATGCAAGACCACAAATTTTTCTGAGGTGGTTATTGGTTGGTTTTGGGTCTGTGTCTGTCTCTACAGTATGTGGTTTCAAGCTCTCTCTCTCTCTCTCTCTCTCTCTCTCTCTCTCTCTCTCCTGGCTAACTAGGGTCCCTGGACCCAACAATCAAACCCAAAAGAGTCCCCTCTACCCAAAGATTTCCTCCGGAATCGCCGGAGGTCGCCATTATTACACGACTGACTATACCCTAGTTTTAGAAAATGACACCTTTTTTCATCCCAGGTGTCTGAATGAAAATGGAGAACTATTTGTTTCCATATATAATGTATATATACGCTGATATTTGCCTGTAGTCACCGAAATATTATTCTTTCTCTCTCTCTCTCTCTCTCTTGTGACACACATTCTAACCTCAAATCCTAGGATGACGGATGAATAGGCGCGTTCCCTACAAATCAGTATGCCTGCGCTGACCTTTCAAGTGAACTGCGTACCTAGTCGTCAGCCGACTGTTGTGACTTGAAGCTAAGGTAGAGACAGAATGAAAAAAACTGAAATGGCGTAGACGAAGGCCACCTCACCCCACCGGGGTGAAACCATTCATTCTCTCTCTCTCTCTCTCTCTCTCTCTCTCATATATATATATATATATATATATATATATATATATATATATATATATATATATATATATATATATATATATATATGCACATACACACACACACACACTAAAAAGTAACAGAACTTTGTACGACCCACCTCGAGATAAGACGTCAACCAGGGAACAGCTGGATCGGTGTTCTCAACGGTGAACAGGACGTTCTTGACGGGCACTGTGGAGCCCTCTGCGACTGCCCTGATCTTAACGGGGAGGCGACCGCCGTGTTTCTGGAAAATAGGGAAGACGAGAGGGAAATTTACAAAGCTACGGAACAACGCGTCATTCTGACAAACTTCGAGAGTATAGTTGTCACGGCATTGGCCTTGAACTGGCATTTAAATTGTTTGCCTCTGTGCAAGTACGGATACCCAATTGGACTGAATTGAACTGAATATAGAATTTAGGCCAAAGGCCAAGCACTGGGACCTATTGAACTGAATATAGAGTTTAGGCCAAAAGCCAAGCACTGGGACCTATGAGGTCATTCAACGCTGGAAAGTTAATTGGGAGTAGGTAGGTTTGAAAGGTGTAACAGGAGGAAAACCTCGCAGTTGCACTGTGAAACAATTGTTAGGAGAGGGTCGAGGAAAGTAAGATGGAAGAGAGAGAGTATGAAAGGAGGTACAGTAAAAGGAACGAAAGGGGTTGCTGCTGCAACTAGGGGCCGAAGGCACGCTGCAAAGAACCTTAAGTAATGCCTACAATGGATATCCAATTGTCAATCACTCAGTGCCAGATTAGCATCAATGACCGTTGTCTCTGCAACGCCAGACGACACAAAATGAACCGACCGATTCAACTGTACCTCCAGGATGTAATTCCATCCTTCTTCGTTGAACAGGTCGTCAGCCATGACGGCGGCGTTGTAGATCTCCTTCGCCTCCTGGATAACCTCCTTGGTGACCACCTGGCCCACCAGCCATTTCTTCAGGATGTACTGCAGTCCAAAGAACACAGTGTAGGGAAATCTGGTGGAGGAAAGAGAGAGTTAGAAAAAAAGTATACCTTAGCTTTACCAGACCACTGAGCTGATTAACAGCTCTCCTAGGGCTGGCCCGAAGGATTAGACTTACTTTACGTGGCTAAGAACCAATTGGTTACTTAGCAACGGGACCTACAGCTTATTGTGGGATCCGAACCACATTATAGCGAGATGTGAATTTCTATCACCAGAAATAAATTCCTCTAATTCTTCATTAGACGGTCGGAGACTCGAACTCGGGCCTAGCGAGTGCTAGCCCACAACTCTATCGACTCGCCTAACGAGGAACTAGGAAAGAGAGAGAGAGAGAGAGAGAGAGAGAGAGAGAGAGAGAGAGAGAGAGAGAGAGAGAGAGTTTACACAACAAATTCATGGATATGAGCAGTGGCGTTCCTGGGCGGGGGGCCTGTTTGAAATCGCCCCCCCGGGCCCCAATGTGAGGGGGGGGGGGTTTCCCCAAATGCGAAATTTAACCATTGCTACTATGACAAGACAAGCTATATTTCTGAAATTTGCATTTACAGGTGCCTTTAAAATTATCCTACAATTGCTCATATTCTAAAAATTTCCCCAGAACCCCAGCTGCTTTGGCTCGCTTCGCTCGCCTCCCACCCCATAAGAGGGGGCCCCAAATGGGACTGTGCCCCCCGGGCCCCAAAATGTCTAGGAACGCCCCTGGATATGCGTCGTAATCACAGATATTTAGTACATGACAGCTGTTAGATGAAACCCTTTGATTAATCAGTCATCTAGATTGCTTAACTGCTAGTGGTAAAGATACTTCAGAAACTATAGACAATGACGTAACTGCTAGCAATGATTAAAAGGTAATGTCAACACCATAACATTAATATTATCACAGGTAGCCATGTTGAAGACGTAATGGATGATGAACATATGACAGGGCAAAGTGCTTTTGTATCACCATTTAAAAAAATTCCTAGATAATGGTGAAATGAGAAGTCGAGAGAGCTCACTTTTAAAATGGTAATGACTTGAAAATTTCCCAAAGGGTTAGATTGTACACTCACTTCCCCCCTCTGGACTCGAAGTAGCTGTAGAGCTTCGTAGTTCCAGGCGGGTACTGGAGGTGGTGAGACACCTGGAAATAAGAGAGGCGTTAGTTTAATGGCAAGAAAGGAAAAACATACTGCCCTAAAATGGAAAACTGCAGTATCTGCAAAATTTTCGAAACTGACATATGCCACTTATTGGGCTCGTGAAACACTAATACACAAGTTACTGCAGTTTCAGAATGATTCTTCAATGCTTTATTTAGGGGGCCCATTTGCAGTATCTGCAAAATCAGTAGTAAGACAAGGGAAAACTCCCAATTTCATTTCTAAATTTCAGTCTTTAATACTAACCACATTCCATTTGTTTCACCCTCTTCGGCTAATCTGCCCTAAAATGAAAAATTGCAGTATCTGCAAAATTTTCGAAATTGAGATATGCCACCTATCGGACTCGTGAAACACTTAATCCACAAGTTACTGCAGTTTCAGAATGATTCTTCAATGCTTTCCACGAGTATTTAGGGGGTCCCAATTGTAGTAGTTGCAAAATCATTAGTAAGGCAAGGGAAAATTGCAATATCTAAAATTTTTCTCAGTTTTGTATTTTAGCAGATCCTGCAGTCTTCCATTTTAGGGCAGCATAGGCCCATAGGCCACACTGCCCACCTGAGCCACCTTGCTACGTTTGCAAACACAAGGTTCATATTTTTCGTAAATGTTCTCCTGCAAAACCTCCCCTGGGCCCTGGGGCAGTAGTCTGAACAAAACTTGAGGAAGGAATATAAAAAGTTTGGGACAAAGGCTAAGTACTGGTACCTATAGGGTCATTCAGCGCTGAAAGGGAAATTTAGACTAAAGGTTTTAAAAGGAGAAAGATGGGAAAACCTCTCAGGTGCACTATGAAACAGGGTGGAAAGTAAGATGGAAGAAAGATAATACGAACGGAGGTACAGTAAAAGGAATTAAAGGGGTTGCAGCTAGGGGCCAAAGGGACACTTCAGAGAACCTTAAGTACTGTCTACAGCGCACCGCGTGACGTGCGCTGACCGCTCTACCCCCCTACAGGAAACAATACTTGACTCTGGACTACATAAGAATGGATGCATTTTAATTTGAAAAACTGTAGCCCTACTCCTCTTGAGGCGATCTTTAAGAATTTTCCCTACACATTCACACATAAAACCTTATACCCCTATTGCGGTCAGAACATATTCCCGGGAGACCAAGATTTTTACAAAATTGAATCCACACCACATCAAGTTTTTTATGCAAGTTTTATGCTCTCTTCTAGTCGATTAGTTCTGGAGAAGATATGTCTAATTGCACCTCTTTTCTTTCCGCATTTCTTAATCATCTACTCACTGGAATGAGGCGTGAATCCCTTTTATCAAGAATGTTTTGTGCAAAGTTTGATCGGAATTGCTCCCGTGTTTTTTAGAAAATGTGAAAAGTCTACGCCAGGCAGCTGCCAGACAACTTCTCATGTCTAAATTCTCAAAGGGGTCGGCAGAAGATTTTGTTCTTCAATAAAGGTGAAAATAGAACAAGGCACAGTTAAAGAAGGTGGACAGCAGTACAAGAAGATTCCACGGGGAATAAATAAGAAGCTGAAGGCAGGAAGCAATGCAGCTCGGGCTTAAGAAGGAACGCTGCCACGAACCTTCAGTGCTGTACTATCTACAGTGTGCCACCACGCAAGGCATGCATTAAGCTATATCTCTCCACGAAGAGGTTCCTACTGAATATATTGACCTTTAGTCAGACTGGGGTCACAGGACTTATATTAAAAAGTGATATTACATAATTATACCGAGTCAGTGAGAATGGACAATAGCTAGAATTTTAGTTGTAGAGTTAGGAAGCAGTCTCGATAAACTGAATGCTCTCGTGTTTGAGATGACCTGTGTCAAAAAAAGTATATGTGAAAACTCACGTATTCTTAAAAGTACATTGGGAACTCATATCTGCATTCTTTCTTTACGTGTCATAAATCTGTAAAAACCCGTAATAAGTGTTGTATCATGATAGCGTTTGGATCACGTCAAGAACAGCGAACCCAACATCATGTCAAGAACAGCGAACCCAATGCTCCCCATGTAAAGAATGGCCAACCCTTTCCGGTCCGAACTCCAGTTCCACATGAGGGCTAGTACTAAACACGGCGAAACACATCTGACACCCCAGGGGCTAGTACTAAACACGGCGAAACAGTGATTCATCTACACTGTTTCGCCGTGTTTAGTACTAGCCCCTGGGGGGGTCAAATCTATTTCGCCTTGTTTAGTACTAGCCCCCGGGGGATCAAATGTCTGGTACCGAAGTGTTCATGTCTAGGACAGCGAAGCCGATTATTCCCCATGTAAAGAATAACGAACCCAATAATCTTCTTGTAAATAATAGCGAACCCAGCTGCAAGTGGGTTCGCTAATCTTGACGTGAACCGCATGTTCATTGTATACAAAAATTCATATTCACTCAAATATGAATACTTAACTGATAAAAACATTATATATATACAAGCTTGTGTATATATACATATTACTGGTAATTAAACCTCACTCCTCCTCAAGTTCAAATTATTGTTTTCTTTTTCTTTATATTTTCGTTCAGTCACGCCACAAAATCAATGAATTAGACGGCAACTGCGTGAGAATCCTTCCCACCCTCTCGGATTCCTTGCCTAGTCATCGTCCTTTGTCGCTCCTACTCGTGACCTTCCTTCTCATGATTGGGATCGATCCCCTACACGAAGAGGTTAAAGGTAAAACCTCCCCTCTCTCTCTCTTTTTTTTTTATTGATCGGATGACCATCTCTGCCGTCACGACAGGTTTTGAAAATAAATCAGTCGGCCACCTTAGACCTTGTCCTCAATATTCCGTTGTGTTGGCAGGTTTATGCCTCTCAATAGATTCAAATACATATACATATATATACACACAAACGTGTATATATAAACAAACATATGTATACATATATTATACATGAATTTTTTCTCTCCCTCCACTTACCATATGTGTATAATGTTACCTGCATCGATATCTCACTAAAACGAAGTTCAATGGCAAAATAATCTGCTGCTACTACTGCTAGTAGTAGCAGCAGCTGCTACTACTACTAGTAATAGCAGCAGCTGCTACTACTACTACAACATACTCAAGGATTCCACGAGTATGTATACATTTTCATTAACGCAGTGTGTGTGCAAGTCTTGCCATTTCCAAGGACACTTCATAAATCTATTTATATCTATCTATATATCCAGCGAGAGACGTGTTTTCATAGATCCCTATCCTTAACTTCCTTACGGGAAGTCATCGTCACACACAAAAAAAAAAAAAAAAAAAAAAAAAAAAAAAAAAACGACTAAAAAAAGACTATTTTATGTCCCAGTTAGAATGACACACTTTGACAAAGATCAACGATAAAAAACGCCACAATCGTGACATAAACGAGTGACCATAAAAAGATAACGTTCTCATTCTGAAGTGTTTTGTTGACAATCGCCGAGCTAAGCGAGCTTGCAGCAGAATTGTTTTCTGTCATGGCTATGTGGTGTGACGATTTTTTAACCATTGGTTTCATGATTCAAGTATAATTTCAAGTGAGGATGCTCGGCCTCCTCCTCTCTCACCCAACCACACAAAGGGAATCATGACCCGTACTCACAATGTTACTTAGGACTATTTTCTCGCACAATGGTATTTCTGCTGTCAGCCAGTCAGTAACAGCATATTCAGTGCACAGTTTATATCACATCGCTGTATATTAAGAGCCCCAAGACTTGTTACTTTTATTTTTCCTCTGACTTTGCAATGCGAGCAGAAAGTATGGTATTGCAAATTCCACGTTCCCAGCCGCATGAATTCACTGTGCACTTTTTAAATTTACGGATCCCTAGTTAAGTCAAAGTTGATTGCACTACAAAAAACGAATCTAACTTACATTACTACACTAAAGCATTTACCACATATGGCCTACTAATGCAAATAACACATATAACTGACGTAAAAGAGACGCCACAGCATCTCGCCGAGACAAACACAGCAGGATGTTCACCTTGTAGCAATCAGCCAACAGGATGACGTTGTTGACTGGTTCTGGGCCCATGGCTGCTGATCGTGCTCCTTCCACTGAAGAGTCGTAGGTAAGACTGAAGTCAGTGGGATGGCTCAGTGGCTGGGGTCAGGGTGAGTTGCCAGAGGTCCCCTAGATTCGCCAACATTAATTCCCTGTTTGTCCATATATTTCCCTGTACTAGGCAGCATTGATCCTAGCTCATTACAAGGAAGCAGGAAGGCCAACCTTCCTTCACTGATAAACTCAACGTAGATTGTGTTAGTTTCATTTTAGTGCAAGGTTATGTAACTTTATTATGATTTAACTGTTTATCATGATTGGCAGTACCATGCTTTAATCAAACATAGAACGTGGTCGGTGACATTTAACAATTATGTATATATATCAATATATATAAATATACAGTATATATTTACAGTATATATACATTATATATAATGCCTTTGTGTGTGTTCGCGCGCGCGTGTATGCGTTGGTTAAAAATGTTCATTATGACTGATTGACTTACGAAAATTTGCCAAGCACTGGGTCACTTCCGGCCATTCAGAGCCTAAGACAGTGAAAAAGAGGCAGTTAGAGTGGTTGGACAACAAGGTGGAAGAAAAGAAGCATGAATGGAAGCAGAGTAAAAGGCAAAAAGTGGGTGCAGCTAATGCCTACAGTGCACCATGTCAGATGCACTGACGGGACCATCCCCTACGGAGAATATTTATTATGGAAGTCAAGTGTATTAGAATATGCAGACGGGGGAATGACTCGTTTGGTGTATAAGCAGTTATGAGACAAAGATAGGTTAGATCTTCATAGCTTTTAATTTTCTCTAAAGATAAAACGATGCGAGAAATCGAACAGTGGAATCAGAAACAGCAACAACGCTGTGGGATAAGATACGAAATGGTTGATGTTTACAGATGAGACAATACTGACTAGGGAAGGTGAGGCCAAACTGCAGAAACTAGGAGAGTATCAGAAAATATTGCACTATACTTACAAACAAGTACCAAATGCGTCCAAGCTTCTTCGGCGCAATCAAATTTTCTGTACAGCATATAATCAAGGCCACCGAAAATAGATCTATCTTCCGGTGGTCTCGGTATAATGCTACATGAGCCGCGGCCCATGAATTTTTAACCACGGCCCGGTGGTGGCATATCCAACATCGTTGC